>NW_016806087.1:1031481-1054284 GCF_001698545.2 Rhinopithecus bieti
ATTGCTTGGTGCAGAGATGAGTTCAATTCCTGGATATCCTTGTTAACTTTCTGTCTCGTTGATCTGTCTAATGTTGACAGTGGAGTGTTGAAGTCTCCCATTATTATTGTATGGGAGTCTAAGTCTCTTTGTAAGTCTCTAAGGACTTGCTTTATGAATCTGGGTGCTCCTGTATTGGGTGCATATATATTTAGGATAGTTAGCTCTTCCTGTTGAATTGATCCCTTTACCATTATGTAATGGCCTTCTTTGTCTCTTTTGATCTTTGATGGTTTAAAGTCTGTTTTATCAGAGACTAGGATTGCAACCCCTGCTTTTTTTTTTTGTTCTCCATTTGCTTGGTAGATCTTCCTCCATCCCTTTATTTTGAGCCTATGTATGTCTCTGCATGTGAGATGGGTCTCCTGAATACAGCAGACTGATCTGTTTTTAATAGAGCAGATCTCCCTCACTCTCCCTCTTCCTGCTCTCCCAGTCTAGCACCTCTAGGTCAATTTCTCCGTAGAATACATGTATAGTCCCCTGACCCAGAGACGTGGAGGAAAGGGTCTGGCTGGTTTAAGAGATCCTTGCATACTCTTTATTTACCACTCTTGTTTTAAGCTCAAAAGCTTATCCTCAAGAGATTCTGCAGCAAGATGGAGTTTGCTTCCGGCTGGATGCCTCCTCGGCAAGCATTTTCTATTTTCTCAGCTCTGCTTACGTTTCCATCCACCTTTTCCCTGTCTTCCTCTTCTGTTTCTTCACCTGCAAAACATGAAAAATAACAGACATCTGGAATTCTTTCCAACATGGTTATAGACATGAAATAAAATCATGGACTTGAAAGCTTCTTCTAACCTGTGCAGCCTCCTTTGTTGCCTTCTCCTCTGTGGTTCAGTTGCCTTTTTTTTAATTTGTTTAACACCTCATATTACTTTTTGCCTTAGGGATTGTTTCACATGTTTTTTCTCCTGCTGGAAATGCTATTTCCTATTTTCTTAATTATTTTATATAATATCGAATTCAAACAAAATAATACATATGTAAATTTTAGAAACAGTTATATCATGAACAGTAAGTCAAACACACAACCCAGAAAGCAAAACAATACCATCTACTTCCTCTGCTTTGTGTCTGTTCCCCAAGTCAACACTTTATCCTCTTCAGAATTAATCAGCCCACATTCCATAAACAAAATTTATTTCCTGTATAGAAATATTCTATCACATATTTGTGTATGAGTAAACACATATCATTTTGTTTGTTTGGTTAGTGCTTTATAAATAGTGTCAGGCTTTGTACAGTCTTCCCGACCATGTTGTTCTTTCCCAATATTAAGCTTTTATGCTCTATTCGTGTTATTGGATAAATCATTTCTTCTCATTGCTGTAAAATATGTTATCCTGATGAAATTTCAAAATTGTTTATCCATTATCCTACTCATGCAAATATATATTTGTGTGTGTGTTTATATAAATATATACAATGAACCATGCTGCCATGAGCATTCTTATGTACATATATCTTGATGTACATATGCAAAAAGACAGGATTTTTCTTTGAAACAAGTGTCCCAGCAACCCTCGGAGTCTTTCTGAGGTGAAAACATAGATGATCTGGAATGAGGAATTCTCATTCAACTGAACAGAGAGCTTAAAAAATTAAAATTTACAATGTGATTTAAGAAAAAACACTTTAAATCAGAGAGTAATCCCTCCACTGCTTCTGATTTTTTGTTCTTATTAATGATATGGCCTATTATGACTTACTGTATGAATAACAATATAGCAAGTTTCATATGTATTTGAAATTAGATATTATTTCAAATTTGATTTGTATAAAAAAATAAACATTATTTCAAGTTTGAAGTTCAGAAGTTATTTTGCCTTTAAGCACTTAAATAGAATATGACTATTAGAAAGAAAATAAAGATATCTTTAGTAAGAGTAACTCTGCAATACTCTTTTCTAGAGAATGAGTGCTTAAAATTCTATTTTACAATAGGTTTAATGCATGTTTGTGAATGTGGCTCAGAACTGAAACTGTCCAATTTTCCATTTTCTTATTGGCTAGCTTTTAAGTATTAGTTTCCTCTTCTTGTTCATTGAGAGGTCATAATGACTGTATACAGAAGTGAAAATGCTATAACCAAATTGCATATAGTAATGGCCTCATTATGTTTATCTACATTTGACAATGACAGCAATGCTACTGATTCTTAAATTGCTTGACCTTGCATTAGCAGTGAGCTTTATTCTCTATTCCTACTTGTAGAGTGCATGCAGTTAAGTCCATAAAGGTCCTTTCTACTCCCCACCTCAGCACCCTAAGCCATCTAAGTTAAAGCTGGAAATGTAGCATAGTGGTATTTATCATGTTCTTTGACCACCCAGAATATTCTATTTTTTAAATTTGGATATGGTGCATTAAGAAAAAGTACACGAATAATAAGTATACAGCTCAATAAATTATTTTGTGAAAATACCTGTGTAAGAACTGATGTTGGCAGTTAATGCAAACATAAATAAAACCTTCAAGAAGCCCTCAACATCCCACTTCCAAGTCACCAAACCCACTATTCCATTAGCAGTGTGTGAGATTGTCAGTTGCTCTGTAACTGTGTTATTATCACCTGTGGTAACAACATATATGGTCTTGTCAGTCTTTTTCACATTAGCCATTCTAGTACATATGTGGAGGCAGCACATTGTGGTATGAATTTAGAGAAATTCCATGGTGAAATTTGACCTCATCACTGGCTAGTTTCTACAAGCCTAATTATCTTGCCATCCCTGAGGTTTGAAGAGTTACTAAATATATCTGAATATGTTTAATTTCTACTTTATTTAGAGTGGTTTCTGTTGTTTGCAACTAAGAATCCCACTCAGGAGAAATAGTATGTGATGTTGGAAAGTAGCTGAATATAAAAGAAAAAACATTTTACGGAAAAAAATGACAAAAACAGGAGGTACACACAGAGAAATAAACAGTTTTTATGGGTTATTGGACATGGATAAGGACAGCTCAGGCAATGATATTATCTCTAAATAACAGGCATATTTTGCAAGCCCTAAGTTCACTTTTATAGTGATTCAAATGGAACTTTTGCCAGTCTATATGCTAAAATTTTCAGAAATACATAGGTACCACTTTGGGAAAATGAGCAGTGGATACAGAGGTTGGTAAAGGAGGCGAGCTTGTTCCAAAAATAACATTAAAGAGAGAGATCACTACTAAAAAACAAGAGCTGAAAGAAATTGAAAGGATAATTTAGCAAACTGTACTTTGCATCATGAAATACAGGTGCTTATTGGCCCCTTCAATAATCCTTAGTATTTGCACAAGCAGGGGTCATACCATCAACCTGCTTCTCTCTCAGTCTTGTTAAAATAAATAAGCAATGTTCTAGACCAGAGTTTTTCAAATGTAGCTGATCATCAACATCATCAATTCTAGTCCTAAATCCATGTATAATTAATTGGAATCTCCACAGGTGAGGATCTGAGAGAAAGTTTTTTTTTTTTTTTAATCCTCAGATGATTTTGGTGATCATACAGATTTGAGAACTACTGACATCAACTTCAGTTTATAGAAATCACGTATTTTATTTCATAACTTAGAGTTTGGGCAAGTTTCTTCTTGAAAAGGAAAACAAAGAATTTATTCACCTTATCTACAGTCTTAAGGCGAATTTCAATTTTTATTTATAAAGAGTTTAACAAACCTGCTTGACTCTAGTGACCATCGGACATTAGTATTATCCTATCTTTCTTGATTTGTTTCTGAATTTTATTATGTGATTTTCCAAATTCAAATTTAAACTAAAAAATATACTGAAATCAAAGTCAGAAGTTTTGGATCTGGCTATTATCTCGGCTATTTTCTACCTTTGGGAAAACATATACTGTCGTGAGCATCAATTTTCCTAATGTGTTAAATAATAATATTGCCAGACTTTGTGTGAACCTTATTTGAACATTTCTGTGTGTGTGTACATGTATGCATGCCAAGTTTTATTTGCACAGAAGTCATGCACTTTTTCTTTACTTAGGTGACATTTTATTAAAAGTTAGGAGAATGAATATAATACATTTTTCTTGCTTCTCAGTACCCTCACTGTATGACAGGTTGCCAATATGACACTGTGTTTAGTATTTAATTAGTGTTACATAGCAGTTTGAAATTTTTCTCTTCAGTAAATTAATAAAATTATTTTGTCAATGTATCTTGTCTTTATCAAACTATGCACACAGTGGTATTACTTTCTTGATTTCTTCTAAAATCACACCTTTGTTTTTGATGGGTTTTATTCATTTGACAAATATTCATTGACTACTCTATTTCTCAGGCACTGTTCCTATTTCTGGAGATATAATAGTAAATAAATATAATAGTGTCCAGCTTTTGAGGGATTTCATTCCAGTAGTTGGAGAATACTGTGAATGAAACAGTATCAATTCATCCATGCCTCATGGAATCTGAGCTGAAATCTATTACAAGTCCCTAAACGTTAGCCATTCCCTCTTTTGTTAAACTAACATTTCTAGCATCAGAAAATAATTATAAAAGTATACAACTCTGGTTTTTGTCTAGCACAGTACTGGATAAATTAAAGCCCTGGGTGACTTTTACCCCATTATTTTTAGTGAAGCTTATTGAAATATAATTTAAAATACATTTAAAAGTAATATTTAAAATTCAGTGCAAAAGTCATTGAATTATTGTGGGGGAAAAGCCAAAGAGTTTGTCACATATAAATGCTAAGTAGAAGTCTGGTAATAGCTTATAACAATCAAACACAACTGGTAAATTTCAAGTTAACTAGAAAATAAGTCTTTCCTATTAGGCTGCATTGGCACTAAAGGTGGATCGTTTATTAAAAGAAAAATGGGTGGGAAAAAGAGCCAAGCTTGTTAGAAGAACTACTTGAAGTAATGACGGGCAGTAAAAGATTTCTTAGTCTCCAACCCTAGGATTCTAGAGCCAAAGCAGAGGAGACAAAGAGTTAGGTTCTGTGAAGGTCCAGCAGGGCTGTGAAAGATCCTATGAGAACAGGAACCTTAGAAACTTGGAATAGGATTTAAGTTGATAGAAGAGGGCAGACTACTGCAAGTCAGAAAATCAGTCATGAAATGAGAAATGAATCAATGGGCTTGTGGATTAAAAATATAGGTAAGCTAAAATTTAGAAAATGAAGACGAGGTCAGAAGAGATGGAAGGCCTAGATGGAAAGCAGAGAATTATACTTGGTAGGAATGAATGTGTTACAGAGGAAGCATCCAGGATATTGCTTCAGACAGCTGTGTGTTAGTGAGCCACTTACACTTGGCTGGGGTAAGGATTTAATGACAGTTTCTAGCTGGATTAGGAAAGGCAAAGAAAGTACTATTGAAGTCTGTTCAGTAATCAACAGATGTTTATATACACATTTTATTCCACCTATGTCTTTTATTTTAAATGGAAAATCAAGGTTTACCAAGGTTGGGATGAGCAGAAGTCTCACCAAGTTTGTAATAGAGACTAAAATTATCTGACTCCCAGACTAGTGTAGTTTTATACACTACTCTGTAAATCACTTAACTCTTACTGAGAAGGATTCCGTCATTCCCTATTTTCTTTTCTCAGTGAAACCATGAACTACGTCAATTCCATTTTATTTCACTTTATTTTATTTTTGACAAGTCATGCATAGAAAAAAATACACAAGTCATCTATGCCCAGTGTGTAGTTGTATTTATAAAAAACTAATCTTTCCATCTTTAGTAAAATATTTATTAACAAGCTACTAGAGCCAAAGAAAACTGTTTGTATCTCAGAAGACATGCAGCCATGTGAGATTTATTGCAAAAACAGGCATTTCTTAGGCTTAATTTTCAAGATTGGAAAAACTAAAACCATAATGGCAACATGTTAAATGTAAATATTACCATTTTGATATCTCACTTTCATGTCAGCCAAAGATTTGATGGTGCTTCTTTCTTATAAGAAAGTCTTCTCTGATAGGATTATTAATGAGCTGACACAGGAAGGTAAAACATGGCAAAAAGGTGGGAAGCACAGAATTCAACTCTTTAAAAATTTAAAGAAACCAGTGTGGCTAGAGTACAGAGAATTGAGCAGCCCATGACAAGATGAGGCATGGTAGGAGCAAAATTGTGCAAGACCTAGAAGATTTATGCAAAAGATTTTGGTCCTTACCCTAAACTCAGTAGAAAGCTGGTGGAATATTTTAATAAGAAAGTTGCATAGTCTGATAAAGTTAGGTTTTTTGTTTTTTTGAATACAACTCTCTCTATAAATTGAAAAATTATTGGAAGGGGATAAGCGTAGAAATAGGGAATCCAGTTAAACAGCTGTTAACAGTAGTTTAGATGAAGGATTGCAGTGGTTATCATCAGGGTGTTGTTAGTGGAAAAGGCAGGAAGAAAACAGATATGGGATAAGTTCTGGAGGGAAAGCCACCTGAAGACACATGAAATTGGACTTGAGGGACAAACGGAATCCAGACTGTCTCCAGGATTTCTGACTTGTATAACCAGATAGAAGATTGTGGACTGCCCAGATAAAAATCACTGGGAAACAGAAGAGCAGTTGTTGATATAGGTCGTTAAATTATCCCAATAGATGCTTACTTAGGATTGAAACGTGTAGTCTTGGTGTTCTAAATAATTGTCTAGTCTGCAGATAAAATTTTAGCAAACATGAGTATATGCGTGGTAATCAAAGCCTTCAGTGGGGATGAGGTTCCATGAAGAAAAACAGTTTGGAACGGTAAAGAGGGTGGCTAAGTCTGAGTTGTGAGCTACTGTGAGAGCTCAGGGGACAAGTCTGTGAAAATAATAAAGGAGAACGTAGCATTACCTAAGTCAAAGAAAGAGAATGTTTTAAGGAAAAGTGTTTAGCATTGTGGAACCTTTTGAGAAGTCAAGAAAAATGAGGACTTACAAAATGGCAATTTGCCGTTAATAGTGCATGAAAAGTTCACTAGGCAGCCAAAATGATCTTGGTTCAAGTCAGAGAGGGTTATTTGTTCTGCAGTTGTTTAAATGATGAAGAGAGAGAAAATGTATATTTGTATGCAGGATGGTCTGAAGTGTTATTAATTTTCTAGGATAAGTGTGGGGATACAGCTGGTGACCCTGGAAAACAATTCCGAGGAAAAGACTCTAAAACCAGTCGTGGAGATACTTACTGGCATGGCCTTAAATTGGATTTCTCCTGCTATTTCATTCTCAGCATGGTTTTCCATGGCAACCGTGCTTAAATAGTTCTGCTAGGTGAACAGGTCAATACAATTACAGTCATTTGTCTTTCAGCTCTTATTTATTATATTAGGAGGACCATATTTTTGTTTGGAAGGCCGATAAAGTTTGGTCAAACTGTCATTATTTTTGTTTAAAGATTTTAAAAGTTTTTTTGCAAACAAGAAAAAAAATTAAAACTAAGTCTAGGTGAGGAATAATTTTCCTATATAAATTAATAATCAAATTTTGAGGAGGAGAATATAACTTTTAAATATAAAAACCTTATTATGTCCTGGTAGAGAACAGAAACTTCTAGGTTTTAAATAGCTTTACAAATCAAATGGTAATGGGAAGTGAAACACATGACTTTATGGAGCTCAACACACTGTTGAATATTTATTTTTGTTATTGAAGACTGTAGATATAAGATAATGAATCATTAAACTGAAAACATAAACATTTTTAAATTTATGAAATATGATAGTACGTTGATTTTAATTTGGATCCATACTACTCAATGGTGAAAAAAAATTATGATGTAATAATATTTTGACTGTCAGTGTGAAAGTGGTGTTCACAAAGTAGCTTTAAACAATGGAAATGTGAATCTACAGAATGGCCTAAAACCTGCTGCAAGTCTTTCTAGCCCATATGTACTGCTATGTGCCCCGAGAAGTCACAGATATTTTGCTGTCACTATTTATGTGTCAACAATTTTGGCCAAGTATTGAATTGATTTAGCTTTGATTTCATGAAAAAGGAGCTCCATAATTGTTAGAGTTAAAAATTACCTAATTTATAGTTTAAAAAATACCTTCATTAGGTCTTTCCTTCTAAGTCAAATGCTTTTTTGAAGTGGAAATAAAACAGTTAACATCAATGACTCAATTCAATTTTAATTCTCATGGAAAATACAGTCTGAAATTGCAAACTTTAGAAATCAAATGCCATTAATTCATCACAAAACTGAGAAAGAAAGCCTAATTATTCATTAAATATTTACTACAGTTCAGGTTTGGTTTGATTAGCTTATGTTGATTTCCTGGAAAGATAATACAAGTTCTGGTTTATCTGAGTCCTCAGCTTCTGGTTAACATGGATCACTTCTTCTGAGCATTGTCTGAACTTACAAATGTTTAACTGCTCCTCAACCATTTATAACAAAATAAAGTGGAATTGCTCACTCATGGAAGCTAGCAATTTGAGACAATATTCTATTTTAAGTTGGCAAATTCCACTTGGGACAACAATTCTCTAAGTCTCAGGGAGAACCACTTGACTCATGAAAGATGTTAATATTCGAAAATCTTACCAGGCAGAGATTTCCATGTTTCTGGAAGATTGTAAAGATGGCCAGTCAGCTTTCACTTCATAGCTACTCTCCCATTTCACTATATTCAACTGTTTCAAATGGTGGTAGTAATAAAAACAAAAATTTAGATGGAGACAATGTGATAAGAGTTTTTGGTTATATAGTCTCTCTCTGTCTCTCTCTCTCTCTCTGTCTCTCTCACATACAGACCCCCCCCCCCAACACACACACACACACACTCGCAAACACATTGTGCCATAGATTCTTTGAAGTTTATTGTACCACTGCTTTGGGCATGGTGTTTCAATTTTGCCATATCTTCTTATGTATTGAATAAACAATATTAGAATCCTTGGAACTAATAATACAAATTTAGAGAGAAGGGGAACAACCAAGTATATCTTTTACGTGTCATTTCTGCATGATCTATAACTAGACAAAGCAAAATGAGAGATGTTGGTCCCACAAATCATTGAATTATGGTTTATAAAAACAAGGATGCTCTAATCCATAAGGAAATGTAATGTCATAAATGTTAATAATTCCATTTACATTCTGGAACATGAAAGTGAGGCTCTTCATAGAGGGTAGATAAGAGGGTTACTCTCTTCTTCTATCAAGTACTTTTTGTGTACATATTCTGTAGATTGGTTTTCTACCATGAAGGTTTTCCGAAATGGCTGGCAAACCATTATTTTAACGTCTTGCCTGGATTTTCCCCTTTCTGGATCCAACACTTCACAGGAAGCTGCATGCTTCTGAATACATTTAACACTAATGTTAATGCAGGTCTTAACTGTAACACCGGCAGATGAAGATTTTAAAACCAAAGAAACAAAAGGTGACTTTTGTTATTTGCGTGTCTGGAAAATTGACCATCTGTTCATTTCTACTCTGCTAGTTTATGAACTTGTGGTAGTGTAGGTATGGGTATAGTGTAGGTTAGCATTTGTGAATAATGGAATTGAGATTCACTGTGTCACAACTGTGTGTTGCAAGACATAAACCATTAATGACAGATATATTACTAAAAATTGCAAAACCACATTGAATTACAATAACTTTCCAGATTATCATTGCAATAATACCATTTTCACTTGCATTCAGATATCAGTTTTTGAGTGTGAAATATAATATTTAAATTACACCACAAACATGAGAAATTGAAGAAATTGGTCATAAACCTAGCTTCCAAAAGAGACCTCAGAGTACTGCCTCGATCTCTTCACCAAAAGGATGAAGCAAGAAGGTATCATCTATGAACCAGACAAGAGGTCATCATCAGACCTTGAAGCTGCTGGTGCCTTCATCTTAAATTTCCCAGCCTGCAGAACTATAAGAGATAAATTTATGTTGTTTATAAGCTACTCCATCTGTGACATTTTACTATTTTTATAAGAGTACCTATCCTATTCATGAGAGCTGCCCTTATCACCTGATCACATCCTAAAAGTCTCCACTTCCTAATACCATAACCTTGGGAGTTAGTATTCCAACATACTCATTTTGGGGTTAGGGGCACAGACATTAAGTCCATAGCATTGTATATATAACTATTGATAATCTAGATTATATGTATGTGTGTGTATAGGCTTATCTGGATAAATGTATCACAGATAAAATAGAAAAATCAACATTTCTGTTGACCACAACCCTTTCACTACTGACCACATTGTATATGAATCCATTAACCTGATAATCTTCCCATTAATGTAAGTAAACAACTTGAAACTAAGGGCTATGCCTTGAGTTTTCAGTGATTTATAGTGTGGCTGCCATTTTGCAAGCTCATTCAAATAAATGAATGATGATTTGATGCTCAGGTATTTATTTTTTCAATATCATATATAAATAAGGAAAATTCTAAGACTGCAAGTGACACCACTCCCCTATTTGTCCTTCTAAATAGAGTATCTGCATTTCTCCCCTCTGTTCTATGGTCCAGGAGGCTGAACTTTATGGAGTACATGAGCAGGCTTGTTAACATGCCAGCTTCAAGTTGAATTTGGTCTGTGGGGAACTCCAGCAGGAGATTGGTGGTGGGGAGGAGAGTGGGGTCAGAAAACTTATTATGCTAATTCACTCCAGTGGCTCTGACATTGGCTGCCTGAATTCCTAGATGAAGATCACAGCTCTGTCAGGTGGCTAGCTCACTCTTTCTCTTCAGCTCTCTCCCTGTCTTCAGGGCCTAGTAACAAGTCTCTATTTCCAACTCACCAGGTCTAAATATAGGGGTGGTGCTCAGCTCCTTGGTGTTATTAACCTAGTAACATGCAGTCTCTTGAGCTCTCCCTTAAACATGCCCACACTTTTCTAAATAGTTCTTTATTAAATGCTCCTTAAATTATTCAATTTCCTCATACCTTCTCTTTCCTTCCAGTGCTTTACCTGGTTTACTAATCTCAGTGGAATAAATTCTGAATATAGAAAATGTTCTTACATTGCCAAATCATGTTGATTTAATTTTTAAACTACTAATTCAATGTTATTCATGGAAATGTAATTTTTGTTCCAACTAAGAGTGATGTATTTATAAAAACCAATTCCCTAATGGCATTTAAAATCAAAGCTCTTTGACAATTTTCACATTGTCATAAAGAAGCAAATAATATATAATATTCAGTTAAACTGCCACACCATGAAATGATGCTACTAAGGATTTATTGTGACATTGTACTCTTGGATACAGCTAATAAAAGTATTTGAGATTAACAAAGTATGAATTCCCTACCTTACCCTGTTGTGACATTAATGACGTATTCCTCTCCTTCACTCACAGTACTTTCCTGTGGTTGTTTGAACTTGCCAAGCTTATTTTCTACTCAGGGCCTTTATACTTGAATGGACCACCTTCCTCCTGGATCATCCTGTTTTCCTACTTTCCATTACTCAGGTCTTAACTCAAATGTCACTTTTACAGAGGCTTCCTCTATCCTATTGAAAACATCCGTCTGCCCTCTGCCACCTTCCAGAACATTAACCTGAATATGTGTTCTCTAGTATTTTCACTATTTAAAAATATGTTATGTCTGCAAGTATTACTGGTATTCATCCTTCCCCGACATATATTCCATAGGAACAAGGACTGCAATTTTCTTCAGGGGCTAGAACAGTCCTTGGTAAGCAATATTTTTAACAGCGTTATACACACATACATGCGTACACATACATATGTTTCTATCTATCTATCTATCTATCTATCTATCTATCTATCTATCTATCTGTAACGTACAATCTAATGTGTACAGTTTAATGTACAGAGTTATGCAACCATTTCCGCAATCAGTTTGAGAATAGTTGTAACAAATATTCTATACACACACATACATATAATCTAGATTATCTGTAGTTATATATACAATGCTATGGACTTAATGTTTGTGCCCCTAACCCCAAAATTTCTTCAGAAAGAAACCTTTACCCTTTAGCCAACCCCACCACCCGTTACCTCCTCAGTACCCCAAGCACTGGACAACCACTCTTCTTTGTGTCCTAAAGGTTTGCCCATTCTGCTCATTTTATTATATAAATGGAATTACATAATATATGGTCTTTTTTGTGACTAGCTTTTTTTTTCACTTGTCACGTTTTTAAGATTCATACATATTGTGGCATTTGTCAATACTTCATTTCTTTTTATGGCTGAATAATATTCCATTGTATGAATATAACACATTTTATCCATTCACTTATCCGTTGATGGACCTTTTATTTTCTTTACTAGTTTTTGGCTATTATGAAAAATGTTGCTATGAACATTTGTGTACAAAATTTTGCATGAACCTGTGTTTTCATTTGGGCATATACCTAGCAGTAGAATTACTAGATTATATGGTAGCTCTCTGCTTAATTGTCTGAGGAACTGCCAGACTGTTTTGCAAAGTGGCCACACCATTTTACATTTCTACCAGCAGGGTATGAGGGGTCCAATTTTTCCAGTTCTCACCAACATGTTCTATTACCTATCTTTTTTATTATAGTCATCCTAGTAGATGTGAAGGCAACTATTATTTTTCGTTGTATATACAACTCAGTTTATCCTAATTTAAGTCAAATCCTAAATACTATGTATAATCTTGTATTGTTTTACTTGATTTTAAAAGGTAATAGCATGAGTTTGAAGACTATATTTTTTGGGGAAAAAATGAGTAAATATGCACCGCTTTATTCTATTACCAGGAATCTTCAGCAAACTTAGGGAATTCATGTTTGTGTGCTACACCCAAATTTATATGTTGTAATTCTAATTCCTAATGTGATGATATTTGGAGATGGGGCCCTTAGGAGGTAAGTGGGTCATGAGGATGCAGCTCTTATGATGGGATTAGTGTGCCTGTAAGGAGAGACACAAGAGAGCTTGCTTTCCCCCACTCCACACTCTCTCTCTCTGTGACATTTCATGCTTATGCGAGGTAATAACAGGAAGAAGACCCCCACCAAGAACTGGATAGGTCACCACATTAAGCATGGACTTTCCAGTCTCCAAAGCTGTTAGAAATAAATTTGTATTATTTAAGCCACCCAGTCTATGGTACTTTTGTTCCAGAAATCTGAACTGATTAAGACAACTACAATGGTTGTTTTCCTAGAGTAATAGCAGTTATAGAATGATGTTACTCCAAATGCTCTATATAACATAACAATTGATCTCAATTTAGCAAGAGACAAAGACAAGAAATTTAGCAAAGACAAGAGAAACTTTAGAGTCTTCTTACAGTCTAAAAATACCAATAGCCTTAAAGATAATGGCAGAAGTATACTTGGGGGGAAGACTTGTGTGGTTGTGTGTCTGCAGGCGGCATGTAGGATGGGTATTTTCTATTGTTAAATTTTCCTCCCCATAGAAGGAAGAAATGGATCATTTGCAACACATTCTATTTAGAACCTATTTTTACCTATTTGAATACATGCTCTTTTAAGGTGTGGAGGAGACTCCTTTTATAGAGTAATGGAGTACAGATTTGCAACCTAACAATAACAAATTGTAAAATGAGAAGAGGCATATATTTACAAGAGAGATTTCAACACTTTGTGGGCGGACCGTAATCCCAGGTCTCTTTTAGGATAATAAAAAAAGAAGTTTTAATTCCATTGAAGATTAGCTGATAATAAAATATTATCACAATATATAAAGAGGAAGTAAATTTGTAATTTTTTATTTTACCCTTCATATTTACCAAAAAAATGACATGAATTTCGTTATTTTGGCATGGCATAAATCTCAAATGCTAGCGATAGTCTGTAAACAATTAAAACAACTAAATGCAATAAATGAAAATATTTTCAATAGTATGCACAAGTAATATGTATTTTTTTCCTTTTTTTCTGATAATGATCATAAAGCACTTATAAGATAACATGTTTGTGTGATACAACTCTCATAGTAATCAGAAAAATGTGCTTGTCACTGAAGTTCAATACTGATTGATAACAGCTAATACCAAAATGACCACAGAAAAATGTTACACATTATTGATTTTACTATCACTTTATTGTTTTTTTCATGGCATTTGGATTATGCTTGGGACATATCAGAATATTTTCATGTAAGATAATATTGCAATAAAAGAAAAAATTCTCTTTGTGATTTTATTTTATTTGAGACTGAGTTTCACTCTTGTTGTCCAGGATGGAGGGCAATGCAGTGATCTTGGCTCACTGCAACCTCTACCCCCCGGGTTCAAGCAATTCTCCTGCCTCTGCCTCCCGAGTGCTGGGATTAGAGGCATGCACCACCACACCCGGCTAATTTTGTATTTTTAGTAGAAACAGGATTTCTCCATGTTGGTCAGGCTATTCTTGAACTCCCCACCGCAGGTGATTTGCCCACCTTGGCCTCCCAAAGTGCTAGGATTACAGGCGTGAGCCACTGCGCCCAGCCTGCTTTGTGATTTTATATGTATATATGAAATCAATTCAGGACAACTTCTCCAGCCCTGCCTTCTCTTTCCTTCCTTCCACCTCAGCCGTTCTTACCTCTATTGAGCTTATACTAACGGGTGGGAAAGACAATGGAAATATGTAACAAACAAATATGAATGTTTTGAACAACAAAAGAAAGTGATAGGATTGGTGGAGAAGGGGCATGTATCTAAACAAAGAGTCCTAGGGGTAAATGAAGGAGGAATGGCTTAAGCAGAAAAAACATCAGATTCAGGAGACAGGAGTAAGCTTGCAACACTTAAGGAGCGTAAATGTGGACAGTGTGGTTAGAAAGACGTAGGTGATGGCAGGTAAAGTCAAGGAAGGAATGAAGACTGTGGGAGAGCTTGAACTGATTAATAGCCACATCTAGTCTGTGTTTCAGCTTCCATGTAGCTGCTGCGTTGTACACAGACTGTAGTGGGAATACTCATGGAAGCAAGATGGGTGGTAGGAGGCCGCTGCAATAATCCAATTGAGACATGACAATGCTTGTGACTAGAGTATAGGCAGTAGGTTAGAAAGAATGATATATAGGATAGGATATTTTGGATATAGAATAAGAGAAAAAGAGAAGTCAAAGATGTCATATAGGTGGGTGGTGTGATCTTATGAGTTTTAGTGCTGTGGCAAAGAAAAAGAAAGAAAGAAAAGAAAATCCTAATGCGTAATCTACCCTCTGGACGAATGAAATAACGTGGGCAATTTTCCAGTTGTACAAGATAATAACAGAAATTAATTCATGAACATTTAATAAGTGATATCAGGTAATGTCCAATGGTGGTTTGGTTTTTGTCAAATCTCATTAATTTTCTTATTTTTGTATAAGTTTTCATAGCTTTCTGGAATAATAATAGAAAACAAAATCTTCAGATTTAGCATTCTTTGATTAAGCAAGGACTTTGTAGAAATTCCACTTGTTTTCTCTCGTGATTGGTATTTCTGTGGTAGAGATTAGAATAACCTGTGCCAAGGCCACAAATGATCTAACACATCAAGGTCAAGGTGAATTAAATTGTTTCATGTCCCAAAACATCATGAGTAATCTGGAAACAGAATTGAATCAAAGCAGAGTAAAATGACAAGTGGTTTAACTTGTCATTATGGAAATATGACAATGGAAAATATGTGCTGTTATGTGTGACTTTGTTTCTCTTTTCAATTCATAATATAATGGAATTTTAACTAATTGTTAAATTATCAAATATTGAAGCCCTCGAGATTTACACAAATTCCATTGTTTGTGTTATATTTTTTTGAGCAGAAAGTTGCTTTTCAGGAATAAAAGAATTAGAAAATAGTGAAATCCATAGTGCTTTCCTTATGCAACATTGCTAAATCTAACAAAATAGTATATTTTGCCCCTAGACATTCCAAAACTTGCTTCTGACTACTGAATTATTTTGAAATAAAACAAAACTAGACCAAGGATAGAAATAAGCAATTATAAATGAAAAGTCTCAAGTTTTTCTGCCTTGAGGAATCCAGATGACTAAGAACTGAGTTAACTGCCTTTTAATTAGAGTGACATCCAGGATTTCACATGGGTTCCCTCCTGAAGTATTCTGATACTCTTTACACAGTGGCCAACATTCCATATATATTGCTTGATCTACACCAGGGGAATCGATAAAGTACAGCCAAATGCCTTTTTAAAAAATTGGAACAGAGCTATTCATATTCATTTAGTATTGTAACAAAGAACTTATGATCCTCAAAGTCAAGAATATTTACAATCTGGCCCTTTACAGAAAAAGTTTGCTGATTTTTGCTCTATAGTATGGCTCCGAGCATCCTACTATGCCTGTGGGAATGTCCTTTCACCAATTCCTCTAGAGCCCTGCAGTTGTCTCTGGATTTCATCTTAATGCATGGCATGAACTGCTTACCTAAGACCTTAAAATTTGCCGAAGGCCAAGTGGTAATATTTAACAAAAATTTAAGAAACCAAGTAGAGAAAGACAGTGACTGGAAAGTAATGTTGTTTGCTCACCTGGGTTATGGCTACATAGGCATGTTTAGTTTGTGATAATTCAAGAAGCCACATATTTATGTGCACAGATTACACTTCAATCAAAAGTAAAAACAATGCATTGAGAGCTTGTGCACAAGGTGAAGGACCATAGGACTGGACAGAAAAACAAATACATTGCAACAGTGTTCTATTCTGCTTTAGCCATGGGCCATGCTTCTCCAAATGGGATACTCTTCTTAATTCTCAAATAAAGGGAATGTTGAAAATTTTATATATTCAGAAAAGAAACATTATTAATTAAAATATGGTTTTGCCCACATAAATATCTCCTTAGTCACAGACCATGCTTCCCTGCTGGGATGTCCTTTCATTTTCTCCTTAGCTCAGAGCTGGGAGCACCATTCAGTTGTTCAGAAGCTCCCATACATCTTCCCTTTACCCCAATCCAGACTCCTCACTCTCTGCCTTTCCCAGAGAAAGGAGGAGATATTTTCTTACATACACTCCCTTCCCCATTCAACCCCATAATAATACCTACAGTGATACAAGAGTGATCACAGTGAACTCAGAATGTCATTATTATGCAGATTAGCCTGGCTCTTGGTTCTCTGGCATGTCCGGAATACAGTTTTCTTTTACCGTGAAATAATCAAAATATCTATGAAGGTTCCCTTCCAGACCCTGCTCCACCAACCACAGAAAGAGTAAAAGAGTTATTGACCTTTAGGATGACTTTTCCTCCATACCCTGAGCATCTAGTGGGTAATCCACACTGTAACCACTTTAAAGTTGCAGTTTGCCCACCAGGAGAAGCTCACAGATCTGATGTGAAATTATCAGATTTAAGAATCAACACTCTATCTTTTGTGATGCATTACTTCTTGCTTTATGTGAGAACCCGTGCTTTCTAGATAAGTTATTCTATCAGATACCTACTATTCTAAGGTACAGTGCCCCCAACAGTCTTTGATAAGAATCACTGTGTTTGTGTGTAAATTATTTATTTAAAAGCACATACATTGATGAAAACAACATTTGATAACTTTGCCCACAGTTTAAACAGGCAGAGATAGGTTTCCAGCTGCTATCGCTATACAACAAAAACTAAAATTACACTGACAAACAAAAATACTTTGATATACTCAAAATTATATTTAACTGTTTATTCTGAGGTTGCTTTCCAAAGCACTCTTGGTTTCCCCAAACTTAATTCATGGAAATTAAATCATAAACCTTCGCTGATCCTTGTTCTCAGAAATTGCTCCAAGCAACACCCCTTCAACCCCATACTGCAAGCCATACACATACTATTGACTAATAACCTATTATCTCTTACACCCTCCTAACTTTTTCCATCCGTCATCCTGGCTTCATACTAAGAGTTCTGACTTAATGTACTTAGCCTGGGGTGCCTCCCTGCAATGCTGCTGTAATCTAACAAAGCTATTATTGCATTTGTGGGTGAGTATTCTCCCAGGCAGATTGTTTAAAAGTAGAATTAATGCTGTTAAATGAAATGCTTTTATATTTATGGGTATACTCCTCATAATCTGAAGAGGATCATTCAATATGGAGATACTTAGATTTTAGGCATAATATGAAAATTGTATATTATTCTGTAATTTAGTATGACTGTATTCCTTGAGTCTCTTCTAATTATTAGTACCTGTGTTAGAAGTGGTGGTGATTGGGGGTATGCAACTCAAAGGATGCATAAGATACAGTTTCCACTCACAAGAATCTCAGGGCAAGATGCAGCCTAGCCAAAATACTAATAGGGCATGAGGTAGAACCACGAACCATCCTGATTTCCCAGGACATGAGACTTTCAGCAGTAAATTCAGAAGAATCCCAAACAAAAAGGAACAGTTACTCACTCTGCTGGAAAGATTGGTGTACTCACTTGAAAACCATCTCCAAAAGAGAAGGTTCAACTAACTTTTTTCTATATAGGGTTTTGTGGGCTGCATTTTTTTATTGCAACTATCCAATTCTGCTATTGTAGCATAAAAGCCCCCATAGACAATAGGCACATTAATAAGTGTAGTTATGTTCCAATAAAACTCCATTTACAAAATGAGGCCAAGAGCTGGATTTGGCCCATGGGCTATACTTTGTTGATTCTACAACTGAACCCCTCTTATGTTAAAATTGTCTCCTCTGGTCTCCCTTTATGTTCACATATATTTACGCATATACAAACCTGTATTACTATTTGATTTACAAAGCTTATTAGTATTGTTGCCATCGTATGTATTTATAGAAGGAGGATCACAGAATTTAAAACACAGTAAACACATGAACATATAGAAAATAGGGTTATCATATTAAAAACTATTGTACCAGTCTAATCCCTGGCATCATTTTTAGCTTTACCTCTTATAGTCTTCTTATGCATTTATTTAGGTAGAAGTCTGAAAAGGAATTGGAGGAGGGTACATTTACTATATAGTTCTATTATGTCCCACTGCATTTCACTGCTTTGATTATGCTCTGTTAGTTGGACCTCTTTCACCTACCTTGTAACTATATCGCATCTTGACAAATATTTTCCAAATTCAAATTCAATGGAAGGATGTGGCATCTTTCTGAAAGGTAGCTCAGCTGCACATCATCTCCCTTCCACCTGCTCCAGTAACCCCATTCCATCCCCCCTACCTTCCATGCTTTCTTCTGCCACCTACCATTGTGCCTACTACATCCTCAGTTGGAATGTCTTTTTTTTTTTTTTTTTTTTTTTTTTTTTTTTTAATCTTTGGTCAAACTAAAACTGACCATTCTTTAAACTGTAGCTCAATCGTTGTTTCTTCAGAAAAATTTCCCTAACCTCCTTGAATAGGACAAACTCCCTATTATAGAGTCTTATGTAACAGATGTTCCTTGTTTTTCTTTTTCTTTCAAGCATTTGTCATCGCTGCAATTTTGTGACTTGATGTTTGATATTTAACATTTTTAGGAATGTCTGTTTGCCCCTCTATATTGTAAACACTAACAATATAGTGTCTGGTTTTGCTCACCACTTTATTCCCAAAGTGTAGCATGATACCTGATACAGTGTATGTTTAATCAATAAATTTAATAAAGGGATATTTAATGAAGAAATAAGTGAAATTTTAATTTGACAGAAATGAGACACCAAATACTTAGGAGATGGAAGAATTTATTTTAGTACAATCAGTATTGGTATGAATTTTAAAAGGAAAAAATTTGACTTGCTATTGCTACGTAAACATTTAAAAATGTGTATTGTAGACATCACTGGACAACAGTCTCCTTGCTTTTTAAATTATCACACATTAGTAGAGAAGCATGCATTAATGTATAAAATGTTTCAGATTCATAATGGGTTTTTATTATGATAATGTTCAGCAGTGTGAAAAATTGCTACCTAATTAATGTTTATTTCTATAGTCCTACATTGTTTGCAAATCAAGATATTGACAGCCAGTATCACAATTAAAACTTAATCTTGTTTTCTTCTCTTGGGGCTGCTATTAGAATTTTCTTTTTCTTTACCAATATGGATGTTACATGAAGTGTTGCTTTTGTGCAATGATGGGAAGATTGAAGCTGTTTCTATATTCAATACAAAACTGAAGAAGGGATTCATTATATATTGTTAATCAAGCACTATGTGTGTGTGCCAGTTAATGGCAGTTTATCTTCAGAATGCTGTGTTTTCCTTTCTCAGAGACTATAGTGACTAAGGCCAGCACAACGTGCATCCACCTGAGTAGAAAGATGAGAGGGCATCTATGTACCTCATTTTAAAGAGTTATCACCAAGTTACTCAAGGAATCCCAGTGGAAAATGATCAAAACAGACCTGAGGGTTTCACTTGATTTTCCTGGGTTGATGTTTTTAGTGATCATAGCATTGGTTTCAAGGACTTGGTCACTGAGCTAAAATTTATTAACTGGGTGTAAATTTTGCTTCTTAAGCTGTGAAAAGTCAGTCTAGTGGTTCTCAATCTTGGCTGTGCATTGTGATCACTTGGGAGTTTCAACAACTACTGATGTTCACATACTACCCCTCACGATTAATATGTAATTGGTTTGAAATGTAACCTGGGCAGCGGGATTTCTGAAAGCTTCCCGGGTGATTCTCACATGCAGCCAAGTTTAAAAACCATTGATTCAGGCAAATTCAGGCTAGGAGGAACTTTAGAGATGTCTACACAACAGCAGCAACAACAAAAATACTAAGTTCTTATTTCACTGACCCTGATTTCCCTTTTTATTTTCTTGTAACTGCTATTCAAGGAGTGTTCCCTAGACAAACATCATCATATCACCTGGGAGGGTGCTAGACATGCAGAATCTCAGTCTCAGATGTATGCCAACTGAAATTAAGGCTGTTGGGGCAGAAATAATTTGATAAAGGTTTATTGAAAGCCAAATTTGACTATAAACCCAGAAAGCCACAGCAACAAATTCGGGCATGTTCCAAAGTCTATTACAAATTGGAGTGTTTTTATAGGAAAGTGTAGGAGAGGGAGGGGTACTCCTCACATCGTGCATTTTTTTTTCACTGGAAGGTACCAAACAGTGGTTATAAACAATGGTACAAATGAAAACATTCAGGCTAAAATGTGTTACCTGCAAGCCAATCAGTAAAACTTCATGATTCAGAAACAAATTGTTGTCCATTTTAATGTCAGTAGATTATGTGTTAATCAGTATGTCAAATATTTGAGAAACTCTTGATAAGATGTAAGGGACTTACAATAAGATTCTTTATTCAGGAACAAGATACAAGCCATGCATCACAAGGCCTTCTCCAGGTTGTTAATTTGGAGGCCTGCAAAAGGTGACCTGTAGGTTATCATTTACTAAACCAGAATCGCATTTTAACATGCATGTTTGAGCAACGTGTGCTTATAGCATATTTATTTTTCTGTTCATTTTATTTATTGCTTCTTCCAAAGTTTTTCCAGTCTGCTTGTCTTATGCTATCAAACAGACATAAGATATCACTGGAATTAATGGCTAATCCTTTTGCTGAAAATAGATGATCATTTAAGTCCCCCAAGTGTGAAGCTTCTAAGTTAGAAATTCCCCAGTTACACGTACAGTCTAAATTTCTTTGAATATGGAAATGTATTTCTAATCATTAAAAAACTTTTTAATATATAATTTCCAAAAAAATACCTATTGTTTTTATGTGGCATATGTTCTATGGTAGTGAGTGTTGGATTATGCTGTTTATTATATATTGTATATATAGATGCATTTTATTATGTATTTCAAATTCTGGTATGTTATATTCCTGGTAAAGTATATTTCAGAAATTCAATGGATTTTTTTTGTTCTACAGACTGATGTTTCAAAGATAAAATGTTTTTAAATTCTTTTAATACTGTATTTATTTTGAACCTTCAACAAAGAACATTTTCTGATGTGTCGGTGTTAACTGTTAACACCAAGAATACTTGGGTGCTTTCCTTTACCCCTGCATTATAGCAATAGGAGAATTTGCATCAGTTTGAGTGGATAGTTTTGTAATATAAGTCAATCCAGTAGTGAAACCATTGTGATGCAGTTTTCTCCAGCATTACAAATTACAGTTTAATGGGCTAGAAATAAATTTTGATTAGTTCTGTCTTTTTGTTCTTGGATTAAATATAGAGCAGTTCTTTGCGTGCTGAATCAGCACTTGCTATTAGCACTTTTCTCCATTTAAGTTGGCATTTTATCTGCTCCACTCCTCTCCCTTGACATAGTACAACTAAGCTCCATATAGAAGTTAATAGGAATAACATAAAACAAGCTTTCCTTCTATGCTGCAATGACAAAAATTAATTAGCTCATGATTAAGGATGATGATGTGGCATTGAATACCCAACCATGTCACTTTCTCACACATCCTGTGACATTTTGCAACATTTGGCTCATTGCTAGTTGTATTTTTATAATGTAGTGCTAGTGGAAATTATTTTCTGCAATTGGAATTTTTTATGCATGATAAAGAGATACATGAGCCTTTTGGGAAAAGGAAACATTTTGGCAGAAGTAGAGATTTGTTTTGACTTTCACACTAACCTATGTGTTGGATGAGATTGACTAGTCAGCACGGACTTGGGTAAAAGTTAAACTCTCTAATTCGAGGAATTTTCACATAATTGTAAAAGTAGTATCTCACTCCTAAGTCCCATGCTATTTAAACTAAAGGCATATTCCCTGGCTATGCCAAACGGAGTGAGAATAAAACTCTTACTCCATTTCATGATTTGTGAAATGCAGTGTTTATGGTGTCGAAGCCTTTTATTTATTTATTTATTTATTTATTTATTTTATTTTATTTTATTTTATTATACTTTAAGTTCTAGGGTACATGTGCATAACGTGCAGGTTCGTTACATATGTATA
>NW_016806087.1:1059792-1073337 GCF_001698545.2 Rhinopithecus bieti
GCCCCTCCCCCAGCCTCGCTGCTGCCTCGCGGTTAGATCGCGGCAGACTGCTGTGTTAACAATGAGGGAGGCTCCGTGGGCGTGGGACCCTCCCGGCCAGGTGAGGGATATATTCTTCTGGTGTGCCCGTTTGCTTAAAGCGTGGTATTGGGGTGGGAGTTACCTGATTTTCCAGGTGTTGTGTGTCTCAGTTCCCCTGGCTAGGAAAAGGGATTCCCTTCCCCCTTGCGCTTTCCAGGTGAGGCGATGCCTCACCCTGCTTCAGCTCTCGCTGGTCAGGCTGCAGCAGCTGACCAGCACTGATTGTCCGGCACTCCCTAGTGAGATGACCCCAGTACCTCAGTTGAAAATGCAGAAATCACTGGTCTTCTGTGTCACTCGCGCTGGGAGTTGGAGACTGGAGCTGTTCCTATTCGGCCATCTTCGCTATAGCATCTTATTTATTTATTTTTGATGCAGAAAAATTACTTTTTGAAGAAATAGTGGCTGCAAGATTTACAAATTTGGTGCAGATCCACAGAACACAAGACCGTAATGCAACACAAAACAACATAAGATAGCAATTGAATAGTCTCTATGAGCTTCTTCAACCATTTGAACAACTTCTTACTTTATAACACCTTGGCTCTGAACCTTTACTCTCTTCTGATTTTCCATCCATTAAATTACGCCTGAATTATTGCTTTCTGACTGTTGATTTATTTGGATCCTGGACCCTTGGCTTTTAATTTTGCCATTCGGTCTACCTAAATCAGCTTATTTCACTGAAGCAACTAGGAGCCAGGCTAGATTTTCTTGATCCCAGGTTCCTACTTGTCTTACCAGAGGAAATGGTCACAATCTGACCCCTACAAATTTTAAATCATTTGCTTGTCTTGAGTTAATGGCTAAAGCTAAAAAAATGAAGAAATAACATTCAACATTTGAACATTCCCTTCTTTAGATAAAGCTGGATCAGGAGGTTTAGGCTGCATTTCTTGTCTTACTGAAATGAAACACAGTGAGGTGAACCACTTTTCAGAACCTATTTAGGCCTCCTGAAAATGATAAGCAATGCATGTGATGAAAAGGTAAGCGTGAATGCTGGAGGCTTTAATCTTCATCATGATTAAATGACAAAGTACATAAAATTTCCTGACTTGAATCTCCCAATAAATATTCATTTTTAAGGGGGAGATAGTTTTCTAATTTGTAGTTATTATAGAAGATTTTTTCTACCTTCCAAATCCTTGTTGACTTATCCTGTCTCACCCTGCCCCAGCCCAGTCCTAAAATTAAGGGCAAAGGGCAGAGATTCATGTCCCCGTTCAAGTGGAAACCTAATGGCCCCAAAACTCATTTAATTCTTGGAAGCCTTCTCTGGAAACAGTGGTGAGAAAGGGAACTCTTATCACATCCACTTCTAATTTCAAAGATCTACCTAAAAATCAGTCAGAAACCTCGTGAGAGTGTACTTTGGTCTAGAATGATTGTGATGAACTGAAAACTCAGCTCACATCAGGTCTTGCTACCTACACTAAAACCAAGAAAAACTGCTTCATGTAGTTAGTAAGTACATGAATGCTCATGATTACAGACCTAAAAATTCAGAGCATCTGAGGGCAATCCTTTAAAAAAAAATCCAATCTTTAACTGACCATTTACTATTTGCCAGATACTGTTTTATCCCCTTTTCTATAGAATCATGTTCAATCCTTACAACTGAGTGTGAGATTCAGGCTTACATATGTTACATAACCAAAGTTCACTTAGATACTACCTGGTGGAACTAGTATTTTACCAAAGGGTTGTCTGACTTCAGAGACCAATGTCTTAACCACGTGTGATTTTGTGTAACAGGAAGAGCTAAAGAGTCTTCCTCTAAGATGGCATGTAAAAGAAGAGCCCTCTTGGAAAAGCTTGCATCAAAATATTTCAGTTGTGTGTAACAACATTTTCAAAACTGTGAAGGCCACCTGCAACAATTTATGATTCCAACCCTTCTGATTCACCATCATCTATGTCAGTTCATCTTTGATCACAATGTCAGGTAACTTGAGAGGCTGCTACCCATCCTTCTATCCTTTAAATATTCCTAGAATATTATTCATCCAGATCCAATCTCCAAGCTACCCTGCTCAAATATTGACAAGACTGTCCTAGTGCTGGTTGGCATCCCATGAATATGGCACATATTAATTTTCTGTGCTGACCAACCAAATCCTATCATTGTGTTTATCATTAAGGCCTTCCATTACCCCAAGCTTTCAAGACTTCAAATAACTGAGTTCAGCCTCCAGTTGTTATCCTGGTTTTGAGATTCTGAGCCCAGTATCAGTGATCAGTGACTGGAAGTATACCAACTAAGCCCTTGGGGTTGAGAAAGCCTTGCATAACAGCATGGAGTTGCTATAGTAAACTTCATTTGTTATTTTTCACAACACCTCCATCCAGAAAATTCACCTTTGCAGTCATCAAAGCTTGTATTCTTAATGTCCCTGACTTGATACTTTATTAACCTATTAGTATATGGAGAACTATTGCCTAATCAGAAGTTACTTCCAATATGAAAAAAATAGTATAGAAAAATAGGCTAATGGAAAAAAAAAAATGACTCAAATTCATGGTTTGTCAGGTGGGATGCTGTGAAGCCAAGCTGAGGTTTTCTTTAGTTTTGATTTAGGCAGAAATACTGTCCACTCACATAGAAAACTGGAGGTTTCTTGGTCTCCATTGTGTATTCTCCCCTTGGTAAGTTATCAGAAACACTTGGCACATTTTGTTATAGCTTACTCTTTTATCTGTGAGAGTGATAGCTGATTAATCATACTGCTCTATTACCTTGCACTTTTCTGTAACCTCACATTCTTTGTCACAATCTAAGCATCTTCTAGCATTATAGAGAATGTCATGTAAGATTAAAACTTCTTGCCATTCCTTCCTATTTCAGATTGATGACTGATATAGTTTGGCTCTGTGTCCCCACCCAAATCTCATAGCTCCCCAAATTCCCACATGTTGTGGGGAGGGACCTGGTGGGAGATGACTGAATTATGGGGGCAGGTGTTTCCCATGCTGTTCTTATGATAGTGAATGGGTCTCACCAGATCTGATGGTTTTAAATATGGGAGTTGCCCTGCACAAGCTCTTTGCCTGCCACCACCTATATACTACGTGACTTGCTCCTCCTTCCCTTTCACCATGACTGTGAGGCCTTCCCAGCCATGTGAAACTGTAAGTCCAATTAAACCTCTTTCTTTTGTAAATTGCCTAGTCTGGGGTATGTCTTTATCAGCAGCATGAACACAATGACATAGATTTGGCTATTTGCCTAGCTCTTTATCTTACTTTTGTTACCTCTTGGACTGACTCTGTTTTATGTGCTGTAGCTCAGTCTTGTTTCCCTTGCAGACTTCTGATATAGTCTTCTTCAAGTGGATCTTGGTAACCATGTACCTCTCTCTCAATTACTTGGACTTGTAATGAGAGACCTGGCTTCCCACATATGTCTCCCAGAACAAATAGATTTGATGGAAAAAAAAAATCATTGTCACGACTTCATTCTGTGAATGAAACTACTGATAAAATGAAAGAGAAAAAGTAATATTTCATAAATTTTGAATTAAATGAATGTAAGAGTGAACATCAAAGCTAATCAAGAGACAAAAAGATCGAGGCCAGAGTACAGAATAAAATGATGAAGGCCATTTCTAATGTGTCTTCTTTTCTTCCTTTTATTACTAAGTAATTATTTTATAATTAATCTCTCACCAAAAATAATCTCCCATTAGACATTTAAACTTTTTCCCAAGTAGTTCTAGTCTCTCTATCTCACTGGAAGAAATAGTAACAAGAGTGAATGTAAAGGGGAAGGTTATAAAAGGATTTCAATTTCCTTTATTAAATGACTCTATTTTCACTAAGCTTCCCTCATAGGAACATACTCAGACATTCTATCCAAATCTTCTCCCTATTCAAGTAGCTCTTCAAATGTCCATCTTGCCTAAATATTACTTTTCAATTTTTCTTGTTTTCAGACATAAATACAAAGAAATCTTCCATTGAATCTCTCAACATTTTTTATTTTAATTGAAAAAATATCATCTCAATGCTGTTCATGTCTTAGCTGTTTGGAATAAAAGGTCAAAGAAAAAAACACTATTTTTTGTGATCTGTCAGAAGTACATAGTTTTTATTTTCTTGCTGGAAGATTCTTTCAGTTTCAGTAAGGAAAATTTTGAGGGCTTATATGTTATTATGCATTGAAACATATTGTTCAAAATTAGTTTCAGAATCAGATGAAACTGATTAGATCTTAGAGTTCGTTCAGATATGAAAATGCGCCTCAAGGAAACACTAAGAAATGTATGTCACTTCCAAACAGAATGACTATTAGTTACATAAACAGACATATTATTTACCAAGTAGAAATTTAGTCTAAAATATTTTTCACTAAATGATTTTGGAATTAGTATGTGTAGGTTATGATGGACTTGAGGCTTTGCTGTTTCATTCTATCATTTTGTTTATAATCTATTAATAAAGACTAATTTAATTTAGATCAATCTCAGAACACTAAAAGTATCAGATGATGACTATTCCTTAATTACCTGATTAAATTGATAAGGAAATCTGCTGTCTCTTTAATCACAAAAGAAACACATCATTCTTATTAAGAAGCAAGGAAAGGCAGAAAGAAGATTGAGAAACAAATTACATTTTCTTGTGGTAATAACAATTTTTGGGGGGTTGAAATTGCATTGTATAAATTTACCTCTTGTATTTTCACACTGATGTACAGTTACCCATTCCTTAATTACCTGTAGAGATCTACTTGAGCTTATTCACAAGAACCTTTGTTCTTTGAATTACTTATATTTTTATGTGGAAAGGCAGGTAGTTGTGAAAGAAGTAAAAAAAAATATGATTTTTGCTAACCTAATCTTATCCCCTTTTCCTGTTTCTTCTGCCTGTTAGAATTAGAATAAAGTTAAAATGTAACAAGTTAAGCAACCAAGGTATTTTTCAGTAGATGAATGGATAAACTACGATACATTCAGACAAAAGAATATTATTCATTATTAAAGATTAATAAGTTTCAAGCCATGAAAAGACATGGAGAAAACTTAAATGCATATTACTAAGTAAAAGAAACCATTCTGAAAAGGCTAAATAGTGTGATATTTCATATTTGATATTCTGAAACAAAGCAAAACTATAGAGACAGTAAAAAGACCGGTAGTTGCCAGGGAATGGGGGAAGAAGGGATGAATAGACAGAGCACAGGGACTTTTAGGACAGTGAAATTATTCTGCATGCAACTATAATGGTAGATACCTGTCATTATACTTTTGGCAAAACACATAGGAAGTACAACACCACGACTGAATCTTAATGTAAACTACGGACTTTGGTTGATAATTATGCATCAACATAGGTACATTGATTATAACAAATGTACTATTCTGGTGAGGGGATGTTGATAGTGGGGGAAACTGGGCATGTGTGAAGTCAGAGCATATATAAAACCTCTATGTAGTTACTGTTCGACTTTGCTAAGAACCTAAAAACTACTCTAAAAAATGAAATCTCTAAAAGGAAAAACAATTCAACCAGTTTTATTGTTATACCTAAGAAGAGTAGTCATATTAATGGTGATGATTTTTTAAGGGACAATTACCTGAACCTGTGGCTTATCAAAGATTATTTTCTCATTTATGATCTCATTTATGGACAAAGAACAAACATTGTTACATTATTCCTTAATAAGTTATTTATAAATAAATGAACAGTATTTTATAAAATATATATAAAATCACTTGAAACAAAATTCACATTACTTTATAATTCATATGCTATCAATATTAATATATTATCTTACTATTATCTGAAGAACTCAACTTACGCAGCATGATTTATGCTCATTTTCTTTAAAATTACATTTGCATTTCAGTTAGGTTTGCTAGAGAGACTATATGATATAATGGACATTGCTTTTTCTGGTTCATCCAAGCTGTTTCAGCTAGTTAAATATAGGCTTCTAATTTCCATGTTTGTCCTTAGTAATGAAAGCAAAATTTGTGTATTCTTTCGTGATTAGGAATACCAGAGTTACAGTGAATACAGTACTCAAGTACTTTCTTTTATCTTTGATATATGGATGCATTATTTGACTAAACTGGTAACCAAGGGTTCATTAAGTTATAATGAAGTACATTATGAATATTTTCATGTGACAGTGTAGAAAAGACGTGATGTCTTATTCATATCATTCCATTAAGAGTTTTTCCTTCTCACTCTCACTTCCCAAATCCATTCAGGATGGGACGATTAATAGAAAACAAGTTTTGCCTCCCAAAGATGAACATGTCCTGATGTATATTCCCTGGGACTCAGATATTAATAAATATTATGTGGGAACATTTTGTCATCATATATCTGGGAAATCCTGAGTTAAGCAGGGTTTTTAAGATTTTTCAGACTCTATAATTTGTTAATGTAAAATATTAATTTCTAATCCAGGGAAGTAGAGTGTTTTTTACCATGGGGATATATTTTTTAAAGGAGTATCCTGCAAGGTGAGCATGCCATGGAATGAACTTTGGAAAATATTGATCAGGAATATTCAGGGGATTAATGCAGATGCCACTTAACTGTTGCACCATTTGTAAATTTTGAATTTACAATATAATATTATTCAATATAGTACAATATAATGAATTATCCTAGACAATTTTCTTCCTCAGTTCTGAGTGGTAAAATCTCAAAAATATTTTCTTCTTCTGAATTCTCATACAAGTGGAAAGGTTCCTAAATCACTGTTACTAAATTTATTCTGTACTTGTCACATAAATCATGAATTATAATAGAAACTTGACCCATGAAGCATAACATACATTATATTTTAATATTCTCAAAATTTTTCATAAAAGTTTACATTCTCAAATGACCAGAAAACTCCCAGAGAGTTTATCATAAGGTGTAATGATATAATAGTATATAATATGTAATAATGGATAATGCATATATCTGCAATACGTAATAATAACAATGTATAAGAATACAGTATTAGAATTCTACATTATTAGTATTCTTAACAAGAGGCTATCAGTTTCAGAAATGTGAAATTTAACAGAATTGGTTTGCCTTGCTGTTTTAAAAAAGAGACATTTTGGCTGGGCACGTTGGCTCACGCCTGTAATCCCAGTACTTTAGGAGGCCGAGCTGGGCGGATCAGGAGATCGGGAGATCGAGACCATTCTGGCTAACACGGTGAAACCCCGTCTCTACTAAAAATACAAAAAATTAACCGGACGTGGTGGCGGGTGCATGTAGTCCCAGCTACTAGGGAGGCTGCGGCAGGAGAATGGCGTGAACCTGGGAGGTGGAGCTTGTGGTGAGCTGAGAGGGCGCCACTGCACTCCAGCCTAGGAGACAGGGACTCCATCTCAAAAAAAAAAAAAAAAAAAAAAAAAATTCCAAAAAATCAGAATGCCTCGTCTCCTCCATATGATGGCAACCCCTCTCCAGCAAGGGCACAAAACTGGTCAGAGGATGAGATTGATGATTGACAGAAGTAGGCTTCAGAAAATGAGTACTAACAAATTCCTCTGAGTTAAAGGAGCATGTTCTAACCCAATGCAAGGAAGCTAAGAACCTTAACAAAAGGTTACAGGAACTGCTAACTAGAATAACCAATATAGACAGCAACATAAATGTCCTGATAGAGCTGAAAAACACAGCATGAGAACTTCGTGAAGCATATGCAAGTATCAATAGCCAAATTGATCAAGTGAAATAAAGAATATCAGAGATTGAAAGTCAGCTTACTGAAATAAGGTATGAAGACAAGATTAGAGAAAAAAAGAATGAAAAGGAATGAACAAAGTCTCCAAAAAATATGGGACTATGTGAAAAGACTAAACCTACGATTGATTGGTGTACCTGAAAGTGATGGAGATAATGGAACCAACTTGGAAAACACACTTCAGGATATAATCCGGGAGACTTTCCCAACCCAGTGAGATAGGCCAACATTCAAAATCAGGAAATACAGAGAACACAACTAAGATACTCCTCGAGAAGAGCAACCCCAAGATACATAATCGTCAGATTCTCCAAGGTTGAAATGAAGGAAAAAATGTTAAGAGCAGCCAGAGAGAAAGGTCAGGTTACCTACAAAGGGAAGACCATCAGACTAACGGCAGATCTCTCTCTAGAAACCCTACAAGCCAGAAGAAAGTGGGGGCCAATATTCAACATTTTTAAAGAAAACAATTTTCAACCCAGAATTTCATATCCAGCCAAACTAAGCTTAATAAGTGAAGGAGAAATAAAATACTTTACAGGCAAGCAAATGCTGAGGGATTTTGTCACCACCAGGCCTGCCTTACAAGAGCTCCTGAAGGAAGCACAAAACATGGAAAGGAAAAACCAGTACCAGCCACTGCAAAAACAAACCAAAATATAAAGACCAACGACACTATGAAGAAACTGCTTCAACTAATGTGCAAAATAACCAGTTAGCATTATGATGACAGGATCAAATTCACACATAACAATGTTAACCTTAAATGTAAATGGATAAAATGCCCCAATTGAAAGACAAAGACTGGCAGATTGGATAAACATTCAAGACACATTGGTGTGCTGAATTAAGGAGACCTATCTCATGTGTAGACTCACATAGGCTCAAAATAAAGGGATGAAGAAATATCCACTAAGCAAATAGAAAGAAATAAGAAAAGCAGGGGTTGCAATCCTAGTCTCTGATTAAACAAACTTTTAAACCAACAAAGATAAAAAAAAACTCAAAGAAGGGCATTACATAATGGTAAAGGGATCAATGCAACAAGAAGAGCAAACTATCCTGAGTATATATACACCCAATACAGGAGCACCCAGATTTATGAAATAATTTCTTATAGACCTAAAAAGAGACTTGGACTCCCACACAATAATAGTGGGAGACTTTAATACCCAACTGTCAATATTAGACAGATCAATGAGGCAGAAAATTAACAAGGATATTCAGGACGTGAACTCACTGCTGGACCAAGTGGACCTAATAGATACCTATAGAACTCTTCACCCAAAATCAGCGGAATTCACATTCTTCTCAGTACCACATAGCACTTATTGTAAAATCAACCACATAATTGGAAGTAAAACATTCCTCAGCAAATGCAAAAGAACAGAAATCATAACAAACAGTCTCTCAGACAACAGTGTAGTCAAATTAGAACTCAGGATTCAGAAACTCACTCAAAATCGCACAACTCCATGGGAATCAAACAACCTGCTCCTGAATGACTACTGGGAAGATAGTGAAATTAAGGCAAAAATAAAGAAGATCTTTGAAACCAATGAGAACAGAGATACAACATACCAGAATCTCTGGGACACAGCTAAAGAAGTGTTAAGAGGTAAATTTATACCATTAAATGCCAACATCAGAAAGCTGGAAAGATGAAATCAACACCCAAACATCACAATTAAAAGAACTAGAGAAGCAAGGGCAAACAAATTCAAAAGCTAGCAGAAGAAAAAAAATAACTAAGATCAGAGCAGAACTGAAAGAGATAAAGACACAAAAAACCCTTCAAAAAATCAATGAATCAAGGAGCTGGTTTTTTTGAAAAGTGACAAAATAGATGGACCACTAGCTAGACTAATAAAGAAGAAAACATAGAAGAATCAAATAGACACAATAAAAAATGATAAAGGGGATATCACCACTGATCCCACAGAAATACAAACTGTCATCAGAGAATATTACAAACAACTCTACATAAATTAATTGAAAACCTAGAAGAAATGAATAAATTCCTGGGTACATACACCCTCACAAGACTAAATCAGGAAGAAGTAGAATACCTGAATAGACCAGTAGTAAGTTCTGAAATTGATGCAGTAATTAATAGCCTACCAACCAAAAAAGCCCAGGACTATAGACGGATTCACAGCCAAATTCTATGAGAGGTACAAAGAGGAGCTGGTACCATTCCTTCCGAAAAAAATTCCAAACAATAGAAAAAGAGGGACTCCTCCCTAACTCATTTTATGAAGCCTGCATCATCCTGATACCAAAACCTCACAGAGACACAATAACAAAAAATAAAATTTCAGGTCAATATCCCTGATGTACATCGATGTAAAAATCCAAAATAAATTACTGGTAGAACAAATCCAGCAGCACATCAAAAAGCTTATCCACCACAATCAAGTCGACTTCATCGGTGAGATGCAAGGCTGGTTCAACATACACAAATTAATAAACGTAATCCATCACAGAAACAGAACCAATGACAAAAAACACATGATTATCTCAATAGGTGGAGAAAAGGCCTTAGATAAAACTCAAGATCCCTTCATGCTAAAAACTCTCAATAAACTATGTATTGATGGAACAGATCTCAAAATAATAAGAGCTATTTATGACAAACCAACAGCCAATATCATACTGAATGGGCAAAAACTGGAAGTATTCCTTTTGAAAACCAGCACAAGGCAAGGATGCCCTCTCTCACCACTCCTATTTAACATAGTACTGGAAATTCTGGCCAGGGCAATCAAGCAAGAGAAAGAAATAAAGGGTATTCAATTAGGAAGACAGGAAGTCAAATTGTCTCTGTTTACAGACGACATGATTGTATAGTTAGAAAATCCCATTGTCTCAACCCCCAAAATCCTTATGCTGATAAGCAACTTCAGCAAAGTCTCAGGATATAAAATTAATGTACAAAAATCACAAACATTCCTATACATGAATAATAGACAAGCAGAGAGCCAAATCATGAGTGAACTTCCATTCAAAATTGCTACAAAGAGAATAAAATACCTGGGAATACAACTTACAAGAGATGTGTAGGACCTCTTGAAGGAGAGCTACAAACCAGTGCTTAAGGAAATAAAGGAGGACACAAACAAATGGGAAAAAAAATCCATGATCATGGATTGGAAGAATCAATATCATGAAAATGGCCATACTGCCCAAAGTAATGTACAGATTCAAAGCTATTTGCATCAAGCTACCATTGAATTTCTTTGCAGAATTAGAAAAATTACATTAAACATCATATAGAACCAAAAAAGAGCCCATATAGCCAAGACAATCCTAAGCAAAAAGAACAAAGCTGGAGGCATCGCACTACCTGACTTCAAACTACACTACAAGGATACAGTAAACAGAACAGCAGGGTACTGGTACCAAAACAGATATATAGACCAAGGAAACAAAACAGAAGCCCCAGAAATAACACCACACATCTGCAACCATTTGTTCTTTGACAAAGCTGACAAAAAAAAAAAAAATGGAGAAAGGATTCCCTATTTAATAAATGGTGCTGGAAAAACTGGCTAGCCATATGCAGAAAACAGAAACTAGACTCCTTCCTTACACCTTCTAAAAAATTAACTCAAGGTGGATTAAAGAGTTAAATGTAAAACCTAAAACCATAAAAACCCTGGAAGAAAACCTAGGCAATACTATTCAGGACATAGGCATGGACAAACACTTCATGACTAAAACACCAAAAGCAATTGCAAGAAACACTTACATGTAAAACCTAAAACCATAAAAACCCTAGAAGAACCTAGGCAATACCATTCAGGACATAGGCATGGGTAAAGAGTTCATAACTAATTGCAAAACAATTGCAACAAAAGCCAAAATTAACAAATGGGATCTAATTAAACTAAAGAGCTTCTGCACAGGAAAAGAAATTATCATCACAGTGAACAGGCAACCTACAGAATGGGAGAAAATGTTTTCAATCTATCCATTTGACAGAGGTCTGATATCTGGAATCTACAAGGAACTTCAACAACTACACAAGATAAAACAACCCCATCAAAAGTGGGCAAAGGATATGAACAGACACTTGTCAAAAGAAGACATTTAAGTGGCCAACAAACATGAAAAAAAGCTTATCATCACTGGTCTTTAGAGAAATGAGAATCAAAACCACAATGAGATACCATCTCATGCCAGTTAGAATGGCGGTCATTAAAAAGTCAGGAAACAACAGATGCTGGAGAGGATGTGGAGAAATAGGAACGCTTTTACACTGTTGATGAGAATGTAAATTAGTTCAAACATTGTGGAAGACAGTGTGGCAATTCCTCAAGGATTTAGAACCAGAAATACCATTTGACCCAGCAATCCCATTACTGTGTACATATCCAAAGGATTATAAATCATTCTATTATAAAGATACATGCAAATGTCTATTTATTGCAGCACTATTTGCAATAGCAAAGACTTGGAATCAACCCAAATACCCACCAATGGTAGACTGAATAAAGAAAATGTGGCACATATACACCACGGAATACTATGCAGCTATAAAAAGGATGAGTTTATGTCCTTTGCCAGGGACATCGTTGAAGCTGGAAACCATCATTCTCAGCAAACTAACACAGGAACAGAAAACCACATACCACATGTTCTCACTAATAAGTGGGAGTAGAACAATGACAGCACATGGACACAGGGAGGGGAACATCACACATCAGGGCCTCTCAGGGGTTGGGGAACAAAGGCAGGAATAATATTAGGACAAATATCTAATGCTTGTGGGGCTTAAAACCTAGATGACGTGTTGACAGGTGCAGCAAACCACCATGAAACAGGTATACTTACGTAGCAAACCTGCATGTTCTGCACATGTGTCCCAGAATTTAGAAAAAAAAGAACCAAGTGAAAAGGGTTTCCCCTTATAAAACCATTTAAGAAAAGATTAAGATAGGTAGCCCTATTTCTAATCAAGTGTCTAGTCACTTATTTCAATATCATTTATAATCACTTTTCCCCTCTTACTTGAAGTGATAATAACTTCTGCGGTAGACAGAACATGTATACCACAGATGCCCACATGCTAATCTCCAAAAAACTGTAAATATGTTAGGCCAAAAGGCAAAGGAAAATTAAGGTTGCTAATCAGATGAACCTGTGATGTGGCACGTACCTTGGATTATCCAGGTGGGCCCAATGTAATCACAAGCGTGCTTGTAAGTGGAAGGAGACAAAAGGGTCAGAGTCAGAGAAAGAGTTGAGGATACGATGCTGTCGGCTTTGAATGTGGCGGCCAGGGCCAAGAGATAAGCAAAGAAGGCAGCCACTAAAAGCTGGAAAAGGCAAGGAAACAGATTCTCCCCAGAGCCTCCTGAAGTCATGCACTGCTGCCAATACCTTGATTTCAGGCCAGAGAGACCCACTTTGGACTTCTCGTTTTCAGAACTGTAAGGTAATAAATTTGTATGGTTTTAAAAAATTACTATGTAAAAGCTATCCAATTACATTGTCCTCTCTGGTGAAAAACTGTATGTTTGCAGTTGCGTTTTAGTCTGGAGAGTCACCCAAAGTGAATTGGTTATCAGAGTGCTCTGGGAAATTATGAAAAAAAAATTCAGTTCTCCACATTTGGATATTCTGATTCAGTAGGTCCAGCATGGGGTCCCCAAATTTATGTTTTAACCAAATCCTCGGTGGATTCTTATGTACCCATTCCGGTGTTTTTTTTTTTTTTTTTTTTTTTTTTTTTTTTTTTTTTTCACCCTTTTTTT
>NW_016806087.1:1073746-1079453 GCF_001698545.2 Rhinopithecus bieti
TTTTTTTTTTTTTTTTTTTTTTTTTTTTTTTTTTTTTATGTCAGCCTGCTTTTGGGAACCACTGTTGCACAGCTAGGAAAATCCAAAAAGTCAGAAGCAAGCAACGTGTATCCATCAGTAACTAGAGAGGAGACCAGGAATCTGGTGGGCATGGAGGTAGTCAAAGGATAGTTTTAATCTGTGTGGATCAGGTGTAATCAATTAAGTTACCAATATTCTCATCTCTGCCTATATTCAGGCCTTCAATTTACTAATTCAATATACTAAATAAATTATAATTGTAAGAATATTTTGTCATGATTGTCACATGAGTACTGTAGTTAAATGAAAGTCATATTGTTGATTACAAAATAATAAACTTGCATAGCCTGATTCAATACACTTGATTAACCTGATTCATCAACCCCAGGCCTGTCAACAACAGAACTCTGTAAAACCAGAGAGCCTAGCCCTTGGTAATAGCAAGTCCATCATGAAAATGCCACTTTGGGGGCCACTCTGGAGGCAGACATTGGATTTTTCTCCTGCTCAGTCCTGATGGGAAGGAGGAATTTCAGGTCCTTCATCCCATCCCTATCCCAGGTCTCTCACCCTTTCTTAGGTGTCCTATCACAGGTAGGGTTCTCCGAAAAGAAGAGTAATAGAGAAATAAATTGAAAAACTAACACTAATTCATAAACTATTTCTATTATATGGGCATTTTTATGATGATGATGATGATTATTAGTGTAGATTTTGTAATTGTTGGCTGAGCACAACTTGCCTATTTTGCTTTTTGTTGCCATACATAAGCATGAGAGGACTATGAAGTGCAGTAAAAAGTGGCATATTTGATCAGTTTTGTCATTTCTGTGTTAGCCACAAGGCCAGGTTATTAATCTTTAGCAACAAATCAAAGCAAATTAATTTGCTCTGGTTGGTATACTATGCATTCAGGTATACTGGATTATTATGTATCCAAAAAGAAGAATAAGATAATGTTTTTTGCAGGAACATGGCTGGAGCTGGAGGCCATTATCCTCAGAAAACTAACACAGGAACAGAAAACCAAATACCTCATGTTTTCACTTATAAGTGGGAGCTATATGATGAGAACACATGAACATATAGAAGGGAACAGCAGACACTGGGGCCTTCTGGAGGCTGGAGGGTGGGAGGAGGGAGATGGTCATAAGAAATAACTAAAGGATACTAGGCTTAATGCCTGGGTGATGAAATAATCTATACAACAAACCCCCATGACAAAAGTTTGCCTATGTAGCAAACTTGCACTTATATCCCTACACTTAGAATAAAACGTTAAAAAAAGCCTTCTTTGGCAGTCCTTCCATATTTCCTATGGACACATCACAGAGCAATGATGGGCCTCCAAAACCCTATTGCAATTTTGTACTCATTTTTCTTCACTTTTTTTCTTTCTTGACATCTACTATGAAACCTCATTTCCCCTGCTGATTGCTATAGATTGCTTGTCTGTAATGAAGCTCTGCCTTAGAAATGTTAAATGTAATGAAAAAAGGTGGAGAAAACATAGCAAAGTTGGCCACTGAGATTCGTGAGGGTCCCACATTTACAAAGCACACAGGATTTGAAACTTCGTCAACTAAACTTTGAAATAAGTGTATGATCCTTTGCTCTTTTCTCTGGGCGACTTTAAGTTTTCTACTCTTTACTACATTGAGATCATATCACTGTAAAATGTAAAAATGAACATTTAGAGAGTTTAGCATATGTCTATAGGCCAAACTTAATTCAAATCCAGTTCTAACTTTTAAAATTTCAGCTAGACAGTAGAAAATGAATCATCGCTTTGCATAAATATTTTGTTTGTATTGACATGATTATGAAATTTCCAAGAAATGGTTTTACCTCATAAAGCATTGGTTAACTATCCTGAGTACCTATATTTGTCTCTTAACAAAATTTGAATGGAATAAACATTTAAGTACTTACCCTGATAATCTAAATTTTACTTTTGCTCCAATTCTATCTTATTAGAAGCTAAAATGAACAATATTCTTAGTTCCAGACTTCGCCTGAGGAACAAATACACAGAGATAGCATATATTTGATAAAGCAAAGGTTAATGATAATAATCTGAAGGAAAGAGTTCTGCTACTGTACATTTTTATCCATGCATAAAGACACTGTTTTCTGTTTTTCAGAAACACTAGAAAACAAAACCAAAACCAAAATAACAACAAAAGGCATTCTGAGTGATTTTGCAGCTTGTAAACGACTTGAGAAAAATACAGTGCTTTCTACTGAAATCTAAATTTAAATACACTCTAACCACCTGCTTGTGAGAGTTACTAGATTTTCAAATATACGTATGTTGTCCCATCTAATCCTGTGATAAGTGAATGGTTATAATCTTCCTTTTAAAGATGAGAACCTGTAGATAAGAGATATTCAATAAATTCCCCTTTCTTATGCAGCTGAGCCCATGCCCAGAAACATTTGTTTCCAGACTCCAGCTGTTTTCTCTGTATTACAATACTTTTCAATTAGATTGTAATTTTTTGTGTATGAAAAGGAAAATAATTCATCTATTCATCCATCATTTATTAAGTATTCTCCAAAAGCCTGACTCCATGCTGGGTAATTTTGGAGAATTACAGGTGAAGATGATAAGGAACTTTCACTAACCTACTTACAAAATAGGAGAAATGAAATTTCAGAGATATTTATTCTACTTCCAGTAGTGCCTAACTGCCTTTGACATCTTCCTGGTGATTGTTTCCCAGAATATTTTTAGGAAGCTCCATCCTACCTCTCTTCATTTATTCTTTATTTTTGCACTTTTGGGGCAATAACAATCTACAGTACTCGATTAATCAGGGTGATTAATGGTTGTAGCAAATAACTCCAAACTCTTTTGACTTAGCACAACACTACACAAGAGCATTTTTTATTCATGGTGTATACAGGTTGGAGCTACCCTACTGAGAGGAGTGTGGAAGGCATTCTGCTTTAATCATTCAGTAATTCAGTCTTTCGGTTCATTTGTAGTATTATATTCTCCACAAGACCTGCAAGATTGTCCCTGAATGAGAAAAAATAAAGATGCAGAAAAGATTTCACAGGGCTCATTTTCATCCACACACCATTGGTTAAAACGTAATTGCTTGGCCCTCTCCAGAATAGGCAGGGGTTGGAAAATGTGACTTAGCTGTGTTCCCAATAGGAAGATGATTCTGTGAACACAAAACCTCATCACAAGTACTTTTACACCCATGTTATTTTAAGGGATTTGATGAATGAAAATAATGCCTAGGATGCAGAACAAAATATGGCTTTCTAGAGCGCATGTGGGCATGGAGAAATGCTGGGTTTCTCATGTGTAAGAACCCATATGCCTCAATTTTAGCCTCTGATATTCCCATATTCGTTGATGCCTCATTTGCTGCTTAGTCTGAGCAATAGCAGGAAAAACTTACATTTATGTTCAGACTCCCACAATTTCCAGAAATGAACTTCAAGACAGTTTCACAAGTATTCAGGGATCCCTTTTAATCTGTCTCAGAGAAAATGACAGACCTGTCCAGTGATATTGGTTATGTTTCATTTACTAATGCAATTTTTCAAGAAATGTGTGTTTGATATTTACTACGTGCTAAGCATTATATTAAGGTCTGAATATGTATATACATATGCAGTCATATATATATAACTACAGTTTTACATATATATGTACATATACATATATAAAAACATATGTCAAAATACATATGACTCTTGATGTCCTAGAATTTATAGCTTATAGCTTAGCTGGTGGGGCATGGGGAGCAGATATTAATCAAAGAATGTCACGAAATGCACATGTTGTACTTCTAAAAGTTGATATATGTTTTGAAGGAAAGTGCTGAGCTATGGAGTAGAATACAAGGGGGCTTGTCCTAATTCTGACTGATGTTTGAAAGCTGAGGAATAAATGGGATTTAACTAGGCAAGTAGAAAAGAGTCTGGAGCAAAGGAAATCCTCTTCCCAGCCCCACTTGCAGTACAAATGACTCTGCTTCCTCCATTTACCACCTTCTGGAAAGCCACAGACCCTGTAGTAGCTCTTGTGTATATAGATTTTCCACCAGTGCCACGGGATAGAAAAAAATCATATGAATTGTCTGTCCCCAGGGAGAGGAGAAATAGGTCTGTCTTGATGAATAGTAATCTTCTTCTCCTATGATTCTAGCCCTTTAAAAATCTAGACAAGAAAGTTAAATTATGTTCAGGTGAGACTTCTCCATGGCTTTTCTGACCACCAAGATTCGCTAACATCCTTTTCTATCCACTCCTAAATAAGTCTTATTGCACATTTTATAAATAAATGGCATGAGTGAAACATTGATATAATTCTATTTGCATTCAACTATGAAATAATTCTTGAACTAGTGATTATGAACAAGTGATTATGACTAAGTGTTCATTTAAGTGCTATAAAGTGCTTCAAACAATGAAGAAGGAAATAAGCTTGGGAGTGAGCAAATCGATCCTACAGTGGTCAAGGCCAGTGCTTTGCAGATGGGAAGATAAAATTACAATTAGCTTCAAAACAGCTCTAGCCAATTTGTATGGATCTGGCTAATATTAATGCCAATTGGAAGTCTATAATTGATTAGTAGTCTTAATAACTATTTTTAGCTTTTAATTGTAGAAAATTAAAATTTAGATTCTTCAGGCAATAATTAATCTGAATACAGGTATTAATAGCTGAAATAGTATATTAATTTTATTTTCATCTCTGAAAGATAAAATGTAATTTATAGCAGGCTTATAAAATTCAAGTACGGCTGAAATTATAATGGACACTAATGACATTTAATCAAGGCTAAGCCTGTTAGCTAAACAATTTTAATTCATGTTAGAAGTGTAAACAGTATAATTTGGTCTCTACTTGCATATCAGCTGACATTTTGTTTTATCCTAGGCGGTAGTATGATGAAAATATTTCCAATTTTTTTTTCTTTGCTTGTTTCTTTGTTTTGGTTTGTTAAATGGATCTTTAAAAAAATAGTTCATAACTTATTGAAATGTTTTATTTGATAGGACAACTGTGACCTAAGTTCTAGGCAATGCTTTACACATCTTCAAAATTAAAAATAAAAGATGTTCCATTGAGCAAATATAAGATCAAACACAGTGATTAGAAAATGTGCTCCTGCTGTGTTTTTGGGTAGAGCATGAGTCAAGAGCTTCAGGAATAATATTTTCCCCACCAGTCAAAAGCTTTTGGAAGCATATTTTCCCCTAGAATGAATGATTCTTATTTTGTATCACAGTATATTTGAAGCTTTCTTCCATCTGTGACAACAGAGGAACTTCCTTGATTGCACGAAATATCAAGAACTTGATTCACTGGCTTCCTAAAGAAAGTTCACTGGGAGCACTGGTTCATGCCTGTAATCCCAGCTCTTTGGGAGGCCAAGGCAGGTAGATCACCTGAGGTCAGGAGTTCAAGACCACCCTGACCAACACGGTGAAACCCTGTCTCTACTAAAAATACAAAAATTAGCTGGGTGTGATAATGGGCACCTGTAATCCCAGCTACTCAGGAGGCTGAGGCAGGAGAATCACTTGAACCCGGGAGGCGGAGGTTGCAGTAAGCCACAATGCCACCATTGTACTCCAGCCTGGGTCACATAGCGAGACTCTGTTTCAAAAAAAAAAAAAAAAAAAAAAAAAAATTTTCAAAAATTAAGGTTTTTTT
>NW_016806087.1:1081754-1098680 GCF_001698545.2 Rhinopithecus bieti
AAAAAAAAAAAAAAAAAAAAAAAAGTAAGTTTCATATAATTAGGATTCTCTGTGTTATAAATAACAGAAAATCCAATTCAAAATGGCATAAACAATATGTAATTGACTTATATAACTAAACCACTCAGAGGTCAAACACCAGGTTTGATTTGTTCAGTATAGTTTGAAGACTGAGGCCCCATTTCTTTATGTCCTTTTCTCCCAGGAGTGCTGGCTTTTTCCTATGGAGAGTTTTGTCTCAAAGTAGCAAGATGACTGCTCATAGTTATAGGGTAATATGTTTTTGTGTTCATACTTACTTGGAGAGAAAGGGGATTTACTTTCCCTTAAACCATAATTGGAATCATATTTTGTCGTGTTTGGACAAAATTAAGAAACTGATATGAATTTAAACTTGGATGGACTGTTCATTTCTGAGCTGTTATGACCGGGCATGGTGGCTCATGCCTGTAATCCCATTTTGGGAGGCTGAGGAAGGCAGATCACTTGAGGTCAGGAGTTTGAGACCAGCCTGGCTAACATGGTGAGACCCTGTTTTTACTAAAAATAAAAAAATTAGCTAGGCATCGTGGTGCATGTCTGTAATCCCAGCTACTTGGGAGGCTGAGGCAGGAGAATCGCTTGAACCTGGAAGTCAGCGGTTGCAGTGAGCCAAGATCGGGCCACTGAACTCCAACCTGAGAGACAGAGTGAGACTCAGACTCAAAAAAAAAAAAAAAAAAAAAAAAGTACTCAGGTTATCTTGAGTACTGGGTGGGTATGTAAACAATTTTTACACCTATAAAGTGCAGAAGACATCAAAGATTAAAACACTGTCTAATAAGTGCTCCTTTTTCTGGCTAGTCTTCAACTTGATGCATTCTATTCTTAACATATCATTACTAGAACTCTGCCACAATGTCAAAACAATTTACTATAAATCCTAAACTGGACAGAGAGTCAAAATTAATCTGGTATCCACTGACTTTTACTGTCCTTACTAGTTTGTCAAGTACACAGTTTGTTTAGTTTCCAGATTGAAGAATGACATCATAATACCATAAGTCAACGTATTTATTCATAATAAAGTAAGAACAAGTTTTTAAAAATTAAGGCCTTATGTGAGATTTGAAGAATATTAAAAATAAATGTTCTTGCTCTCCAGGGAATGAGATGGGAGGAGCAAGGATAATTTGATCATTGGAAACTAAGCCTGTGCTAGTATTAAAGTGGTATAACATTCTTTCCCACTGTGTTGTTTACTTTTATCTTGCCTTGAAAAATGTAAGCTCTTTGTTACTTTTATGTACTTTTAAAGTTTTACGTTATAGTTTTATTAGAAACAAAATTTCAATGGCATTTAAATGCAAATTTACTAGAGTTTATGAAAAACTACTAAAATTATAGGGTTTAATCTTATTTAAGATTCTACAACACATGGAGAAGAGGAGATGTGAAACAAAAGTGTATCTTCTGGCAAGCAAAATAGGGAACCATAATAATTATGAGGAAACCATTGATGGGTTGTTACTATTTAGATCATGGACATTCCTAAAATAGTAACCTTTTAAAATAATTCCGTGAAAGTCCAGAGAAGCAAATGTTCCTGGGAGCACAGTTAATCAAATATGACATGACTTATTTCTTGTGGTCTCTAAGTGTATGCACACAGAGTGAGTTTAAACTACCCATTTCTATCATTCCTTCCTTTTCTTGTGATCTCTAAGTGTATGCACACAGAGTGACTTTAAACTACCCATTTGTATCATTCCTTACTTATCATATAGGTAGATATAAAACATTGCTAATGCTCAGTGTGTTCAGGGGTATAGGAAACATACATTATTATAAATTGTTAGTTGGAGTATAACTTGATACAACTTTTCCTGGAAATAATTGCTATACATGTAAAAGTTTTAAAATGTATGTGCCCTTCAGTTTCACATCTATAGATATACCCTAAAGTGATAATTGAGCAAAAAAAGTGTAAAAAATAGAGGAAAGATGTTCAACAAAGCATGACTTTCAAGCATAAAGAAATGAAAACAACCCATGCAATAACGTATTTGTAACAATTGGATGATGATATAGGTCAATACTTACTGGAACATGAAGGTGCTGAATATTTTTCTTAATTGATGAATAAATGTAATTGCTAACCAAAAACATCAACAAAAGATAAAAATTTAAGTTGAGTTGCAAATATTTGGAGAAAGAAGAATAATTAGGGAATATGAATCTTGCTGCATATAAATACAGAAAAGAAATAATAGGAGGGAGAGGGGAGGGAGGGTAATAAAGAAAGGGAGGAAGAAAAGGGAAGGGGAAGGTAAGAAAAGGATGGGAGGGAGGGATGGAAAGAAAGAAAGCAGGCATTGAGGAAATTATTTGGCAACTATATCAATTTTCTATTGGTGTATTTCTATTTCTATTGCTATACCTTATTTCTAGTAACAAACCACCCTAAGAGTCTGAGGCTTAAGTTCATAATAGTTTATTATAGCTCTTGAATCATGATGATAGGTTTGGCTGGGTTTGGCTGATCTCAGCTGGTTTCTCTCAAGAGTCTGAGGGTTGGCTAGTTCTAGGATTATGTAGACTGACCTCATCTGAGGCAAGTAGGGTGGCTTGGGCCTGTTATTCCTGAGTCTTCTCCATTTTCTGGGACTAGTGGACTAGCTTGGGCATATCCTTGGGGCAAAGACAGAATACAAGAAACAACAGAAAGAAAGAAATTCTCTTGATACCAAGACTCAGAATTGGCATAAATAACTACTGCTACTTACTAATAATAGTAGCCAAAGCAAGTCATAAAGACTGCTTGGATTTAAGAGATGAGAAAATAGTGATAAGGACTATAGAGTTACAGGTCAAGGGGCATGGATATAGGAACAAAAAACTAGGACCATTAATACAAACTATAAAAACACCCATGTAACAGAGTTGATATTTTTGTGATATTTCAAGAGTTGTTAGACATTAATCAAAGATTAGTAAGTCAAAAGAAAGGTGCAAAGAATAAAAACTATAATTCACAGAAAAGGAAATATATTAATAAAAGGCTTATAAGCATAAAATCTGATTTATAACTTTTATTTAAAATTAAAATAATGTATATTATAATAATTATATACTTTTATTGCATCCATGAGACTGAGAAAGTGTCTAACATGGTGATAGTACCTTATGTTTCCAGTGGACGGTGCAGCAACTTCCTATTCTTTCTTTGTAGCAACTTACTTCTTGAGGATGCTCCTCAGAAGATAATTTTCCATATCCATCGTCAATTTGCAATTTACATTTTTAAAAACATGGGTTTTCTTCTAGCTATTTTTTTTTATCCTCTGGTATACATGCATGTCCTATATGAATAGATAAATGGAGAGGAATGTTTATTTATAATAACAAAATATACTAAACAACTCAAATTTTCATTAATATGTGTATCCTTGCACAAATTATGATGTTTTCATTTTGTAAGATACCTTGCAAACATTGAAAAAGTGAAGTAAGTTTTTTTGTTATGTAGGTTGTTTTTAAAAATAATTCACATCTGGGCTGGGTGCAGTGACTCATGCTTGTAATCCCAGCACTTTGGGAGGCCGAGGCAGGCAGATCGCCTGAGGTTGGGAATTCGAGACCAGCCTGACCAACATGGTGAACCCCTGTCTATGCTAAAAATACAAAATTTGCTGGGTGTGGTGGCTCATGCCTGTAATCCCAGCTACTTGGGAGACTGATGCAGGAGAATTGCTTAAACCTGGGAGGTAGAGGTTGCAGTGAGCCAAGATCGCACCACTGCACTCCAGCCTGGGCAACAAGAGCAAAGCTCTGTCTCAAAAACAAAAAAAAAAACAAAAAATAAAACAAACAAACAAAAATAACTAATAAAAAATTCACATTTGAATGGTATAGAAAAATATTATGACATTCTGCAGCATCTAGAATACTTCCTGGTACAGAAAAATATGTTATTTAAATGGTGTTTTGTTCACTCATTACTTATGTTTTGTACATTTTATTTCTATTTTTTTTTCTCTTTTTTTTTGAGACAGAGTCTTGCTCTGTTGCCCAGGCTGGAGTGCAGTGGCGTGATCTCGGCTCACTGCAAGCTCCGCCTCCCGGGTTCACACCATTCTCCTGCCTCAGCCTCCTGAGTAGCTGGGACTACAGGCACCTGCCACCATGCCCGGCTAATTTTTTTTTTTTTTTTTTTTTTTTTTTTTGGTAGAGACAGGGTTTCACCGTGTTAGCCAGGATGGTCTCCATTTCCTGACCTCGTGATCCACCTGCCTCGGCCTCCCAAAGTGCTAGGATTACAGGCATGAGTATTTCTTTTTGAGCATCCTCAATTATGCATGCTAAAAGAATCAACAGTACAAATATTTATTTTAAAAAGTGAAAAACTGGCCGGATATGGTGGCTCATGTATGTAATACAAGCACTTTGGGAGGCCAAGACAAACAGATCACTTGAGGTCATGAGTTTGAGACCAGCCTGGTCAACAAGGCAAAATGCTATTTCTACAAAACAAACAAACCAAAACAAAACAAAAAAAACCCAAAAAATTATCTGCTGGTGGTGGCCAGCACCTGTAGTCTCAGCCGCTTGGAAGGCTGAGGCACTAGAATCGCTTGAACTCAGGAGGAGGAGGTTGCAGTGAGCAGTGATTGCACCATTGCACTCCAGCATGGGTGACAAAATGAGACTCTGTCTCAAAAAATAAAAATAAAAAAGTGAGAAAGTGTTTTTAGTAGTATCTTTTAATTCAAAGCTATAAATGAAGAACTTAGAATATGTTCCTTTAACCATTAATTAATATATTTTGAGTGTCTGACAACTCTGTAGTAGGTGTTCTGGGTGCTACAATTGCAGCATCCAGTCAAAGGGGCAAATGTTCTGGTAAGGGGGAGAGATAATGAAAATCAAATAAGCAAATGGATGAGTAATGTAACTTCATATAGTGATAAATGTATTTGTTAAGAAACCACAAGTTTGATTCCTGTAGACACATCTCTGCTTCTTTCAGTTATTTGCACCTACTTCTCTTATTTATTGAATATCTACTTTATAAAAGGAATAGTGCTAGCTGCTGTGGGTATGATAGTAAGTATCTCTTACTGCATGGTGTTTATAGCCTTTGATGTAGCAGACCATATTTTTTTCCATTATGTTTGTATTTCTCAATAGAAAGATTTGACCAGATCGGTGGTTCTCAAATTGGAGGAATAGGGGTGTCCAAGCATAGTCTGAATTTTTTGTCAAAGGACACATAGCAACCTTATATCACCTTATTTAACTGTACTGGACCCATGTCATTCTTTTGGGTCTTTATGCAGCAGAATGTGTGAGTGGCACATGGGCTTTAAACACTCTTTAGGTTGTGATATACTCCCCAGAAAATAAAAAAAAAGGAAGTATAAAATGTATCTGTCTCTCTTGTATAATAAATAATCCTGTGAAAATACTAGTTAGAATTACTCCCCCAAGAATTCTCTGGCACGATTCTTTATGTTCAGAAATGATGCTACCGACTACTAGAAGTAAATGTGACTTCAGATCAGTGAGCAAAGGGGACATAAATATCTCTCCACATATAAAACACAGTGCCAAACAAGAGTCAGAAGAGTCAATAGGAAGATGAGTCAGCTTCGTCATTTGTGTCGTGAAGATAGAGCCACCAGTTGATTTATTGGTTCACTGTTTTACAGACAGTTTTGGCAACACATGAAGTAAGCTTTGGAGTTCACTTTTCAGAGACAGTCTGAAAGGGAGGGAGGGAGAGAGATACAGAAGATGAGCTAAATGCACTTATAGGCTATTTTCCTCTGTCTAATTTCATGGGATATCTCAGTCTATCTTTCAAATTGAATATCTACTGTGTATCTAAGGTTGAACTCAGTCTTTTGTCCCTTTTTCTTTGATCTTCCTCCATCCTGCTATCTGTCCCTGCAGTATCTTACTTAGACTCAGATTTCCAGAGCACATGCAGACGGCAGGAGAGTGGTTACCTGAAAAATCCCTGGGACCCTGACAACCTGTAACTACCTCTAATTTCAGACCATCCATCACCAGACTTTTACCAGAAAGAGAAATTTATTTCTATTTCTTAATTTAGTGTTATTCAAGTCACCCTCTTATGTATGGTCATGCCAATTCCTCACCTACTGATGTGATCATATGTAGACATAAAGGGACAATGGCAGACAATTTTGGGGCTGTAAATATGAGTATTTTTATAGGAACTTATTATCCAACAGAGACATTCACATCTTACAGTTAATTTTTTTAAATCCATACATTAATAGACATATTCAGCAATCATTAAAACAATAATAGTATTTTTATGTGGAGAGGAGGATAAAGAGATGAAATTCAAGAAATAGAAAGTTCTAAAGAATGTTTATTATGTAGTAACAAAATATATAACTCCTTCCAAAATGATCCATAAATTAGTGGAAACTTTTATTCTAAAAGAATCTCTTTTGAGAGAAGTCTTAACAACCCAGATCTATGTTTTACACAGAAATCGAAGTCCCAAATGAAGCCAGAGCACTTTAGAAAAGCAAATGAGGATCTAATTCCACCAGATATCAAGAATTAGTATAATACTGTATTAACTTTGTACAACTTTGATGCAAGGATTGACCAATTGAATAAAGAGTACAGAAGAAAGCCCACATATATACAGAAAATGTAAGTTATAACTAATATATCATTTTATATTATGGATTCAAGGATGTACTGTCAGTATTTAGAGTTAATGTTAGCAAACAGGTTAGTAGTAAAATCCCTTTTTATCTGTAATACCATCAAGATCAGTATTTAGGGAACGCTACATAAATGGGTCTGAATGAAATACAAATGATGGATTATGGGCAAAGTTAGACTTCATAGAAAAACATGTCATTGTTGTGATAAGCATCACCAATGACATTTGCTGAATATATTGATAATCTATCCAAAATTAAGATGGATCGTTTGTGAAAACCACCAAATGTGCTCTAAAATCGGTTATACATCATAGTCCATTAATTAAACTGCCTCTCTCCTGTCGAGCCCTTAGGCCACACCTTATCACCTTCTTCAAAATGCTTAGGCAGAAGAGCCCTGCATCAAAATACAAACACCTCTGTGTCTGACCAGCAACCTCATCTCTGCAGAATCTCATGCCATCTCAAGGCATTTTTGTTTGTTTGCTTTTACTCTTTATATTTCTATGTTAAAGAAAATGAATCACAACACATTAAATTGCCTGGTTGGCAATCAGATTCCACTACAAAGGTGACCTATTAATAGTTACCTAGGAGTGGCAAATAACATTAGTTGAAAACATTTCTTCTTCAATCCACCACTAAAATTATTCACAAATTAACTGTTACCAACCTGTCATAATTCTGTGTTGTTGCATTTAATTATATGAATATTTAAATATTTTAATACCCAACCATAAATACTGCTTCTAAGATTTCATGTTAGAATTGCCATTTCTACTTTTGTTATTACAAAATAGTGTTGCACTTTAATTTTTACATTTCATAATTTTATGTACGTGGAATTATATGTGCTCTTTTCTGACTGGCATATTTTGGTCAGCATACTTATATTGTGATTCATTCATGTCAGTTTGGGTACCACAAATTTAGTAATTTTTTTATTGCTGAGTAGCATTCTATTGTATTAATATGCCACAGTTTGTTTAACCATTCATCTGTTGATGCACATTTATCTTGTGAAAATAGGAGTGAAATGACTACAGTTTTTTATTTTAATTCACTTGTGAGTTTTAGTATCTTTTTTGTGTAATCCAGAAATACAAAAAGTTTCTTTGTCGAGTGTGCAGCCAATAACTATTTTAGGCTTTGTAGGAAACAAGAACTCCATCTCCTCTTCTTTTCCTACTCCTTCTCATTCTTTTTCTTCTTCTCATCTTTTTAGCTTAACCATCATTTAATGCATAGGAAACAGACCACATTTAATCTATGGGTGGTAGTTTGCCTGTCCTCACTGGATTTTCTACCTAGATAATATTATTTAAGATTAGAATGATTATACTTTCTGTATTAGTCCATTCTCACACTGCTATAAAGATACTACTACCTGAATTAAACTAAGCTTCTGTGCAGCAAAAGAAACAATCAGCAGAGTAAACAGACAACCCAAAAAGTGGGAGAAAATCTTGACAATATATACATCCAACAAAAGACTAATATCCAAAATCTACAAGGAACTCAAACATCAGCAAGAAGAAAACAAACAATCCCATCAAAAAGTAAGTTAAGAACATGAATGGAAAATTCTCAAAAGAAGATATACACATGGCCAACAAACATAGGAAAACATGCTCAACATCAGTAATGATCAGGGAAATGCAAATCAAAACCTCAATGTGATACCATCTTACTCCTGCAAGAATGGCCGTAATCAAAAAAATCCAAAAATAATAGATGTTGGTGTGAACGTGGTGCAAAGGGAACAATTTTACAATGCTGGTTGCAATATAAAATAGTACCACTGATATAAAAAACAGTGTGGAGATTCCTTAAAGGACTAAAAGTAAAACTACCATTTAATCCAGCAATCCCACTACTGGTATCTACCCAGAGGAAAAGAAATCATTATACAAAAAAGATACTTGCACACGTATGTTTATAGCAGCACAATTTGCAATTGCAAAAATATGGAGCTGACCCAAATGCCCATCAATCAACGAGTGGATAAAGACATTGTGAGATTGTGAGATATATATATATGTGTGTGTGTATATGTATATATATGTGTGTGTATATATATGTATATATGTGTGTGTGTATATATATGTGTATGTGTGTGTGTATATATATACACACACACATACACACACCATGGAATACTACTCAGCCATAAAAAGGAATGAAATAATGGCATTCACAGCAACCAAGATGGAATTGGAGATCATTATTCTAAGTGAAGTAACTCAGGAATGGAAAACCAAACATCGTACATTCTCACTCATAAGTGGGAGCTAAACTATGAGGATGCAAACGCATAGGAATGATACAATGGACTTTGGGGACACAGGTAAAAGGGTGGGAGAGGGATGAGGGCTAAAAGACTACACATCGACACACAGCGTATGCTGCTCAAGTGATGGGTACATTAAAATATCAGGAATCACCATAAAAAAAACTTATTCATGTAACCAAACACCCTCTGTTCCCTCCAAACGTATTGAAATTTTAAAAGATATTATCTGAGACTAAGTAATTTATAAAGAAAAGAGATTTAATTAACTCACAGTTCTGCATGGCTGTAGAGGCCTCAAGAAACTTAAAATCACGGCAGAAGGCAGAGGAGAAGCAAGCACCTTCTTATTAAGGTGGGAGGAGAGAGAGAGAGCACGGGGAGGGGAATTGCCAAACACTTTAAAAAACAGCAGCTGTCCTGAGAACTCGTTCATTATCTGAAAACAGCATGGGGGAACCAGAACCACCCCAATAATCCAGTCACCTCCCACCAGGTCCCTCGCTTGGTACCTGGGAATTACAATTCAAGATGAGATTTGGGTGGGGACAGACAGCCAAACTATATCCCTCTTTTTTTTTTTTTTCCAATTTCGATGACTTCTATATGTTTTCCTTTTCTAATTCCACTGTTTAGAATCCCCAATACAATGTGGAATGCAAGTGGTGACAGTGGATAGACTTGTTTTGTCCCTGGCTTTGGGACAAAGCATTTCGTGTTGTTTTTTTTTTTTTTACCTGTTTTAATTTTACTGAGTATAAACAAAGAGAAAAGTGCCAAGATCGAGGACTGTACAGCCCTCAATTAAATTATGCAGAAATAAACATAACTAATTCTCATCCCCCCAGGGCCCAAAAAAGGAAAGAATATTTATGAACACCCCTGAGATCTCTTACACATCCTCTTTCAGTCGTCGTTATTTCTTTTTCTTTTTTTTTTGTTTTTTTAATTATACTTTAAGTGCCCTAGGGCTACCATTTGTGACATTAACGTGCATGGGTTTGTTACATATGCTATACTTATGGCCATGTTGGGTGCTTGCTGCACCCATCAACTCGTCAGCACCATCAACTTCATCATTTTATATCATGTGATAACTCCCCAAGCTGCCAATCCCCTTCCCTCCGTCCCCCACCCATAATTGATAGGCGCCCAGTGTGTTGATGTTTCCCGCTTCCCGAGGTCCAAGTGATTCTCATTGTTCAGTTCCCACCTATGGGAGCTAGCAACATGCTGGTGTCTTGGCTTTTCTCTTTCCTGCTGATTAGTTTGCTGAATGAATGGGTATGGTTTCCAGCTGCATCCATGCTCGCCGTTTACAAAGGCACCGCGTAACTCATCCTTTTTTTATGGCTGCATAGCTGATTCCATGTGTATATGTGGCCACATTTTCTTAATCCCAGGCTCTGTCAGCAGATGGACATTTCGTGTTTTTTCAATATCTTGATCATATTGAAAATGTTTTCCAATAGCAAATTACAAAGACAAAAATGAATGTAACTGTTAACTTTTCTTGCAGTGTCTCAGTAAATTTTGTTTCACACACAAAAATACTTTTAAGTCAGTCTTAATGATTTTCAATAAAATTTAACCATTTGATTTCTAAAGATGTGTTTTTTTTGCCAGTTTTATTTTTAATTATATTTGTATGGATTGCTAAAATTGTATTTTCTATCTATTGCAAATATAGAGATATATAATTATTTTGTTTGGTTTTGTATTCAAAATTCATCTTTCTTGTTTTAATAACATATCTACAAAATTTGGGGGGCAAGCTATGTACCTGTGTACCAAATCCAGCATGTTCTTTGTTTTATAAATATTAAAACACAACCACAGTCGTTTTTATGAATTGTTTATTGTTATGTTTATGTTACAGGGTTAAATGCTTTCAAAAGGGACCACATGACCCCCCAAAAATCTAAAATATCTACTATATTGTTCTTTACATAATATGTTTGTCAACCTCTGATGTGTACAATAGTATCTACAAAATCAAACAAAATACCCCTACAATATTTTCTTTTACTCCTTACACCTTTTAATTATTTTTCTTAATATATTGATTAGGGCATCCAATATAACTTTGAAATAAAAGTATTCATATTGGGTGACCTTGCCTTGTTCCTACACCATACAGAATTGCTCTTACCAAGTTGTCATCAAGTATGATTGATTATAATTAGCTAAAAATCATCTCAACTTTGATCTCTCTTCTCCATTTTACTAGCTGGGAAGTCATAGACTATTTCATCTAATGTTCACATTAGAGGAATTTTGCAATGTGCATCATTTTTTTCCAAATCTAATATCATTTGATTATTGTTACCCTAACCCTCCTCATGGAAAATGTAAGGATCTTAGATAATTTAATTATTTTTAAACTCTTGCTTACTTATATGCTTTTTTTTTGCATTCATACGTGTAAATGTATCTGTAGATATGCATATGTACTCCCAAACATTGTTTTATGTAATAAATGTTCATTTGTATTTATCTACATGTTTAAAATTAAGTTGTTCTTTCCCCACTTTGCTTTGTGGAACTTCTATTTGATATCATATTCCCTGCAGCCTAAAGTATGTAATTTAGAATTTCCTTTAGTGCAAGTCTGCTGATCAAAATTTCTTCTAGCTTTTGTGGCTTTATTTACTTTCATTCATTAAAAATATTTTTAGGAATTATAAAATTATTCTTTGACAGGTACTTTTTCAAACCATTTAGGAGGCCATTCCACTATCTACTATCTTCCATTACTGCAGTTAGGAAATCTGCTGTCAATCAATCTTTCACTCTTTTGATTGATTTTTCTTTTTTTCTTTGAGATTTCTCATGTTTGTAGAAGTGGATTCTTTTTTTTAATTAAATTTACTTTGATGTTGAATGTATGAATTGGTGTATTTTATTTGTTTTGAAATTTCCGTAGACATAATCTCTTTAATGACTCTGTTTCATTTCTTTTCTCCTTATCTTCAGTTAGATAAATGTTAGATATTCTCACTGTATCCTCTCTATCTCCTATTCTCTCTTTTCTGATTTTCATATTTAATTGCTGTGTGGTTCATTGTGTATAGCTTTTTCTGATCTATTTCTCAGTTTACAACTTTTGTTTCCACTGTATTTAATAGACTATAATATGTCTATGAAATTATCATTTTTTCCCCAAATTTATTATTTCTGTATTTTTAAAGTTGGGTACATTTTATATTAATTTATCTTCAAATTTACTGATTCTATCCTCTCATCTTCACTCTATTCTTGTGCTAAACCAGATTTCGTTACGGCATTTTATTTTGGTTATCATATTTTTAGGTTCTACAAATTCAGTTTGGTTCTTTTTTAAAATAAAGCTTGTGTTTTATAGTGAATTTATATTTACAAGAAAATATGAAAATAGCACAGAGAGATTCCATATATCACACACACATTTTCCCTATTAATATCAAACATTGGTATGATCCGTTTAAAAAAATAGACTAATATTGCTACAGTGTTACTATCTAATTCCATACCTTACTGAGATTTTCTTAGTTTTCATTTAATTTCCATTTTCTGTTCCAGAATCCTATCTAGCGTACTGCTTTTTTGCTCAATTATATTTTTGCTTTGCACATTGGGAATTCTTGTTAGTTGTTTCCTGTGTCCTATTGACATACCTCCATCACCATAGTGTTATCTGGAATAATTTTATTGTTTTGTGATAATTAGCTCTGTGCTTAGACCTGCCAGACATCACCTAGCAGGTGGCTCCAAGCTTGGCATACATCACTTAGCAAGTCACTCCATGCTTGGTCCTAGTGAAATCATGGTGGAGTGTATATGTGTGTATTTGTGTGTGTTTGTGTATGTGTGTGTGTGCATACACAGTTTGTTCATTGTTTCACAGGAATAAAGATAGTATTGCTAACAAACAAAAATACTTTTGTTAGACACTGTTTTCTCATTTTTTAACTAATGAGGACAGCCTTTTCATGGAATTTTATCTGTTTGTGCCTGTTTCATTCTGGGTCAGAGGCCTATGTATCTCCCTGTCCAGTATAGATGGGGAACAACAAGGAAATCCAGGGAACTAATCTCTCTGATGTTCCTCAAGTTCCAAGGTTCCTAGGCATCCAATCTTTGTTCTACATTTAAGAGACTCTCTGTGCTTGTTTGTTCTGTTTTCCCAGTGACAGGTAGGACCTGGGAGAAATGGGGCCTCTCTATGTTGTCAGAACCAGAAATTCTCTATAACATTTTAAGTTGTGATTACTAAAATTTTTGATCTACAATTTCTCTAAGATTTTTCAAGAATCCTGTGTCATATTAAATGGCTTCTAGTTTGACACCAGCATTTTCAAATTGGCTTTTGTCTCCATGAGCTTAGATAATGTCGTTATATTACATAATGTTTTGACAATTTCATTATTTGAAGGGCTGTGTATGTTTTTTCTTTTCTATTGTTTTTGCTACTTCTGAATCATGGTTTCTTCTCATATGTCTTTTTATTTGACTATGCACTGTTTACTAATTTTTTAAAATATTGTTTGTCAAAGTATTTTGAGGACTAGGATGATATCTTCCTCCAAAAATGGTTTTCTTCTACCCTTTCCAAATATTTAGAAACACAGGTATTCTAGGACCGTATTACCAATTGTTTAAACCTCAGGGTTTTCTGAGACACAGATGGACTTCTACTTCTACTCTATCCCTAGAGTGTAACTCCATAGGATCACAGCAGAAGATTGATGGAGGCCGTTCCAGAGTTCTTAACCCAGATTTTGTCAGCCCTGAAAAGTCATATAAAGAACTATTAATATTAAGCTTCTCAGCTGCTTCCTTAAGGTTAGCATATGCTCTCAAGTTCAAAAGATCTATCTGTGCTTACCCTAGTGAGCTCTTGTCCATTCCTGGAGCTTGTTGCACTATTTTGGTAGACCTTAAATGCTTTTGAGTAAATCAACTTTATTCAATATTTGCTACATCTTTAAAAACTTGATCTAGCTACTTAATTTTCCTTAGGAGAAACAATAGTTTAAATTGGTTTTCCATCATAATGCTTTTATTCCACAAGTTTTGAAAATGGTTTTCTTTTAATTTTAATTGCATAGAGTTTTAAGTTATAATTTTATTATTAAACTTTAATATATTTACATAATGACAAACAAAACTTTGTAACTCTTTTGAAATTGTTGAAACTTTATTTCCTGGCCTACTTCATGACTAATTTTGATGAATGTTCAGGTGTGCTTGAAAAGAACAAATGGTCTACATTTGTTGGTTGCAATATTCTATAAAAGACCATTAGATAAAATTTCTTCCTAGTTTGTCTCCTGCCTGTTTGCTTTTCTTAATTTTGAAATTGGCTATGCATATTCTAACCTTCTTTTTTTTTTTTTGTTTGCAACAGAAGGTAGGTCCTATTAGTCAGCTAAGATTTTATATATTGATTAGAAATTTTGACTTCAGTAAAAGTTGAATTGACTATTGTATACAGTAAATTGAGAATCCAAATTTCTAAAAGAGAATAATTATAACCTCACTTTTACTATTAATTACTATATATTTGTGCTTCTTTTGCTGATACACTTTGGAAATTACCACCAAAGAAGATGATATAATTGAACCAATATAAACTTTATTCAAAGGTAATAATCTGAAATAAAATAATAAAGCAAATTATTGAAGTATATGCTGATACTGTTCCACTGATATAGGCTTTTGTTCACAATTACAAGCAACTTTCAAAGGCAAGTAGTAAGGTCTTTAATTCACCTTCAACTTCATTGTCCAAGCAGTAAGTTATAGAGAAAAGTGTTTCATTACACAAGACATTGGACTTTATTTTTGCTGAAACTTGATGATTTCACTGAGGAAAAATAATGCTTGACTAAATTTATATGCTAAAGTATGCTGTTGATCTTTAGAAATAGAATGAAAAATGCTAAAAAAAAGTTAAAGAATCTTAACTTTATGCAGATTCATGACATATGTAGCAGATAAAATTGAACGTCTGAGTAAAATAAACCTGAAGTTTCAAAGGATAAATTTCAGTATGACTTCTCATGCTTTGAACAGTTTGAGCAAAAATCTAGCTATAGATAATGTGAATTAGTGCTAAAATAAGTCATGTAATTTTACTTTATGAAGCTCTGAAAATACATTCTTTCTTCCCAATTTATTTCACAGGAAAATTAAATAACATGTTCTTTTGCAGAATATAAAGTAAAATTTAGTTTCTTGATCTCATATTTGAAAATATTGTTAGAAACTTGGAAGAAATATTTTAGATGGTATTTATTTGCAAAAGATGCTCAAGAGGCATTTGGAATTCAAATGTAACTCAGCTGGCAAACACAACTTGCAAATTATATTATTTCATAATCATAAAATGCACTCATATATTTTCCCAATAAATAGACAAGGTTTTTTGTTTTGTTTCTGTTTGGTTTTTGGCCATTATGCCCCATGATACTCCTTTTATGTTAACATAAAAAAAAGTGCTGCTCTTCTTTTACGGAGTTTTCTCTTTAAGTCAAAGTGGATTTACAAGAGTAACACATTGGAATAAGTCAAAACTGACCCCATTTAATATGCAGCTAGGAGGAAAACTTAAGCCACAAAACTATCCTCAGTGTTCATATTGTTTTTATATGAAGGGAATTTAGCTAAAATACTTGTAATATGAAAATGCTCATTTCAATTCATATTTACCATTCTTATTTGTATTTAATCACAATATTTTATTCATTTTGAAATGATTTTAAATGTGTTTAGGATGATTTTCCAAAGGAGTTACAGCGCTAAAATCTTAATGGTTTTACTAAAACTTTTTTTTAATGTTCTAGACACTTAACATGTGTAAACTTGCTTATTTTTTATTTTTTTTAAATTATGCTGTAAGTGCTAGGGTACATGTGCACAAAGTGCAGGTTTGTTACATATGTATATATGTGCCATGTTGGTGTGCTGCACCCATTAACTTGTCATTTACATTAGGTGTATCTCCTAACACTATCCCTCCCCTCTTCCCCCACCCCAAGACAGGCCCAGTGTGATGTTCCCCTTCCTGTGTCCAAGTGTTCTCATTATTCAATTCCCACTATGACTGAGAACATGCAGTATTTGGTTTTTTGTCCTTGTCATAGTTGGCTGAGAATGATGGTTTCCAGCTGCATCCATGTCCCTACAAAGGACATGAACTCATCATTTTTTATGGCTGCATAGCCATTCCATGGTGTATCTGTGCCACATTTTCTTAATCCAGTCTATCATTGATGGACATTTAGGTTGATCGCAAGTCTTTGCTATTGTGAATAGTGCCACAATAAACATACATGTGCATGTGTCTTTATAGCAGCATGATTTATAATCCTTTGGGTATATACCCAGTAATGGGATGATTGGGTCAAATGGTATTTCTAGTTCTAGGTCCTTGAGGAATCACCACACTTTCTTCCACAATGGTTGAACTAGTTTACAGTCCCACCAACAGTGTAAAAGTCTTCCTATTTCTCCACATCCTCTCCAGCACCTGTTGTTTCCTGACTTTTTAAAGATCCGCATTCTAACTGGTGTGAGATAGTATCTCATTGTGGTTTTGATTTGCATTTCTCTGATGGCGAGTGATGATGAGCATTTTTTCACGTGTCTGTTGGCTGCATAAATGTCTTATTTTGAGAAGTGTCTGTTCATATCGTTTGCCCACTTTTTGATGGGGTTGTTTTTTTCTTGTAAATTTGTTTGAGTTCTTTGTAGATTCTGAATATTAGCCATTTGTCAGATGAGTAGATTGCAAAAAATTTCTCCCATTCTGTAGGTTGCCTGTTCACTCTGATGGTAGTTTCTTTTGCTGTGCAGAAGCTCTTTAGTTTAATTAGATCCCATTTGTCAATTTTGGTTTTTGTTGCCATTGCTTTTGGTGTTTCAGACATGAAGTCCTTGCCCATGCCTATGTCCTGAATG
>NW_016806087.1:1100192-1113434 GCF_001698545.2 Rhinopithecus bieti
TTTGTGGCGTTCTCTGTATTTCCTGAATTTGAATGTTGTCCTGCCCTACTAGGTTGGGGAAGTTCTCCTGGATGATATCCTGAAGAGTGTTTTCCAACTTGGTTCCATTTTCCCCCTCACTTTCAGGCACCCCAATCATATGTAGATTTGGTCTTTTTACGTAATCCCATACTTCTTACAGGCTTTGTTCATTTCTTTTTCTTCTTTTTTCTTTTGGTTTCTCTTCTCGCTTCATTTCGTTCATTTGATCCTCAATCGCTGATACTCTTTCTTCCAGTTGATCGAGTCGGTTACTGAAGCTTGTGCATTTGTCATGTATTTCTCATGCCATGGTTTTCATCTCTGTCAGTTCATTTATGGCCTTCTCTGCATTAATTATTCTAGTTATCAATTCTTCCACTCTTTTTTCAAGATTTTTAGTTTCTTTGCGTTGGGTACGTAATTCCTCCTTTAGCTCTGAGAAGTTTGATGGACTGAAGCCTTCTTCTCTCATCTCGTCAAAGTCATTCTTCGTCCAGCCTTGATCCGTTGCTGGCGATGAGCTGCATTCCTTCGCTGGGAGAGATGTGCTCTAATTTTTTTGAATTTCCAGCTTTTCTGCCCTGCTTTTTCCCCATCTTTGTGGTTTTATCTGCCTCTATTCTTTGATGATGGTGATGTACTGATGGGGTTTTGGTGTGAGTGTCCTTCCTGTTGTTAGTTTTCCTTCTAACAGTCAGGATCCTCAGCTGTAGGTCTGTTGGAAATTGCTTGAGGTCCACTCCAGACCCTGTTTGCCTGGGTATCAGCAGCAGAGGCTGCAGAAGATAGAATGTTGCTGAACAGTGAGGTACATGTCTAATTCTTGCTTTGGAAGCTTCCTCTCAGGTGTGTACTCCACCATGTGAGGTGTGGGGTGTCGGTCTGCCCCTAGTGGGGGATGTCTCCCAGTTAGGCTACTCAGGGGTCAGGGACCCACTTGAGGAGGCAGTCTGTCCGTTCTCAGATCTCAACCTCCATGTTGGGAGATCCACTGCTGTCTTCAAAGCTGTCAGACAGAGTCGTTTGCGTCTGCAGAGGTTTCTGCTGCTTTGTTGTTGTTGTCGTTGTTGTTGATTAGCTGTGCCATGTCCCCAGAGGTGGAGTCTGTCTTCTGTGTTGCTCGAGCTGGGAGCTGGAGACTGGAGCTGTTCCTATTCGGCCATCCTGCTCCGCCCCCTGAACTTATCCATTTCTTCTAGATTTTCTAGTTTATTTGCATAGAGGTGTTTATAGTATTCTCTGATGGTAGTTTTTATTTCTGTGAGATCAGTGGTGATATCCATGTTATCATTTTTATTGCATCTATTTGATTCTTCTATGTTTTCTTCTTTATTAGTCTTGCTAGTGGTCTATCAATTTTGTTGATCTTTTCAAAAAACCATCTCCTGGATTCATTGATTTTTTTTGAAGGGTTTTTTTTTTTTTGTGTGTGTGTGTCTCTATCTCCTTCAGTTTTGCTCTGATCTTAGTTATTTCTTGCCTTCTGCTAGCTCTTGAATGTGTTTGCTCTTGATTCTCTAGTTCTTTTAATTCCGTACTACGAGGCAATTTAATACTTTTACAGTCTTATTCATAAATAATAAAATAACTCATGTTTAAGTGAAGATGCTATAAAACATAAAGCATAAAGATCTCTGAGGTTAGCTGGGAATTATGATTTACACATTAAACATATACTAACAAATTAAAGTAGAAATCAGTAGAGTTCACGGATAAATCTATGAGCTGAATTTTTTGAAGATAATAATTTTGAGCATATATAGGTATCCTGGTCAAGGAAACAAGAAAAAATATCTAGAACATAGAAATAGAAATTGCTATGGTAGAGGATGCAATTACAAGCATTATAATGGAAACCTTGTTCAACTGTTTACAAGTAAACTTAAACTTTCTATATAGTGAATAGTTACCAATTTTTAATGGTTCATGATGAAGCAATATATTAAATTGTTGGCATAAAGTGATGTGCCAAAATTACAACATATCTTAATTTTAATAATTAAGAACTTAAAAGCAAACCAATAAACACAAAACGACAAACCAAAACCTAGCAGAAGTGTTAAGAACAAAGGTGAATAATTACTTGATCTAAATTTGAGAGCCTAAAGATATACATACATGATATTTAAAGTCATGCAATTTGATGAACCTCTCTGCTGGAAAAATGTAGGGTAAAGAAGAAAAGGGATTCCAAAATTAAATCTTGAAAACCCTAGTATTTACAGAGAATTATAAAACCATTAGCCACTATGTATAGTGTTAATATTATATTAATACTATAATCAATATTGTAATTAATACTATAATTATTAATATTGTAATAACTTTCTAAAATAAGTTCATAGCTATATTATTTTCAAGATCAATGTTCTTATGCTCAGATTCCTGCACAGATAGGAAAAAATGGTTGGGATCAATTGGACTTAATGTCTAGCTAGGCTAGTGTGATGAAAAGAGAGAAAAGCCAAAACGTTAAGGATTTTTGCAAGTTGAATGTAATTGCAAGAAAGACTGCCAGTTTCAAGGCCGACCAAGAAATTTAAGTTCGATCTGAAGGAAGACAAAATAAGGTGGACAGATACTGAGCAATAAGTGTGATTAATTCATTCCCTAATTCAACTAATATTTATGAAATTTTTATTATGGCTCAGTGTTCTCAAAATCATCTGTTTTGGAATGTAAAGTTCACAAAAAAGATTTAAAAAAATGGAAATCTATAAACCAGAAGCCAAGTCTTCAAAAAGGAGAGTTCACCTATGAGTACAATGGTAATGAAAAGAGTAGTAGTAAATATAGCTAAATTAATTTGAATATCAAAAGATAAGGACATTTTCCAGAAGACAAGTGGAGAAAGCACTGGAATAAGCAACAGAAATCAAAGAGAATACCTACAATACCTCCTGAACCTGGGATGTTTTAGGATGAGAGAGAAAAATAGTCCTGCAGCTGAGAAGCCTGTCAGGGATGCTAAATACAGTGAGTTCTAAGTTTCTCTTCAAAGAACCAGTATGTCAGTATGTTCAGTTCTTTGTTCTCCATTTTAAGGTTTAACTTCCTCATTCTCTTCATCTCCTTGCTCCTACTTTCAGTAAACAACCTTCCTGCCAATTCTAATCAGTAGTTCATATCTGTTCCTCTGGTCAACTGCTCCATCCTGAGTCACCCCTGGTCACCTGCTCTGACCAGAGTCATCTTTAGTCACTTGTTCCATAATTGTCTTTGCCCCCAAAACTGCTCACCCCGCCACTCTGGGTTGTATCCCTGCTCTCTTTAAAACAGCCAATTGGAATTAGCTTAGACTGTGTGTTCCAACCCTAGCCAATAGGGGAACGCCACAGCAGTATGGACTACCTGCATCAGGGATAAGAACCCCTTCCGTTCTCTTGTTCAGGTGTGCTCTTGCCATTGCTCCATCCATGAGACACACCCTTCTATAGAAGTAAAATTGCCTTGCTGAGAAAATTTATGTTTGATTGCTATTTATTCTGTGGCACCGAAAATTTATTTCTAACAGAGATTAAAACATAGAAGCTTTTTTTTCACATGAGGCAAGAAGAGAGTTTTTTTTTTTTTTTGAGACGGAGTCTTGCTCTGTCACCCAGGCTGGAGTGCAGTGGCCAGATCTCAGCTCACTGCAAGCTCCGCCTCCCGGGTTTACGCCATTCTCCTGCCTCAGCCTCCCGAGTAGCTGGGACTACAGGCACCAGCCACCTCGCCCGGCTAGCTTTTTGTATTTTTTAGTAGAGACGGGGTTTCACCATGTTAGCCAGGATGATCTCGGACTCCTGACCTCGTGATCCGCCTGCCTCGACCTCCCAAAGTGCTGGGATTACAGGCTTGAGCCACCGCGCCCGGCTTAAGAAGAGAGTTTTTTAATTTTAAATTTGAAATAAGAGAATTTCAAATCGTGGATACAGATGATTACAGTTTACAGGATGAAGGCTTTAAAGTTTGGACTTGGTTTCTGAAATGTACAATGGATGACAGTCACTGGAATCAAGCAGTCCAGTCACAGTATGAGTCCTGCTGAAATCCTCAGGTGACAATGGCATTTGTGGTGGTAGGGAGCCACTGATGTGGATAATTAAAACTTGGCTAAATGTGGGTAAATATTAGGAGGCCTGTGGAGAATGCTGACAAAAAGGCATACAGACTAGTTGAGACAGATGCTGTGGGCCTCAAAGGAGGAGTCAATAGTACATAACAATGGAGTGAAAAGGTCTTAAAATGACAAAGTCGGCCGGGCGCGGTGGCTCAGGCCTGTAATCCCAGCACTTTGGGAGGCCGAGACGGGTGGATCACGAGGTCAGGAGATTGAGACCATCCTGGCTAACACGGTGAAACCCCGTCTCTACTAAAAAAGTACAAAAAACTAGCCAGGAGAGGTGGCCGGCACCTGTAGTCCCAGCTACTGGGGAGGGTGAGGCAGAAGAATGGTGTAAACCCGGGAGGCGGAGCTTGCAGTGAGCTGAGATCTGGCCACTGCACTCCAGCCTGGGCGACAGAGTGAGAATCCATCTCAAAAAAAAAAAAAGACAAAGGAAACATGCTAAGATCTGAGTCTGTTTTATCAGCTCTTGTGCACAAGAGACATAAAAATGAAGGAAACATGGAGGAACAAGAGGGTGCGGGGAATTTACGTAAAATTTTGAGCAGGTAGAAGAGGTTAAGATGCAATGGGGGCTGCAGAGTACGATGTGATGAGTAGTAGAGAATGAATTAACTGAGCGGAAGTACCAATTAGCATGCAGTTCAAAGTATAAATGAAGTGTCTCTTCAGGTCCTTTGCCTACTTTTTCATGTGTATATATACACATTTAAGTTCCTTGTAGATGCTGGATATTAGACCTTTGTCAGAAGGATAGATTGCAAAAATTATCTGCTATTCTGCACACTGTCTGTTTCTTCTGATGATAGTTTCTTTTGCTGTGTAGCAGTTTTTTGGCTTAATTAAATCCCATTTGTCAAGTTTTGCTTTTGTTGCAATTGTTTTTGGAGTCTTCGTCATGAAATCTTTGCCCATGCCTATGTCCTGAATGGCATTGTCTAGGTTTTCTTCTAGGGTTTTTAATAGTTTTCAGTTTTACATTTAAGTCTTTAATCCATCTTGAGTTGATTTTTGCATATGGTGTAAGAAAGGGGTCTAGTTTTAATTTTCTGCATAGGATTAGCCAGTTTTTCAAGCACCATTTATTAAATAGGGAATCTTTCTTATTGTTTGTTTTTGTCATGTTTGTTGTAGATCAGATGGTTGTAGGTGTGTGGTCTTATTTCTGGCTTCTCTATTCTGTTCCATTGGTCTACGTGTTCTTGTACTAACACCATGCTGTTTTGGTTACTGTAACCTTGTAGTATAGTTGGAAGTCAGGTGGGAGGAGGGAGAGCATCAGGAAGAGTAGCTAATGGATGCTGGTCTTAATACCTAGGTGATGGGATGATCTGTGCAGCAAATCATCATGGCACATGTTTACCTATATAAGAAAACTGCGCATCCTGCTCATGTACCCCTGAACTTAAAATACAAGTTGAAAATTTTTTAAAAAAAGGATAAATGAAGATCTAACTGGGGACTGAGGGTTATGGAGGTGCTACATAACAAACCATTTTCCAGAAAAACTTGTCAGACATCAATACCATTAACATGATGGGAGCTTCAGAAAAAAAGTTTTGTCATGTGCTCTGATGTGGTTCTCTAAAGCTGATTTGGATGAGGAGACACTGTCAATAATTTTGGGCAAATGATGTTTAATCCTGTGTAATGGAATGAAATATTGCTCCAGGTGCTAAGGGAATCATGAGGAAGTTATTACTGCTTGATGCTAAAGTACTCTTCAGTGAAATAAATTAGGTAACAAGTTTAATAAATTATAGATAGCCTTGTTCTAAATTCATCTGTCTACAAAACACTAAAATACCAATATGAAAATAAAAAAATTAGCCAACCTTTCTAAAACTGTATCAGTTTTCTTACCTGGTGTTGAGTACATCATTTTGTTTTCTTATTTGAGTTAAACTGGTTAGCTTAAAACTACTTTCGTAAGCCTCAGTATCAGCTTTGATGACAGAGGACTTCTACTGGCCAAATCAAGGACTATTTTGAATTTTTTTTGTATATGCTATGGTGACATTTTAAAACCTGACATATTTTTTTCAAAATTAATTAAATGATAACAGAACAAACATTATGGCATTTTAAATTTATGCTCTGAGACCTAAGTAGAATATTATGAAAGTAAAATATCATTCCCTTTCATTACCAATGTCTTCATGAAATGAAATCCCGAATGCTTCACTGGTCACTATTTCCCATCTAAATGGGGAGATCTATCTTCAAACAATGCATTCTTGGCATTTTGATTCTATCTTTATTCTGAAATGATGGAAAATTTATTAAAGGCCTAGTAAAGTTCTTTTATGAATCTCCTTCTGTCTTAAGTAAGATCAAGTTGTTTAACTTATAACTTTAAATCATGTTCTGTGGCAGTATCCTTAACTGATGTCACAGGGAATCTTGTTGGAAGATATGAGGTAATAAAATATCTTACCATCAAAACAGAAGGGCTAATTTGTAGAAAATATAACGTCTCCTTTCTTATGTACTGCAGATCTTATTTTCCTTAAATTAAGAAGCATTTTTTTTCTATTTCTTTAGGAAATGCTGTCACAATAATTTGTTATTCAAAATGAGATATATAAAATAGATATACATATATGCTTATGTTTGTGTGTATGTGCATATGCGTGTTTATAGAAGACTGTGCCATGGAAAATATTTTAGCAGATAAAACATTCTGTTCTGTGGGAAATGGAGGAATATGAGAGGAGTGGAAAGCAAATATGAAATATAGGCATATAGATCAAGGAGATTGCACTGAAAAATATACTATTTCTAACAAACACACATCTTCGGAAGTGGTAATTAACATTTGGTAATATTATATTCAATTTTATAGTCCTTCAAATGGCAATTTTAAACATACTTATTTTCTAATTAATCCCCTGACACATAGCAAATAAAATAACAATTTATCCTAGCCTCATTACTCAGTGGACATTATGACCAGGCCACCCAAACCTGAATGCATTTGAACTACAGAAGAAAGCCTAATATTATTCTTCCAATTATGAACAGTAACTCATTAATGGTAACTAAGAAATGAGTTAGTCACATGACTTACATATAATAGACCTCAGTATTATCAGTTTGATTAGATTTTATTAACAAAATATTGGATTTACTACACTTTTAATCCTATTTCCTTATCCTTTTCTGCATCTAATTTATTAAATCTTTTTTTAAAAATTATTCTCTCAACACTTACAAAAGCATATGCTTCTAACCCAGTTGGTCTGTAACACTGACTTTTCTTCCTTATGTCTCTGGTCTTTGTGCCTGGCCCTTTTTTGCACTTCCCTGAAGACCCCATACACATAGTTTTAATTAGTATGTCTGTGCTAGTGTATTCTATGAATTATATCTTAGATACATCTCTAGAACCACATTTCCAGGTATGTGGCAGATACAGTAACCTACTTTCTCACAGGAAATGGAAATTCAGAGAGTTCAAACCAAATTCATAGTTTTTCCTCGTGGCAACTTCCTTGTGTTCTGTTCTTGGTTAATGGCATTACCATCTATTAAATGTATTCTATAAATATGTGGTGAATATTTATTATGTATAGGTATTATCTCAGTGCACTTATAGTAAATAGGAATTTCAACCAGAGACAGTTTTTACCTAATATAGCTTAAGCTAGGTCATGCCTTCCTTGTAGAGGCCTTTTATGAAGCTCAGAAAGTTCTTCTCCAAGTGAAATGTTAGGGAGGAAGCCAGAACTCCAACAGGGTCAATGCCTCAGCCTAGAAGTTACCCTCCATGGCTCGGCAGGTGGTGGTCCTGGGGTTGCCAGGAATGTCTCCAGCTCCCAAATTCATTGTCCACTTGCCTACTTGACCCCATCCCTGACCTAATAAAATTAGAGCCCAAAGAGGTGCTGCTGCTTCACATCCTGTCCAAGACTATGCCCTGGGCTTCATGACTATCTGATCCTCCTAGGGCTGACTTGTGGGTTAGGGTACAGGAGAAGTGGGCATAAAGCAAGGAACTGGCCCAGCTGGACCAACTGCTGCAGCCATAAGCCAGCCATAAAGGGCCATACTGAGAGCATAAGAGGGACTGAGGTTGGATAGTTTTCCAGGAGCAAGAAACTGGAAGATGTTCCAGATGTGACATTACCAATTGCTCATAGTAAAAATTATGGAAAAGTTTCAAATAATTAGCAATAATCAAAATAGTTTTGGTTGATGATGCCGATTTCTTATTTTCCTGTTTGCTTTTTAGAAGATAATGTAACAAAATCTTCGTGACATGAAGAGACAGTGTGTATGCAGCCACAAAAATAAAGAGTATATCACCAAGTTTGTGAATAATAATATATTTTCTGAACTTTGATGTTTATGGTATTCTTAGCTTTTAAAAATTTGTGATTTATTGTAATTCCTTTACATATTCTAAATAAATATTCACTTATATAATTAATATTGTAATTGTTCTTATAGAGCCCTTCCCTCAGGTTAATGTTCAAACCCCACAAACCTTGGATCTGCTGAGTTAAAAAGGGACTGATTTTATCAACACTAGAATCAGCATTAGTGATGACAGTGGTGGCAGTAGTATCAAAACCAGGAAAAGATTTGTATTCTTACTAAACATGACTGTTCTATCCTATTCCAGGTCCCAAAGGGTCTCATTACAGTTTATTGACTCTTTTTCTTTCTGTATCATCAGGAATTTTCTCTCCATCCTGCCTTCCTTGTGTGACAAAAGCATGTATTGTTCTCTCACATATAGGTAAAAAAAAAAAAAAAAAAAAAAAAACCTAGAAAATTAAAACGCACTTCCTCCACTTTGCTGTTCTACTTTGTTTCTTTTTCACTTTCAAATATCTAGAAGAATGATTTACAACAAGACAATTTGCTCATTCATGCCCTGTGAAATCTCTTCTATACGATGTTTCTATGTTTCTTTCTTTCCTTTCTCTCTCTCTCCCTTTCTTCCTTCTTTCCTCCTCGCATCCCCTGGAGTCTCACTCTGTCTCTCAAGTTGAAGTTGGAGTTCAGTGGCAGGATCTTGGCTCATTACAACCTCTGCCTCTGGGGCTCAAGAGATTCTCCCGTCTCAGCCTCCTGAGTAGCTGGGATTATAGGCATGTGCCACAATGCTCAGCTAATTTTTTTGTATTTTAGAAGATACGGGGTTTCACTATGTTGTCCAGGGTGGTTTTGAAGTCCTGAGCTCAGAAAATCAGCCTGCCTCAGCCTCCCAAAGTATTGGGATTATAGGCGTGAACCAATGTGCCTGGCCTCCTCATCTCTTTCCCTTTCCTTCCCCTTCTCCCTTCTCTCCTCCCCTCCTCCCCTTTTCTCCTCCCCTCCCCTCCCCTACATTGTATTTTTTTTTCTCTTGAAAGCCTCCAATGACAATCTGATTTCAAAATCCTCTGCTCTTTATTTTTATACTTTGATAATCCTATTTTGTTTAAGTTCTTTTTTTTTTTTTTTTTTGTACTTGAAATGCTTTCCCACATCCTCTGCTTCTATGCTTATTTCATTACTTTGCAAGGAACTCTTTAACTTCCTTTTTTGATGACTTTTATTTCTCCAATCTTTACTTGCGAGAATCTTGTAAAATCCTTGGCCTTCTTTTTTATTTTTGGAAGAACTCATTCTTTCTGATGTCTTTAGCCACAGCCTTAGCTTTTGATTCTACAGCCCTTTGGCAATTCACATCTACTATCTTTACTCTACATTTGTTCTTCCTTCCATCTTAAATCTCTTTGGTTTATATAAAGTGGGTGAAATCATATTGTGGCTGAGTAAATTGAGAAGCTATACATTTTACTTAAGGATTGAAATTTGAGAAAAGTTTGCCTCTACTGTGGCTAGTATAGTATTTTTTTTTCAAAACTCTGATGCAAATTATTACTTCTCCTCCAATCCTTGTATGAAAAATGAAGAAAAACTTGGGGTATTGAAAGTGTCACATAAGCAGTACTCAGCAGTGCAGCACTGAGCATTGGTATTTAGGAAGCCACCTCAGCCTGTGCAAATAGTAGCCATGACATTGGCCTTTCTAGCAGAGAACACAGTGACAACCCCTTTACAGAGAAAGCTGCTGTGCTTAGTGGAGAAGTGATGTTGCTGAGTAGAGCAGTTTGAAAGCTGCAGGAGGTAATTTGTTATTGGAGACCAATGAACTTATTTTCTTCCATGGCTCTAGGACCTAAACATACTCAGAAGAAAGAATCTTTGAAATTAAGATGTCATTAGTGAATGATGTGGAAAGAGTCTGGGTTCTCTGGGCAGCATCCAAAAAATCAGATGTCATTTAGAAGTTAACTTATAATATTTTCAGATAATCAGCTATATACTGCATATTATTCAGATAATTTTCAGATAGTTATTCAGCTGATAATTTTCAGCTAATTGCATGAATACTTTTGGATATATTTCTGTTATTTAAAAAATTTGCATATCTTATAATGCATAATATATATTTATATCAATGTATACTTATATAATGATACCTGTTAAGCTATATAGAAGTATATATAATATATAATATGGTATAATATATATTTTGACTTATCTCTAGGAATTGAAATTTTCCTGGAGAGCCAGGAATTGATTTATTTATTTTAAATTATTTTACAACCTTTTAATGGTATAACTGATATACAATAAAGTACACAGTTAATAAGTTTTGCCACATATGTGTTTGCATCTATCTAGCCATCTATGTACATATGTTAATATTATCACCACCATCAATATAATGAACATAACAATCACCCCGAAAGTTCTTCATGCCCCCATTTTAATCCACCCCTCTCACATCTTCCTGGTTGCTCTCTCTCCCTTCCCCAGGCACCATTGAGATTAGTTTATATTTCCTAAAATTGTATGTAAACAAAATCATATAGATGTAATATTTTTGTCTGACTTCTTTCATACAGCATTATTTTGAGGTTAATTTATTTTATTGCAATTATTAGTGTAGTGTATTTAAACTGCTGAATAATATTCCACTGCACAAATATAATTTGTTTTCCCATGAACATTTGCGTTGTTTCCAGTTTGGGACTGTTTAAAATAAGGTTGCTTTGAACATCTGTGGCTAGATTTTTAATGACAAATATTCTATACTAAATCTTCTGAAAGGCCTTTCATATAATTGGTATCTTTTTCTTAAATATAGAGTAGAATTTCCCAATGAGGCCATCCTGGCCTGAGTTTTCTTTGTAGGGAGGCTTTTAACTAAAAGTTTACTTTTATAATAAATATAGGGTCATGAAATTGATCGTTTTCATTTTGAGTGAGTTTGGGTACTTTATGTCTATCACAATATGTGTTTTCTACTACAATAATATCCCGTATTCTGAAATCTACTTTGTGCAATATTAACAAAGTCACTTCAATTTTCTTTGAATTAGCACTCTCTTTATATATCCTTTTCCACCATTTTTACCTTAACCTATTTGTGTCTTTATAATGAGAGTGGATTTCTCATAGTAAGTACGTAATTGAATTGTGCTTTAGTAGTCAATCTATTTTAATTGGAGTGTTTAGATCATTTTGATTTTACCTGATTATCGATATATAGTAATGTGCTGCACAACAATATTTTAGTCAATGACAGATCCTGTGTATATGGCAGTGGCCCCATAAGATTATAATGGAGCTGAAAAATTTCTACTGCATAGAGACTTCGTAGCCATCTAATGTTCTAGTGCAATGCATTGTGGTGATGCCAGTATAAACATACTTACTGTGCTGTCAGTCTTATAAAAGTGTAGTACATAAAATTATGTAATGTACATGGTACTTGATAAATGACTATGTTAATGGTCTATACTATACTATACTATACTTTGTATTGTAACTTTAGAGTGTACTCCTGTACTTACAAAAAAAATGTTAACTGCCTCAGGCAGTTAGTTCCTTCAGGAGGTATTCCAGAAGATGGCATTGTTATCATAGGAAATCATAGTTCCATGTGTATTATCGCGCCTGAAGATTTTCTATTGGAAAAAGATGAGTACATGAAAGATAGTGATATTAGTGATTCTTAACCTGTGTTGGCCTAGGCTAATATAAGTGTTTTTGTCTTAGCTTTTAACAAAAAAGGTTAGAAAGTAAAAAAAGTTAAAAAACATAAAAATAGAAAACATATGGTAGAATAAGAATATAGAGAGTATTTTGTATACCTGTAAAATGTGTATTTTAAGCTAAGTATTATTTAAAAGTCAAAAGTTAAAAAAATTAAAAGTTAATAAAGAAAAGAGTTACAATAAGCTAAGGTTAATTTATTATTGAAGAAAGAAAAATATTTTTTATTTTTTAGTTTTGTGCTTTCCAACTTTTAGTTTAGGTTCAGTGGGTACATGTGCAGGTTTGTTACATGGGTAAATTGGATACTGATGGGGTATGGTGTACAAATTATCTAGTCAACCAGGTAGTAAGCATAGTACCTGATAGGTATTTTTTGGATCCTAACCCTCCTTGGACCCTCCACCTTCAAGTAGACCCTGGTGTCTATTCCTTCCTTCTTTTTGTGCAAAGTTTACCGCCATTTATAAGTGAGAATAAGGGATATTTGGTTTTCTGTTTCTGCATCAATTTGCTTAGGATAATGGCCTCCAGTTCCATCCACGTTCCTGCAAAGGAAATGATTTTGATCTCTTTTATGGCTGTATAGTACTGCATGGTGTGTGTGTATATATACATACATATATATATATGCATGGTATATACATATATATATATGCATGGTATATACATATATATATATGCATGGTATATACATATATATATATATGCATGGTATATACATATATATATATGCATGGTATATACATATATATATATATATGCATGGTATATACATATATATATATATGCATGGTATATACATATATATATATATGCATGGTATATACATATATATATATATGCATGGTATATACATATATATATATATGCATGGTATATACATATATATATATATGCATGGTATATACATATATATATATATGCATGGTATATACATATATATATATATGCATGGTATATACATATATATATATATGCATGGTATATACATATATATATATGCATGGTATATACATATATATATATGCATGGTATATACATATATATAT
>NW_016806087.1:1113739-1131859 GCF_001698545.2 Rhinopithecus bieti
ATATATATATATATATATATATATATATATATATCACGCACCATATTTGCTTTACTCCACCACTGATGTGCACCTAGGTTGATTGCATGTCTTTGCTATTGTGAATAGTGCTGCAATGAACTTATTAGTGCATGTGTCTTTATGGTGGAATGATTTATATTACTTTGGATATATACCCAATAATTGCATTGCTGAGTCAAATGGTAGCTCTCTTTCAAGTTCTTAGAGAAATCAAAGTACTTCCATCATGACGGAACTAATTTACACTCCCACAAGCAGGATATGAGCATTCCCTTTTCTCTGCAATCTTGTAAGCATTTTTTTTTAAAAAATATTTTTTGATATTTTTGATATTTTGATATTTTTTGATATTTGTTTTTACTAGGGTGAGATGATATCCTGTGGTGGTTTTCATTTGTGTTTCTCTAATGATTAGGGAGTTTGAGCATTTTTTCTTGTTTGTTGGCAACTTGTATACTTCTTTTGATAAGTGTCTGTTCAGTCCTTTGCCTATTTTTTAAATGGGGATATTCAATTTTGTGTTTGTTGATTTCTTTAAGCTCCTTATAGATTTTTGATATATGTTTGATGAATGCATAGTTTGTAAATATTTGTTGTCATTCTGTAGATTGCCTGTATACTCTGTTGATAGTTTCTTTTGCTGTGTGGAAGCTCTTTAGTTTAATTAGGTCCCAGTTGTCAATTTTTGATTTTGTTGCTTTTGGAGTCTTCATCACAAAATCTTTGCCAAGACCTATGTTCAGAATGGTATTTTGTAGTTGTTATTCTGGGGTTTGTATCATTTTCACTTTTACATTTAAGTCTTTAATTTATCTTGAGTTGATTTGTGTGTGTGTGTGTGTGTGTGTGTGTGTGTGTGTGTGTATGTAGTATATGATGTAAGGAAAGGATCCAGTTTCAATTTTCAGTTTATGGCTAGCTAGTTACCCCAGCACCATTCATTGAATAGGGAGTCCTTTCCCCATTGTTTGAATTGTTGACCCTGTCAGAGTTCAGATGGTTACAGGTATGTGGCTTTATTTTTGGCTTCTCTAACCTATTTCATTGGTCTATATGTCTGTTTTTATACCAGTACCATGTTGTTTTATTTACTGTATCCTTGTAGTGTAGCTTGAAGTCAGATAGTGTGATGCCTCTAGTTTTGTTCTTTCTGCTTAGGATTTATTTGGCTATTCAGGCACTTTTTGGGTTCCTTTTGAATTTTAGAAATTTTTTTCTAATTCTGTGACAAATGTCATTGGTAGTTTTATAGGAAAAGAATTGAATTTGTAAATTACTTTTGACAGTATAGCCATTTTAACAATATTGATTCTTCCTATGCATAAGCATGGAATGTTTTTCCATTTCTAATGCCATCTCTGATTTCTTTGAATAATGTTTTGTAATTCTCATTATAGAGGTCTTTCACCTTCCTGACTGGGATATTTGTAGGTGTTTTATTCTTGTTATGGCTATTGTGAATGGGATTGTGCTCTTGATTTGACTCTCCCCTTGGATGTTATTGCTATATAGAAATGCTACTGGTTTCTGTATATTGATTTTTTATCCTGAAACTTTGTTGGAGTTGTTTATCAGATATAGGCATCTTTGAGCAAGGACTATGGGATTTTCTCAGTATAGAATCACATTGTCAGTAAAGAGAGATAGTTTAAATTCCTCTCTTCCTATTTGGATTCTCCCTATTTCTTTTGCCTGATTGCTGTGGCCGGGACTTCCAGAACTATGTTGAAAAGAAGTCAAGAGAGCAAGCATCCTTGTCTTTTTTTCTTTTTTTCTTTATTAGTCTAGCTAGTGGTCTATCAATCTAATTTTCAAAGAACCAACTTTTGCTGTCGTTGACCTTTTGTATGGTTTTTTATGTTTCGTGTTTGTTCAGTTCAGTTCTGTTTTTATTTCTTTCCTTCTGCTAGTATTGTGGTTGGTTTTCTCTTGTTTTTCCAGTTCCTTTGGGTATGATTAAGTTGCTAATTTGGGACTGTTTGTAGCTTTTTGATGTGGATGTTTAGTGCTATAAACCTTCCACTTAACACTGATTTAGCTGTGTCCCAGAAATTCTGATATGTTGTATTTTTGTTTTCAGTAGTTTCAAAGAATTTCTTGATTTCTGCCTTAATTTCATTGTTCACCTAAAAGCTGTTTAGGAGCAGTCTGTTTAATTTTTCTGTACTCGTATGGTTTTGAGAGATGTTTTTGGTATTTATTTCTATTTTATTATTATTATTATACTTCTAGGGTGCATGTGCACAACATGCAGGTTTGCTACATATGTATACATATGCCATGTTGGTGTGCTGCACCCATTAACTTGTCATTTACATTAGGTGTATCTCCTCATGCTATCTCTCCCGCCTCCCCCTCACCCCATGACAGGCGCCGGTGTGTGATGTTCCCTTCCTATGTCCAAGTGTTATCATTGTTCAATTCCCACCTATGAGTGAGAACATGTGGTGTTTGATTTTTTGTCCTTGCAATAGTTTGCTGAGAATGATTTCTATCTTTATTGTGTTGTGGAGACTGTGGATGGAATGATTCTTCTGTTTGTTTGTTTATTTTTTAAAGACAGGATTTGCCTCTGTACCCCAAACTGGTGTGCAGTGGCATGATCATGGCACACAGCAGACTCAGACTCCTAGTTTCTAGTAATCCTCCCATCTCAGCTTCCTATGTGGGAGTACAGACACATGCCACATATACTGCTAATTTTTGAAATATTTGTAAAGACAGGATCTCACACTGTTATCCAGTCTGGGCTTCAACTCCTAGCCTCAAGCACCCCTCCTGCCTCAGCTTCCCAACGTGCAGGGATTACAGGAATGAGCTACAACACCCTGCTGATACTGGTTTTGAAAAATTTGTTGAGAATTTCTTTATGGCTGAGAATGTGGTCGATATTAGAGTATGTGCCATGTGGAGATATTAAAAATGTACATTTTTTTGTTGTTGGGTAGAATATCCCCTAGATGTCTGTTCAGTCCATTTGATCAAGTGTTGAGTTTAGGTCTTGAATATCTTTGTCAGTGTTCTGCTTTAATGATCTGTCTAATACTATCAGTTGGGTTTCTACTATTATTGTGTGATTATCAAAATCTCTTAGTAGGTTCTCAGAACTTGTTTCATGAATCGGGGTGCTCCAGTGTGGGATGCATTTATATTTAGGATAGTTAAGGCTTCTTATTCAATTCAACCTTTTATCATTATGTATTGTCTTTCTTTGTCCCTTTGACTGTTTTTGTTTGTTAGCTGTTGGTGTTTTTGTTTTGAAAGGATCTGGCTTTGTTACCCAGGCTGGCTTGCAGAAGTGCGAAATCTCAGCTCATTACAACCTCCGCCTCTTGGGCTCAAGCCATCCTTTCACTTAGCCTCCCAAGTAGCTGGGACTACAGGTGCACACCACCAAACTTGGCTATTTTATGTAGAGACTGGGTTTCACTATGTTGCCCAGGCTGGTCTTGAACTCCTGAGATCAAGTGATCTGCCTGCCTCAGCCTCCCAAAGTGCTGGGATTATAGGCATGAACCATGGTGCCCGGCCTATTGTTGGTTTACAATCTGTTTTGTCTGCATTGAGAATTAGCAACACATGCCCTGTTTTGTTTTTCATTTGCTTGGTAAATTTATCTGTATCCCTTTACTTTGAGCTGAAACGTGTTACTCCATGTGAAATGGGTCTCTTGAAGATTGCATATATTTCAGTCCTGCTTCTTTATCCAACCTGACATTTTGTGCCTTTTAAGTGGGGTGTTTAGCTCATTTACATCCAAGGTTATATTGATATGTACAGATTTGATCCTGTTATTGTGTTGTTATTGTTATGCAGGCCGGATTGTGTAGTGGCTTTATAGTGTCAGTGGGCTATATACTTAAGTGTGTTTTTGTGATGACAGATAGCAGTCTTTCATTTCCATGATTTGCCCCCTCTTAAGGACCTCTTGTAAGGCAGTTTTGGTGGTAATACATTTCCTTAGCATTTGCTTGTGTCTGAAAAAGAATTTATTTCTCCTTCTTTACGATGCTTAGTTTGGCTGTATGTGAAATTCTTTGTTAGAATTTCTTTTGTTTAAGGATGCTGAATACAGGCCCAATATCTTCTGGCTGGTAGGGTTTCTGTTAGCTGGTCTGCTGTTAGCCTGATAATTTCTGTTGATGGGTCTGCTGTTAGCCTTCCTTTGTAGATGGCCTGCCCCTTCTCTCTAGCTGTCTTTAATATTTTTTTGTTTTACATGGATTTTGGTGAATCTGATAATTATATGTATTGGGGATGGTCATCTTATATAGTTAATTGCAGGGGTTCTCTGACTTTCCTGAATTAAAAAGTCAACCCCTCTAGCAAGGGTGGGGAAATTTTGTGGACAGTATCCTGAAATATGTGTTGCAAGTTGCTTGTTCTCTCTCCCTCTCTTTCAGGGATACCAGTGAGTCATGCGTTTGGTCTCTATGTAATCCCATATTTCTCAGAAGTTTTGTTCACTCTTTAAAATTCTTTGTATTTTATTTTTGTCTCACTGAATTGATTCAAAAAACTGATATTCGAGCTTTGAGAGTCTTTCCTCGGCTTGCTGTATTCTTCTGTTAACACTTTCAATTTCATCATAAGAATTATGAAATTCTTATAGTGAGCTTTTCAGCTCTATCAGATTAGTTTGGTTCTTTCTGTAAAATGATATTTTGCCTTTCAGCTTTTATATTGTTTTACCGAATTCCTTAAATTCCTTGGATTGGATTTTGACATTCTCCTGAATCTCAGTGGTCTTCTTTCCTGTCCAGATTCTGAATTCTATGTCTGTCATTTCAGCCATTTAAGTCTGCTTAAGAGCCATGGTTGGGGAGCTAGTACAGCCATTTGGAGGTAAGAAGACACTCTGGGTTTTAGAGTTGACCAAGTTCTTACACTGATTTTTTTTTTTTTCTTATCTGTATGAGTTGGTGTTCTTTTAATCTTTGAAGTTACTGTCTTTTAAATATGGCTTTGTGATTTTATATTCTTTGATGTCCTGGATTGACTTTAGTATAAGATATGTTTAGTCATCTGGCTTTATTTCTGAATGATCTGAGGGGACCAGGACTCAGCTCAGAACTCCTGGGCTGCCTGCTCTACTCCTGGGGTCTAGGAATAGGACCATGACATTGTTCTGTGTTGAGCACCTGATTCTGTCGCTGTTCAGGGTGCCGCTATGTAACCTGCCACGATCACTGGTGGACTGAACAAAGGGGGCGAATGCGGGAATAAAAGACAAGAGACAAAAGAGTATATTTGGAAGAAGGGGTCGGGGGCACCTTGCCTCTGGTGGAAAAGTGCCCTGAGCTTTACATAGCCCTCCATATTTATTAGGCAAAAGAGATAGTGAGAAGGCGGGTGGAAGAAGGGGTCAGCTGCTGGCTCCAGAGTAGGCTTGCAAGACTACATTCTCTAGATGTCCCAGTATTCATGATAAACAGTTTGCTGTTTGATCATAAAGCCTCAGTAGAATGCTGAGTTGGTCATGTCCCACAGGCCTTTGGTTCCCTGCAGTTCTCTAGCCCCTTGATGTTAAGTACCTGCTGTGACAGAGGGACTGAGGTGTTACCTGTTCACTGGCAACAACACTCTGATGGAAGGTGCCGGCAAAAGTACTTCACTAGAGTGGTGACAATGGGGTCTTAATTTGTGTGCATGCTCTGGTAATGACATGATGGCAGCAACCATGCATGCATGTGCACTGGTGGGATAGAGCAGCTGTGTGGTGAGGTCTGCTTGCATGCCAAAAAAGCAATGTAGGGAGACTGTGGGCAAGTGCACGTTGGTGGGGCACATCTGGAAAAGCTCTCTGATGGTTAGTGTGAGATCCGCTGTTGAAAGAACTATGGCAGTGGCCACGGAAAGTGGTTGAATTGAGCATCTGAGGCTATGCCAGAAGTGAGTATGACCAGGCAGGGGCCCTGAGAGAGACTGTCAGGCAAGGGAAGCACTCAGATCTGACTGTCCCCATCCCACAGGTAAGACAGTCCTGTTCTGTCTAGGTTCGACAGTCAACAAAGCTCCAAGTCACCTATGGAAGCATGGCAAGCCTTGGGGAATGGGCATCCCTGGCCATGTTCCACCACAGTCATTCTCACATCAAACCCCCTACGCTCTGTGCATACCAGTGTCCTATCCATACCAACTCTCCAAGCAGCTCTCCTTGCCAGCTCAAATGTCTGTGTGGGTGGTGGAGACTCCTGCAGCAAGGATTCCAGAGGTCCTTGGTAACAGTGGGGTGCTCTATGCCTATTTAGCTCACTCTTTCCCCAGGAGTTACTTAGGCACAAGGAGGTGTTTGGTGCTCAGCATCCCTGTGCAGGGTTCCCAGCTTCCTTCTTTTTCAGCCCAGGGTCTGCTTCTTCCTTCTGTTCACTTTCAATGGTTTCCTTTTGAAGAGCTTCTTGGAATGTGTCAGTCTTCTTGATGATCTGGTGTCTTGGTGAAAAGCTCACCCTGGCTGCACCTAGTCAGCCATCTTGGCTCCCTCCTCCAAAAAATATTTTTTTATAAATTGTATAAACTAAGTGTACAGTATTTATAAAATCTACAGTAGTGTATATTAATGTCCTAGGCCTTTATGTTTATTCACCACTCACTGACTCACCCAGAGGAACTTCCAGTTTCGCAAGCTTCATTCATGGTAAGTTCCCTACAGAGATGCACCACTTTTTATCTTCAACCATATTTTTACTGTACCTTTTCCATGTTTAGATATACACTTACTTACCAATGTGTTACAATTACCAAGACTATTCAGGACAGTAACTTTCTGTGCAGGTCTGTAGCTTAGGAACAATAGGCTGTACCACATAGCCTTTGTGTGTAGTAGGCTATACCATGTACATTTATGTAAATACAATCTCTGATCTTCACACAATGATAAAATTGCCTAATGACACTTTTCTCAGAACTTATCACTGTTATTAAATGGCACATTACTGTAATTGTTTTAAATATACCACCTTAGTTTTTGCTTTCTAACTTTACCATCTACTCTTTGATCATTTTTTCTCCTTTCTGTCTACCTTAAGATTGACTGGATATTTGTTACGGTTTTGTTTTTTCTTTTTTGCTAATTTATTAAAGCCCTATATTGGGCTCTACTTTCTTAATGACAATTTTATGAGTCTAGTTTCTAGTGACATTATAGTACTTCCCCTATATTACAACGGTATACTTTACTTCTCTTCAAACTATGCCCACAATTATTTTATTTTATTTCAGTTTTAATCAATTTAAAGGTATTTAATTAAGTATTAATCAAAAAGCATTTTATATTTACCCTCATAGTTATATATTTCTGGTGCTCTGTATTCTGCTATATAGATAAAAATGTACATATTGTATTATCCTCTGTCTAAAGAACTTGCTTTAATATCTTCTATAGTTTAGATTTGCTGAGGATAAATTGTTTAGCTTTTTTATATCAAAAAATTTTACCCCAACCTCATTTTGAAAGAAATAATTGGATGATATATAGAATTCGAGGTTAATAGATTTTTTGTTTATATGCATGTGTGTGTATGTGTGTGCTTGATCATTACTTTAAAAATGTTTGTCTTCTCCCTTGCCTTGTGTCTCATGAGAAATCTGCTTTCATTTTAATCTTATTTCCTCTATACACAAGATGTCTGCTTTTTCTGACTGCTTTTAGATTTTCTCTTTATCACTGTTCTTAAGTAACTTGATTGCTTTGGTGTAGTTCTCTTCATGTTTCTTTCACTGTAGTCTTACTGAACATCTTGAAACTGTGGATTCAACTGCTTGAAGCTGTCCTACAGCCCAATGATGCTCTGTCAGCGTTTTTCTCTTTTCTCTCTGTATTTCACTTTGGGTAGACTGTACTGCAAATCTTGAAGTTCACTCATCTGCAATGTCTAATTTGCAATTTCTCTCTTTTAGTGTATTTTTTTTTTTTTTTTTTTTTTTTTTTTTGAGGCAGAGTCTCACTCTGTCGCTGGGGCTGGAGTGCAGTGGCCGGATCTCAGCTCACTGCAAGCTCCGCCTCCTGGGTTTACGCCATTCTCCTGCCTCAGCCTCCCGAGCAGCTGGGACTACAGGCGCCCGCCACTTCGCCCGGCTAGTTATTGTATTTTAGTAGAGACGGGGTTTCACCGTGTTAGCCAGGATGGTCTCAATCTCCTGACCTCGTGATCCGCCCGTCTCGGCCTCCCAAAGTGCTGGGATTACAGGCTTGAGCCACCACGCCCGGCCTTAGTGTATTTTTAAACACAAACTTCAGTTTCCCTTCAAAAGTTGAATATGCACATTAAAGAAAATCATCTATGTCTCTATTTATATACTTGATATTTTATAGCTTTTAAACACAAGGAATATATTTATTAAAATGTCTTATTGTTCTTGATTACAAATTTCTTCATCTGTATATCATTTAGATTAATTCCAATTGATTGGCTTTTCCCTCCTGTTTATATTAACATTTCTTAATTTTGTGTTCTTAGGAAATTTTTGTTAGATGCCAGTCATTATGAAATTAATCATCTTGTGTGCTGCATATTTTTGTATTCCTATACATATTCTTAAGCTTTGTACAGCAATGTAGTTCAGTTCCTTTGGAATAGTTTGATACACTGAAGTCTTGGTTAAAGGCTTTGTTAGACAAGACCATGGCAACTTTAATAAAAATCTAGCTTACTTACAGAGTCAAAATATTGCTGAGTACTCTATCCAATGCCTATGAATTATGAAGTTTTCCATTTTGGTTGGTGGGAATAGCTATTCCTGGCCCTGTGTGAGTTCTAAAGATTCTCCTCATAACCTTTTAGGTGTTTCTGTTCCTCAGCTTTTGCATATGTATGTATTAGCACTCTTGAGGAAATTTTTTAAAAGACCCACTGCAGAGCATAACTTTTTCTCTGTGCAGTTGTATCCTCTGAGATATCTTTCTCTGAGTACAATGTCTAGTGTAGCTTGAGATGCTCAGTTCCATCTCCTCAACTCAGGGAGACTAACAGACTCTGCTATGTTCCTGCTCCCAGCTCCTAGAAGTACTCTGAGGCAATTATAGGGCTCACCTCATGTGTTCCTTGTCTCTCAAGGATTTTATCAATTTTTTATTGCCTGATCTCTAAAGTCTTAAAAGCTGTTTTATCTATTTTTGTTTTAAGAGGGAGAGTAAATCTGGTGTCTCTTACTCCATCTTGCCTAGAATGCAGGCTATTGATTTTTTTGTTTGTTTTTGACAAAGGCTTGTACAGCGACTATGCATGCCATGTGAAACAATAACAGATTTTACTCTGAAGATCAATGAAAAACTTTCAATGCTCACTGACTGAAGCCTATCTCTTTATAGATTAGTTTAAGGTGAAAATGTAAAGCATGATTGAAAATGCCCATAAATCACATTCCTGGAAAGGATCATCCTTTTAGTATAATTGATAATATATATATAAATAAATAAAAATATATATTTAGAGAATAGCATAAATTGGAGATAACCTTATGAAGAATTTCTAAAAATATATTTATAATGTAAATTTTAATATTTCATAAAATAGGTGATATTTAGTTATTTTTAATGAAGCCTGCAGACTTCATAAAAAATGGCATTTTATACTATTTGTGTAACCTTTGTTGCCTTAGTGATATCNTTGATAATATATATAAATAAATAAAATATATATTTAGAGAATAGCATAAATTGGAGATAACCTTATGAAGAATTTCTAAAATATATTTATAATGTAAATTTTAATATTTCATAAAATAGGTGATATTTAGTTATTTTAATGAAGCCTGCAGACTTCATAAAAAATGGCATTTTATACTATTTGTGTAACCTTTGTTGCCTTAGTGATATCATGCATTTCCCAAGTCATAAAACATTTAATGATAGTTTCTATTTTAAACCCCTTTAAAATATATTCTGCATAATAAATGCTCTATTTGTATAATCAGAATGAGGTAAAACTTGATGCAATTAACCAGAAAATCTTTTTTTTCATTTTTATTTAGCTATTTCTGTACTTATATAAGAAAATATTTTATTCATTTATTTTGTATTGTTTGCCATTAAACTATCAGGTATAAAAAATTACTGATCTTTTGGCGTTCGTAGTACCAAATGATGTTAAATAGCTTCCCACTCTGCCTCCCTGTGCTAAATTTGTCACATTTTGCCCAATTAATTGCCTCTTCCTGTATTGTTCATAGGCATTCTAATATCAAGCATTTCTCTGCTTAACAAAAAAGAAAGTTGGCATTTTTATACAGCAGTCAACAGATGAGTATATTACCAACAATAATAAATACTTATATACACTAGAAACCTATAATTTACTTTTCTGTATATTCATATATGACCCTCCCTCAATACTTCCAAGTTATGTGTAGTGATTATAGCTCTATGTGAGAGATTAGAGACTACAGAAAGGAAAATGATTTGATGAGTTTATGGACCTGGGAAAATGAGAGTTATGACGCTTTATTGGTCCATTATTACATCACTATAAATACCTGAGGCTGGCTAATTTATAAAGAAAAGAAGTCCACCACGATCAAGTCGGCTTCATCCCTGGGATGCAAGGCTCATCCAATGTATGCAAATAAATGAATGTAATCTATCACATAAACAGAACCAATGACAAAAATAGCATGATTATCTCAATAGATGCAGGAAAGGTCTTTGACAAAATTCAACACCCCTTCATGCTAAAAACTCTCAATAAACTAGGTATTGATAGAACGTATCTGAAAATATTAAGTGCTATTTGTGACAAACCCATAGGCAATATCATACTGAATGAACAAAAACTGGAAGCATTCCCTTTGAAAACCAGTGCAAGACAAGGATGCCCTCTGTCACCACTCCTATTCAACATAGTATTGGAAGTTCTGGCCAGGGCAGTCAGGTGGGAGAAAGAAATAAAGCATATTCAAATAGGGAGAGAAGAAGTCAAATTTTCTCTGTTTGCAGATGACATGATTGTATATTTAGAAAACCCTGTCATCTCAGCCCAAAATCTCCTTAAGCTAATAAGCAACTTCAGCAAAGTCTCAGGATACAAAATCAATGTGCAAAAATCACAAGCATTACTATACACCAGTAACAGACAAACAGAGCCAAATAATGACTGAACTCTCATTCACAATTGCTACAAAGATAATAAAATATCTAGGAATACAACTTGCAAGGGATGTGAATAACCTCCTCAAGGAGAGAACTACAAACCACTGCTCCAGGAAATAAGAGGACACAAACAAATGGAAAACCATTCCATCCTCATGGATAGGAAGAATCAATATCACAAAAATGGGCATACTACCCAAAGTAATTCATAAATTCAATGTTATCCCCATCAAGCTACCATTGACTGTCTTCACACAATTAGAAAAAACTACTTTAAATTTCATACAGAAGCAAAAAACAGCCCGCATAGCCAAGACAACATTAATCAAAAAGAACAAAACTGGAGGCATCATGCTACCTGACTTCAAACTATGCTACAAGGCTACAGGAACCAAAACAGCATGGTACTGGTACCAAAACAGATATATAGACCAATGGAACAGAACAGAGGACTCAGAATAACACCACACATCTGCAACCATCTGATCTTTGACAAACCTAACAAAAACAAGCAATGAGGAAAGGAATCTCTATTTAATAAATGGTATTGGGAAAACTGGCTAGCCATATGCAGAAAACTGAAACTTTACCCCGTCCTAACACTTTATACAAAAATTAACTCAAGATGGATTAAAGACTGAAACGTAATACCTAAAACTATAAAAATCCTAGAAGAAATCCTATTTCTTCTAGAAATGGTATTAGAAGAAATGCCTAGAAAGGCAGTACCATTCAGGACATAGGCATGAGCAAACACTTCATGATTAAAACACTGAAAGCAATGGCAACAAAAGCCAAGATTGACAAATGGCATCTAATTAAACAAAAAAGCTTCTGCACAGCTAAAGAAACTGTCATCAGAGTGAACAGGTAACCTACAGAATGGGATAAAATTTTTGCAATCTATCCATCTGACAAAGGGCTAATATCCAGAATCTACAAAGAACATAAACAAACTTACAAGAAGAAACCAAGTCCATCAAAAAGTGGGCAAAGGATATGAACAGACACCTCTCAAAAGAAGGCATTTATGCAGCCAACAAACATGAAAAAAGCTTATCACCACTGCTCTTTACCGAAATGTAAGTAAAAACCACAATGAGATACCATCACATGCCCATTAGAATGGTGAGCATTAAAATGTCAGGAAACGGCTGGAAGTGGTGGCTCATGCCTGTAATTCCAGCACTTTGGATGGTCGAGGCAGGCGGATCACCTGAGATCAGGAGTTCGAGACCAGCCTCGCCAACATGGTGAAACCCCGTCTCTACTAAAAATACAAAAATTAGCCAGGCATGGTGGCAGATGCCTGTAATTCCAGCTACTAGGGAGGCTGAGACAGAAGAATAACTTGAACCCGGGAGGCGGAGGTTGCAGTGAGCTGAGACTGTGCCATTGCACTTCAGCCTGGGGCACCAGAGCAAGACTTCATCTCAAAAAAGAAAAGAAAAACTCAGGAAACAACAGATACTGGAGAGGATGCGGAGAAATGGGAACACTTTTACACTGTTGGTGTGAATGTAAATTAGTTCAGCCACCACTGTGGAAGACAGTATGGTGATTCCTCAAGGATCTAGAACCAGAAATACCATTTGACTCAGCAATCTCATTACTGCATATATACCCAAAAGATTATAATTTATTCTACTGTAAAGACACATGAGCATGTATGTTTATTGCGGCACTGTTCACAATAGCAAAGACTTGGAACCAAACCAAATGCCATTAATGATAGACTGAATAAAGAAAATATGGCACACATATATCATGGAATACTATGCAGCCATAAAAAGGATGAGTTCATGTCCTTTGCAGGAACATGGATGAAGCTGAATACTATCATTCTCAGCAAACTAACACAGGAACATTAAACCAAACACTGCATGTTCTCACTCATAAGTGGGAGATGAACAATGAGAACACATGGATACAGGGAAGGGAACATCACACCAGGGCCTGTCGGGGGTTTGGGGGGTAGGGGAGGGATAGCATTAGGAGAAATATGTAATGTAGATGACGGGTTGATGGGTGCAGCCAACCACCATGGCACGTGTATACATATGTAACAAACCTGCACGTTCTGCATATGTACCCCAGAACTTAAAGTATAATAAAAAAGAAAAAGGAAAGAGGCATAATTGGCTCTCTGTCTTATAGGCTTTATAGGAGAATGGTGCCAGCATCTGCTTCTTGTGAGGCCTCAGGAAGCTTTCAATCATGACGGAAGGTGACAGGGAGCCAGTATGTCCCACGGCAAGAGCGGGAGGGAGAGACAGAAGGGAGAGATCCCAGACTCTTTAAAACAACCAGATCTCAGGTGAACTAACAGAGCTAGATTTCATTTATCACTAAGAGGATGGTGCTAAACAATTTCTGAGGTATCCGTCCCCAGGGTCTAATCACCTCCCACCGGGCCCCACCTCCAAAATTGGGAATCACATTTCAACATGATACTTGAAGGGGACACACATCCAAACTATATCAGTTTCATAAATGAGGCTTCTTATTTATAGTATAAAGTTCATGCTTTAAAAATTCCAAAATAACGTTGTCTAAGTTCCATTTAGAGCAGCTATTTTGTGAACAGATGTTTCGTGTTTGACCCACTACAGTGCATACACACACACACACACTCTCTCTCTCTCTCTCTCTCTTTTAATTTGGCTTTACTTTGCTCTACATTTCCAAAATTGATTCTTATTTTACATAAAATATTTTCATATGCATATTTGCCTATATGAGATTGCTTTTCAATACAACTTGCCTTTCTTCAAATGCTTTCACCTATTTTAAAATAATCACATTAGGAAAATGGCAAATATAGCATGGCTTAAATAACAATGTAATTGAAAGAAAACATATTAAATTTTAAAATAAAGATTAAAAGGTCAAGTATTATAGACCAGGTATAATCTTACAGCACCAAATTTTGGCACTACTTACTATACTTACTTACTATAAAACCTAGCATAACTTTCTTCCTAAAATAACACAGAAAAAAATTATGTTTTTTGAAATCCTGAAATTTCAACAAAACCAGGAATAAGGAATAACAGCAAATAAATATACCCTAAATTTGTCATAAAACCATAAAAATATTCTCACTAACTCTTCACAGAATACTATAACTGAGGATTATACACGTTAGCAAAACTAATATTTAATAGCATAAAGATATCTGATGTACTAAAGATAAATTTTGTAGTTTGGGTGACATTTTATGATATTGTAGATGAAATTTTGTAACTTAAAAAATCATGACATAAATTATTATTGAATGTTTTATTATATGCTCATTTAAATTAACTTTATCCATTTTGTATATTTAAAAAATCAGTAAATATATTTTAAAGTTGGCCTAGAATCTGTTGCTGACCCGTTGGTCTCAGATTAATTTGGAGAAGACTTTATAAATAACTTATATTTCAAATTCCCCTATAATATGAGACACAGAGATGTCAGAAAATCTTAACTAAATGGCAAAAAAAAAAAAAAAAAAAAAAAAAAAAGAGAGAAATTGAGCAAAAGTATATGCAGTTCACACTAGTTTACACTAGTTTTGATCTGAGTAGGATCTACTTTTCCTTAAGTAAATGATGTTTGAAATCACAGGAATTAATGTGGTATTTATAAAGGAGTAGATCTAGAAAGAAGATAAAAGTTAATAACAAAAGAGGGGTTTGTACAAGCAAATCATAGACATAATTTATTGATGACCAACAAAGAAAATTTTAGAGCTGTCATGTCATGACATAAACAAAAATTATCTCCATGAAATAAGTTCTGTTTATCTGGATGGATAAAAATGCCAACAGTAATTTTGCTGTATCCTTAAGATTTATGCACTTCATCATATAAAATTTTGATGCATTTTAAAAATGAAAAGTAATTTAGTGAGTAAAAAAGACAAAAATACAAGAATTCAGGTTGATTATATAATGAATAGTAGATATGAAAGATAAATTTTACATAAAAAATAAAATAGATAAATTTAAAACTAGATTGCAAGGAAGGATACAGCAATATGGATACTGATGAAAATGAAATCCATGATATAGATAAAGATGGAAATTACAGGTAGAAAGTGAGATAGAAGATTAGGAAGCCAAGGGAAAGAATATTGAACAACATAAATTTATAGTCTCAGCTCTGGAGGACAGAAATATGTAATCAAGATGTGAACAGTGTAGGTTACTTATGAGTGGGTAAGGGATAGTCAGTTTCATGTCTCTTTTCTAGCTTCTGGTAATTTGCTAGCAATCCTTGGTTTTCATTAGCTTCTAGATGCACCACTCCAATCTCTGCCATTTCCACGTGGAGTTCTCCCTGGTCTTCACACTGTCTTTATTTCGTGTATGTCTGTATCTGTGTCCAAACTTCCCCCTTTTTTAAGGATACCAGTTATATTGAGTTGGGCCCATTTTAATGACCTCATTTTAAGTTGATTACCTCTATAAAGACCCAGTTTTTTGAACAAGATCGCATACTAAGGCACTGGGGATTAGACATAATTGAGCACATAATATTAAGCAGTACAAAATCTGGTTCATTGGGGAGTAAAGTAAAAGGGAAGATACAAATAGTTTAATAAACAAAACTATATGTTAATTATTTTAAAAATATAATAGAGATGTGATTACTAATACATGGGATAATCTCATGTATCATTAAAATTTATATATATAATTTATAAGGAAAATAAAACATAAGGAAAATAATTACAACATTTGGAAATATAAAGTGCAAACACATTTATTAGAACTTAAGTCTAACTCAAGATGATGTATAAAATCTAGCAGAGTCATAATCATTACATAATAATGAAAAAGACATCATGTTTTATCCCTAACAAAAGACAATAGATTCAGACAGTGACAGGATTAGTTCCTTCACAGTAGTTTTTCAATTATTTTGTATTTCCATAGCAACTATATTTGCAGTACATTCCTGTCATTGCTACCTCTTAAAGTATTCAGTAATTCACAACTAAGTATGAGACATACATAGTATTATATAATGGGCAAGGAACTTCTGACAAAGTTCCCCAAAACACATATATACACTCATTGAATATTTCAATTGCAAATAATCAGCCTACTTACATTGCCAAAATAAAATGAGAAAAACCTTCAATTCTTAAGACTGTTGCATAGTATTAATGGTAAAAACTGAGAAAGTTTATTACAACAGATACAACACAAGTTTGTGTGTGTATGATCAATTTCTCAAAGGCAGATGACATGATATAAATGATGAATTGATGGGTGCTGATGAGTTGATGGGTGCAGCACACCAACATGGCATAAGTATACATATGTAACAAACCTGCACGTTATGCACATGTACCATAGAACTTAAAGTATAAAAAAAAAAAAAAAAAAAAAAGAAATCCTAAGTAAAATGTTACCTGAATTCTGCTTTATATTAAGAAATAAAAATGGTGCAATATTAGTAGTTGCATTCATATCAAATGGTTTTAAGATAAAAAAGTAATTGCACCTGCATCACATAGCCTTAAGATAAAAAACATAAAATAAAAATTTATCATCTATTTAGATGTTTAAATGACACATAAAATCCAACATCTGTTGTGAGTAAAATACACTTTTTAAATGATAAATCTCATTTATGTAGAATAGTAACAACCATACTATTAAACAAGACATGTTGGAGACCTTCATATTAATGTCAGAAACAAAGTAACCACAGCACTAGGAAAGGGAAGAGGAAGCTAGTTACCTTTATAACCAAACTCATTATATGATCATCTACCTAGAAAAACCTACAAGATCAACTGAAAAACTAAGATGAATTCTAAGACAGCCTATTAAGTTAGCTGGATGCAAAATAAACATACAATGATAAGAATTTTCTGCATGTCACTAATGGCCAAATAGAATTCAAATATCAATTAAAGGATTTCAATAGATTTAATTTAAAATTGGAATAAGCTATGAAAGAAAACTTTAACTAATAAGACTATTTTCAACGATGAATTTTATTTGTTTCAAACAGCATTTTGATCACTGTCTATTTGACATATATAAATAGTTTCAGAAGCTTGGAATTATAAAACATTTCTGTAGTATAATACTGGGTAAATTTTGAAAAAATGAAACTTATTTTGAAATGTAAAATATTCTAGAGTAATTATAATATTTTTTTCTTATGGAAATATAACTAAACATAAATAAAAGCAAGCACAGTGCCAAGATGGATTGGTCAAAAAGCAAGTAAATTGAAAATTAAGATCCCATTAGATGCACAATAGAATCAGGAAATATGGCAGAATCCCAACTTCCAGATAGATTGTTTTGTAGTAATTCAACAAACACCCAAAAATAGCAGAAAAGAGTAGCTGATATTTGTATATGTGGGTATGAAACAGGAATTATCCAAAGATGGTTTTTCCTTGTGCTATCTCTGAGTTCGCTTTTAGGAAGAGATAACATTAGTGAGACTTCACCTTCCCACAACAAAAGCACTTACTCATCCAGAATGATCATAAAAGCTCGAAAGAGTCCTGGTATCCCCAGAGCAGTTCCTGGAATACAGAAATTGATATTTAAACCTTCACAAGAACTCCAGGGAAGAAACCATCCATGTCTTTTGTTTGTTTGTTTGTTTGTTTGGGCTTTTTGTTATTTCATAGTAGTTAGTTCGAGTGCTAGTTAAGGGAAAGGTATAAATCTCAAAGTAGGAAAATTTGAGAGACATACTTTTGAATGTATGTATGATATCCAAAGTAGACATGTTTCTCAGCAGGTATTAACAGAACTCAAAACTCCTTTCTCTGTGGTAATGAACTTAGTAGTGAAAACTACAATTATGTCAGTAAGAAACATACTTTAATAAATTGGAAAAATGTGTATCATTTATTCTTCCACTTATTTTTTCCATAAAATTATTTCAAAAAATTTGGAAAGAAGCATCTTTAAATTAGGTTAATTATTCCCAGGGGAAAAGTAAAAAGAAAAACTTCCTACAATATAGATTTTTAAAACATTTCAACA
>NW_016806087.1:1133245-1137940 GCF_001698545.2 Rhinopithecus bieti
GTACCACCATTGCCGCTAGTGCATTGGTGCTCATGGATATTATCAACCCTGCACCTGGCAGAGTCTCACCCTGACACTGACACTACTGCTGGCATGAACCTACCCACAAAGGCGAGCATCCTTGCCCCCCTGCCCTGCATGTGTTACCTATATAAACACATGTAGAGAGGGTACCAGCCAGCACTCTGCCTGCCAGCTCTGCCCCTGTGCCACCACTGCTACTGGTGCAAACACATGCACGGATGATGGCAGGCCCTCTTCCACCCACCTCATGCCATGCTGCCACTGCTGCACACACTTGCATAGAAGCCAGCACCCCTGCACCTGCTGGCACTCCAACACAGCTGACAACAGTGTACTCCACAACACTGCCACTGCTGTTGGCAAGTGCAAATCAGCTAGGACCCTGATGCCACTGCCTGCTGAAGTGCTCTGGCTGGCACCATCCATTGGAGTTTGGTGACCAGTGGTCTAGACACAACTGGGCCCTTCCAGCGCAGCAGATTTCCTAACTTTGAGGGGCCAGATAACGAAGTTGGAGGCCTGATACCAGCCCTGGATAGTAAAAGCATGCAGCCCAGGAGTCCCGAGCTGAGCTTTGACCCCCCAAAATCTTCCAGAAATGAAGCCAGTCGACTGAAGCCACCTTATACTACAATCACCCAAGGAGATCAAACCGAATAAAATTAAAAAAAAAAAGAGACAGCAACTTCAAAGATTACAGAAACACCAGGCCCACCGATGAGAAAGAACCAGTGCAAGAATACTGGAAACTCTAAAAGCCAGAGTGTCTTCTTACCTCGAATGATCACACTAGTGCGCCAGCAATGGTTCTTAAGCAGACTAAAATGTTTGAAATAGCACACATGGAATCAAAATATGGTTATGAATAAAGTTCACTGACACTCAGGAGAAAGTCAAAAGCTAATTTAAGGAATCTAAGGATTACAATAAAAGGATACAGGAGCTGATGGACAAAATGGCTATTATGAGAAAGAAACAAAGTGATCTGATAGAGCTGGAAAATATACTGTAAGAATTTGATGATGCAGTCGCAAGTATTAACAGAATCAATCAGCAAGCTGAGAAAGGAATCTCAGAGCTCAGAGACCAGTTCTCTGAAATAATTAAGTTAGGCAAAAATAAAAACTAGAAAGAATAAACAAAATATCTGAGAAACACGGGATTATGTAAAGAGACCTAATCTATGACTGACTGGCATTCCTGAAAGAGGGAGATAAGCAAGCAATGTGGAACACATATTTCAGGATATTGTCCATAAAAATTTCCCCAACCTCACTAGAGAGGTCAGCATTCGAATTCAGGAAAAGTGGTGACCCTCTGCAAAATGCTACACCTGAAGACCATCCCCAAGGCACATAGTCATCAGAGTCTCCAAGGTTGAAATGGAAGAAAGAATGTTAAAGGTAGCTAGAGAGAAGGGGAAGGTCACCTACAAAAGGAACCCCATCAGACTAACAGCAGACTTGTCAGCAGAAAAACTACAAGCCAGAAGAGATTGGGAGTGTACATTCAGCATTCTTAAAGCTAAGAATTTCCACCAAAAAAAGTTATAGCTGACCAAACTAGATTCATAAGTAGAAATAAGACTCTTTTCAGAAAAGCGGCGTAGAAGGAATTAAATACTACCAGACCTGCTTTACAAAAGTCCTGAAGGGACTGCTAAATATGGAAACAGAAACCGTTGCAAACCGCTACCAAACCATATGTAATTACCTAGACCAGTGACACTATAATGCAACCACACAACAAAGTCTGCATAAAAACAAGGTAATACATGATGACAGGATTAAATCAGCACATATGAATGCTAACCTTGAATGTAAATGGATTAAATGCACCAATGAAAAGGCACAGGATGGCAAGTTGAATAGAAATGCAAAACTCAATTCCTATTCCAAGATGGCTGACTAGACACAGCCAGGAAGAACATCTCCTACTGTGGAACCAGGATGTTGGGAAGACTGGCACATTCCTAGCAGATCTTCAGAGGGAAGACATTGAGAGCTCTCAACAAAGAAGAAAAGAGAGAAGATCCAAATAAACACAATTAAAAATGACAAAGGGAATGTTACCACTGATCCCACAGAAATACAAATAACCATCAAAGTCTACTATGATCACTGTTACATACACAAATTAGTAAATCTAGAAGAAATACCCATTTCTTCTAGATTTATATACTCTCCCAAGAATGAACCAGAAAGAAATTGAATTCCTGGACAGACCAACAATAAGCTTTGAAATGGAATCAGTAATAAATAGCCTACATACCAAAAAACAAAACAAAACAAAACAAAGCCCAGGACTAGACTTTTATTATCCACCTCTCCATGAAGATTAGTCAAGATGTCATTTTCTACTCATCTTATTCTAAAGCTTTCTCACAACCTCAACCTTCTGCCCCCACTGCCAGATGTACAGAGAAGAGCTGACACCATACCTAAAGAAACTATTAGAAACAAGGTGGAAGGACTCATCCCTAATTTATTCTATGGGGACAGCATCATCCTTATATCAAAACCTTGCAGAGACATGCAACAAAAAAAGGAAACTTCAGGCCAATACCCTTGATGAAAATAATGCAAAAATCCTCAACAAAATAACTAGAAAACTAAATGCAGCAGCACATCAAAAAGCTAATCCACCATGGTAGAGTAGGCTTTATCCCTGAGATATAAGATTGGTTCAACACATGCAAATCAATAAATGTGATTCATCACATAAAAAGAATTAAAGACCAATACCACATGATCATGTCAATATACACAGAAAAGGATTTTAATAAATTCAACATGCTTCATGTTAAAAACTTTCAACAAACCAGGTATTGAAGGAACATACCTCAAAATAATAAAAGCCATCTATGACAAATCCAGAGCCAACTGAAAGGTCAAAACCTGGAAGCATTCCCTTTGAAAACCAAAACTGACAAAATGCCTGCTCTTATCTTGCCGGTTCAACATAGTAGAGGGTGTCCTGGTCAGAGCAATAAGCAAGAGAAAGAAAGAAATGGCATCCAAATAAGAGAGGAAATCAAACTATCCCTGTTGGCAGATAACATGATTCTATAGCTAGGAAACCCCAAAAGCTCCTTCAGCTGATAAACAACTTCAGCAAAATTTCAGGATATAAAATCAGTGTACAAAAATCAGTGACATTTCTATACAGCAACAACAGCCAAGCTGAGAACAAAATCAGCAAAGCAATCACATTCACACTAGCCACACAAAAAATAAAATACCTAGGAATACAGGTAACCAGGGAGGTGAAAGTTCTCTATCATGAGAAATGTAAAACAATCCTCAAAGAAATCAAAGATGACAAACAAATGGAAAAATCATTCCATGATAATGCATAGGAAGATTCAATATCACTGAAATGATCGTACTGCCCAAAGCAATTTACCAATGCAATGCTATTGCTGTCAAACTAATGACATTCTTCATAGAACTAGAAAAAACTATTTTACGATTCATATTGAATGAGCCCAAATAGCCAAAGTAATTCTAAGTAAAATGAGCAAAGCCGGAGGCATCATACTCTCTGACTTCAAACTATATTACAGGGCTACAGTAACCAAAATGGCATGATACTGGTACAAAAACAGAAACATAGACCAAAGGGACAGAATAGAGAGCCCAGAAATAAGGCCATACACTTAAAAACATCTGATCTTCAACAAAGCCAACAAAAACTCCCTATTCAATAAATGGTGCTGGGATAACTGCCTAGCTATATGCAGAAAATTAAAACTGGACCTCTTCCTTATGCTATTTACTAAGATCAACTCAAGATGGAGTAAAGAATCAAAAAATCCCAAAACTAGAAAAATTCTGGAAGACAACCAAGGCAATACCATTCTGGACATAGGAACTGGCAAAGATTTCATAATGAAGATGCTGAAAGCAATTGCAACCAAAGCAAAAATGGACAAATGAGGTCTAATTAAACTAAAGAGCCTCTGCACAGCGAAGGAAACTATCAACAGAGTAAACAGAAAATCTACACAATGGGAGAAAATAACTGCAAATTACGCATCCATCAAAGGTCTAATACCCAAAATCTGTAAGGAATGTAAACAAATTTACAAGAAAAAAACCAAAGAACTCCATTAAAAAGTGGGCAAAGGACATAGAAACTTTTAAAAAGAAGACATACATGCAGCCAACAAGCATATGAAAAAAAAAAAGAAAAAAAAAAGCCCAAGATCTCTGATCAATAGAGAAACGCAAATCAAAACCACAATGAGATACCATCTCATGTCAGTCAGAATGGCTGTTAATAAAAAGTCAAAAAATAAAGCTCAAACTTGTAATCCCAGCACTTTAGGAGGCCAGCGTGGGCAGATCACGAGGTCAAGAATTGCAGACCAGCCTGGCCAACATGGTGAAATCCCGTCTCTACTACAAATATAGAAGACATTCATACAGCCAACAGACACAGGAAAAAATGCTCATCGTCACTGGCCATCAGAGAAATGCAAATCAAAACCACAATGAGATACCATCTCACACCAGTTAGAATGGCAATCATTAAAAAGTCAGGAAACAACAGGTGCTGGAGAGGATGTGGAGAAATAGGAACACTTTTACACTGTTGGTGGGATTGTAAACTAGTTCAACCATTATGGAAAACAGTATGGCGATTCCTCAAGGATCTAGAACTAGATAT
>NW_016806087.1:1140342-1148507 GCF_001698545.2 Rhinopithecus bieti
CATTCCTAGGACAGGGAGAAAGGGAGGGAGGGGGGGGGGGGGGGGGGGGGCGGGGGGGGACAGCCATTTTTATTCAATCAGTGTATCTCTAATGTCATTTGCCTTAAAAATGGGTAACAGGTAAAATTCCATAGCACTCATCTGTTAAAAATTTTTTGGCCATCATTAACAGAGCCAGGGTGCTTATAATAGAGGCAGTATACCATAAATGTTGAGGGTATAAACTTAGAAGCCAGATGAATTTGTTGGATTCTAGCTCCAACACTTCTTAGATGTGTGACCTTAGACTTAAACACTTTGTTTTTCAATTTTCTCATCTGACAACTGAAAAAGTAACAGTAAGTGGGGAAGCAGGGAATCGTACATGAGTTATTTTGAGTAATTTTCTTAGAATGTTGCCTGATACAAAATAATAGCTCGATAAATGGTTTATCGTGGTGGTTGTGGTGTTTCAAATGTTTGTTGATAAGGAAAAAATGAATCCCCAGAAAGGTTAAGTAATTTCTGCCAGACCACAGCTATAATTCGTGGATTACCCTGGGCATTTATGGTCTATACTGCCAGGAAAGTCAGTGACACAGGGCATGTTGAGAGAATTGAATAAAAATCAGGGATGTTTGATTTCTTCCAAAGAAGAAATTTTCTTACCGTTGTAAGCGTTAAGTTTGTAGATCACAGAAAGACAGAATTATGAAAAAGATTCAATTGGCACAAGTTTCCCTGTCAAAATTGTGTTTTAATATCAACAAACTCTTTACTATAAGCAGATAATCTGTGACCTGGAAAACTTTTTGCCTAACTGGCATTTTGGGTTATTTTAGAGTGAATACGTTTTGAAGGTTTAACATGTGATGTTTCACTAACAGTCATGATTTAGTTCATCAAAAAACTTCTAAAGTTCTTAATTTAAATGAGTAAAACTACAAACTAAATCTGTATAATATAATATGTATTTTATATATATATATATTCGACATAATAGTGCTCTCTTAGATCTGAACAGGGAACTGTGAAACAAATATATAGGGTAAATGGATAAAATAAACATATTTTCTCAATTTGAGCAGAATGCTTGTCTCTTCCTGAAAGCTGTCTTGGGCTACTTTGAATAATTTTAGGCTAGTTTCATCCTCTGAAATTATATTTGACTACTTTAAGTCCCCTATTTTTTTAGGTACCTTGAACAAATGAAGTGAAATAACCCTCCATCCTGCTCATATTCTTATCCTGTATTTCTGTGCTGGATGTTTAATTTGTGCTGCATATGGCAGATCATGGAAGTTGAAAGTCAAGGCTCATTTGAGACGGATAGATGGTTGGAAACAGAATTCAGACCTTCCTAGTGCGCACTCACCACCTTCATCCCCATCCATTCATCCATAGGTCGGGAATAGTTAATTTGAAGATCCCACAACGAAGTGTCATCACTTCAGAGGATGACACTTCAGTGGAGCTTAATTTCTTTAATTTCTTCTTTTTTTTTTTTTTTATTATACTTTAAGTTCTAGGGTACATGTGCATAACGTGCAGGTTTGTTACATATGTATATTTGTGCCATGTTGGTGTGCTGCAATTTCTTCTCATTTTTGTCTTTGTCTTTCTAGTGTTTTCTGTTTCAAACATTTTTCAGATGTGACATAATACAGTGAGCACATATAGCCTCTACTTACAAGAACAAATGGGTGTTTCACTCTATTCACTAATAGGGCACACATATAAATATTACATTTTTGTGATTTCTAAATAATTTTAAAGAAAATTGCAGGCATCGTAATTCTTTACAATGGAATGCTACAGCATGCTTCTCCTAAAACTAGTGATACCCGCTACACAATTATGATGTCATTATCAAAGCCTAGTAAATTATCAGAGATGACAGTATAACTTAANAATTTCTTCTCATTTTGTCTTTGTCTTTCTAGTGTTTTCTGTTTCAAACATTTTCAGATGTGACATAATACAGTGAGCACATATAGCCTCTACTTACAAGAACAAATGGGTGTTTCACTCTATTCACTAATAGGGCACATATATAAATATTACATTTTGTGATTTCTAAATAATTTTAAAGAAAATTGCAGGCATCGTAATTCTTTACAATGGAATGCTACAGCATGCTTCTCCTAAAACTAGTGATACCCGCTACACAATTATGATGTCATTATCAAAGCCTAGTAAATTATCAGAGATGACAGTATAACTTAACATCCTGCTCATATTCAAATTCCCAAAATCTAAAATCCTTTTATAATTTTAAAAAATTAGGATCTAATAAAAGTTTACATGGTATACTTAATTGTGTTCTTTTAATCTATAATGGTTTCCTTTTTTGTTTTTAATAACATTGCTATAGATCCAGTTATAGTGTATAATTACTAAATTCTGGACTAGAGTAATTGTTTATTCATGTAGATGTTTACTTTGTTCCTCTGTCTTATTTCTTAAAATACTGTCATCTCTCTATTTACACATCAAAAATCTACATATGATTTTATTATATGAAGTCTCATGCTTATTTTCTGGAATTCTTTGATGACGATGTTATAAAAATATTTATCAATATGTTAAATCCCTACCAGTTATTAAAAGTAATTGATATTTCACCCAAAGCAATTAGATACCATGCATATTTATCACAATTTCAGAACATGTTTTGGGAATCCCTTGTACTGTGATGTTCAAATATTTTCTCTTAATTTAAAAATTTGTAGACTAGTCTTTAAACAGAAATATTGCTAGTCTACTTGTGCCTATAAATAGGGAAGACAATCAAACCTGCATATCTTCTCAATTAACCTTTCAAATTCTTATTTGATCATTTTATGCCATATTCCAATTCACATAAGGAAAGCTTGAATGTTGAAAAAGATATGTGATTTGGTACTGGTACATAAGTAGACAAATTTTTATCACAGTGAGATCTTATATGTTTAAATCAAGAAAGATCTAGTTTGGAGACATATCAGGGGAAAGCTAGTACAATGTGCTTCCTTGCTATTCAAACTTAAGTAGAGAATAGGGTAAATACATGTAGATATGGTGCCTGTGTTTAAATTTAAATTCCAGCATAAAATTGTGCATATTGCAAAAAATATAGGACAAATTTGTTTACTTAGAAGCATATTTACAAAGGTAAGAGAGCTACTCAAAATGTTTTATTTTGACCTTCTGTTATGTGTCATAATTGACAGCTACTGATTTTTAGCAATAAAATTTCTCATTATTTTATGATGCCCTTCTTATTTTGTTTAGTGCACAGATGCAGACTCAAGACTGAAGTCACAAAGACTAAAACACAAAACCAAAACAAAAAACTTTCAAAACCCTCCAAAGAAGTTAATTAAAATTTTGATTAGACAAATTGCTCCTGCCCTCCTTTATAAATGCATACCATCAATTTTATTTTTTATCAAAAAATAAAGGGCAGAAGTTACACCTGTAACTATGATGATGTTAAATAAGCATCGTAAAATATGTGTGTTGTGTGTGTATATATAATACATATACATATATATATTTAAAGTTTGTCACCCTAGAATTTAATCTCATAAATTTAATTAGAAGCATATTTACAAAGGTAAGAGCTACTTGAAATGTTTTATTTTGACCTTCTGTTATGTGTCATCATTGACAGTTACTGATTTTTAGCAATAAAGTTTCTCATTTTATGATGCCCTTATTTTGTTTAGTGCACAGATGCAGACTCAAGACTGAAGCTGGAAAGACTAAAACACAAAACCAAAGCAAAAACCTTATATCTTAGCATTTCAAAACCCTCCAAATAATTTTGATTAGACAAATTGCTACTGCTCTCCTTTATAAATGTACATCATCAATTTTTATTTTTCCTCAAACAACAAAGGGCAGAAGTTAAGCCTATAACTATGATGATCTTTAATAAGCATCATAAAATATGTGTTGTGTGTGTGTATATATACATGTATATATATTAATTTTGTCACTCTAGAATTTAATCTCTTCTTAAATCATACCTAGTTTTATAAAATATATAGATCATTATAAAATTATCAATAATACATCTTCACCATTGAATCAAATAGAAGTGTTCATCTACAAAGCAACATACTATTTTAATATCTGGATATACAAAATTTATTTAAAAATTTATCATGGCCTCTGTGCAATATCCTGTACTCAAAATTAACTGGGGCATCAAATTGAATACATTATGTCAAACAATATTCGTAGAGAAATCTTGTCAAAGTATGTGCACTGTAACTGGCACCAAAGAATATTCAAAGCAACAAAAATATAAACAGAATTATACTAAAATGATAGGCTACCTTACTCTAAGACATCTCTACTACTCACATGGACAATAATCATTGAGAAAGCAATAGGTTGTAAATTCAGGAATACATATAATTTTTGAAAACAATCCAAACCTATAAATATGACTATATAACTCTAACAAACAAGTTTACATCATACTATGCTCTGTCAAATAACCTTGCATCTGGAGTGTTCTATGAGTTGTGAAGACTCTCAATAATTATTTAAGGCTCAGATAAATTTCAGAAGATAGAAAAAGACTTCAGATAAATTTCACATATATGAAAAGAAAACTAAAATATGTTTAAAATTATCAGTGTTAGCAAAAGCTATGACAGTTGTTCAAATTTTTAGGAATCTAAAATTGAAAAATGAATAATTTTATATTTAATATTTTGATTTTTTAAATGGGAACTAGTCACTCACTTCATGTCTACTTAGGCAATGAAACGGGTTAACAAATTGTCTAGTGAATTTGTAATTATAGATGAATAACAGGGCATTTTATGTGACTTTTTTTGAGACTAGATATACATGTAGACAATGGCCAGATCATATATAAAAATAGAAAGCTGACCCATAATCTGTAGCGTCAGCCCAAGAAACTAATCTGTTACATAAAGTAGCCAGTCTAGAAAGCTAGCCTATTGTCTCTAAGTCAATCTTGTTAAAAGACCACCAATTCTAGCAGTAATCCAGGAAGCTAAACAATAACTCTTGTAATAATCAGCCCAAAAAGTTTTGGCTTGATCAATAACTGAAAGTTTTCCTAATTATTGTTTCCACCATCAGTTTAAGACCCAGCAGTAAAACCCAAATGTGCACTCCTAACTAATCACATAGGATGCCCTATTTCAAATTAGCCCACCTATACTTTCTTCACACCAGCAGCCTCCACCCAGAGTACACCTGAATTCTTCCCTTTATTTTTCTATCACGTAAGCTTTCTCACTCTGCCTTCCTTTGAGCCTCTGTTAATCCCTGCACAGCCTCAGGACACTGTTCCTTGTATCCAGGCCACTCCAGCTCTGGCCTCGGCTCAAGGGGCCCCAGGTACATCTAGGGCCACTGCTCCAGAAAGACAAGCATAAGCCTTGGCAGCTTCCACGTGATGTTAAGCCTGTGGGCTCACAGAGTGTAAGAGTGAAGGAGACTTGGCAGCCTCTGCCTAGATTTCAGAGGCTGTGTAAGAAAGCACGGGTGCCTAGACAGAATCCTGCTGGAGGAGCGGAGCCCTGCAGAAAGGCTCTACTAAGGTAGTACAGAGGGGAAGTGTGGGGTCGGAGGCCCCATAGAGTCCCCATTGGGGCACTGCCTAGTGGAACTGTGGAAAAGAGGCCACCATGCTATAGACCCCACAATGGTAGATCCACTGGCAGGTTTCATCCTGTGCCTGGAGAAGCCACAGGTATTCAACTACAACCCAAACAGCCATGTGGGTGGCACTCATGGAAACCACTGGAGTGGGGCTGCCCAAGGCCTTAGGAGCTCACCCCTGACAAAAACAAAAAAAAACAAAACAAAACAAAAGCAACAACAACAACAACAAAAAACATACAAGACTTGGAATCAAAGGAGATTATTTTGGAGCTTTAAGAGTTAATGACTGCCCCCTGCTGGATTTCAGACTTCCATGGGGACTGTAGTCCCTATCTTTTGGCCAATTTCTTCCTTTTGGAATGGGAATGCCTACCTAATGCCTACCTAATGCCTGTATCCCCATTGTATCGTAGAAATAAATAACTTATTTTGATTTTACAAGCTCATAGGTAGAAGGAGATGAGTCTCAGATAAGACTTAGGACTTTGGACTTGATGTTGGAACAAATTAGGACTTTGTGGGACTGTTGAGAAGGCATGAATGTATTTTGCAATGAGAGAAGATGAAATTTTAGGGGCCGGGAAACAAAAGGATGAGTATTGATGCTGTCCCCTCTAAATCTTATGTTGAACTGTAATCCTCTCTAATGTTGGAGGTGGGGCCTGGTGGGATGTGATGAGATCGTAGGGGCAGATTTCTCATGAATGGTTTAGTGCCATTCTCTTGGTGTTGTCCTTGCCATTAGTGAGTTCTCATGATATGTTACTTTAAAAGCGCGTGATACCTCCTCCCCTCCCTCTCTTGCTCCTGCTCTCAACATGTGACGTGGCTGTTCCCACTTTAATTTCTACCATGAGTAAAAACTTGCTGAGGCCTCCTTAGAAGCCAAGCAGATAGTGGTGTCATGCGTTGTACAGCCTGCAAAACTGTGAGCCAATTAATTATTTTCTTCTTTATAAATTACCCAGTCTCAGTTATTTCTTTAGAGCAATGCAAGAATGGCCTAACACACTCTGAATGAATAGACTTTTCTTGTTTTCATTTGGTTGGTCTTCATTTATTTTCACAAGGAAATGTGGACATTTGTTCTGATTTGTTAAAGAATTTATGAGTTATCTATAGGTCTGCTTTACTGAAGGTAAATAGGAATTAGTTATTGGGTATATCATTGTTAATCCATATGGTTATTAATGTGATTTACTGGTTTAAATATTTTAAACAAGACTATTACCTTTTAATCTAGGTTTTGTTGAGTACTGGCTGGAGATGGGGCTTTGAGCTAACACAAAGGATTGCCTTGTTAAATTAGATTCACATGAATCAGAGACCTTATTAAATATCAATCTTTGACAATTATCAAAGATAATTATTATCCATCTTTGATAAGGATTTCAAGGTTCTAAGCAGTCATGGGACCCAGCAGAGCAGGGAGTTATGTGGAACTCCTGATCACTGAAAGTTGTATGTCTTCCCAGGTGCTTCTTTCCCATATTGGACATGCACTTCATGTCCCAGAAAAATAGATGAAGTCTCTAAGTTTTGTGAGTCCATTTAACCAGACAGAAATATTTAAATTTATTAAATCTTCCTATTTTATGCCCCAAGGATTTTCACAGCTTATGTGACACTGACATTCTCTCTCTCTCTCTCTCTTTTTTTTTTTCCTGAGACGGAGTTTCACTCTTGTTGCCCAGGCTAGAGTGCAATGGCATGATCTTGGCTCACTGCAACCTTCGCCTCCTGGGTTCAAGCGATTCTCCTGCCTCAGCCTCCCTAGTAGCTGGGATTACAGGCATGCGCCACCTTGTCCGACTAATTGTATATGTAGTAGAGATGGGGTTTCTCCATGTTGGTCAGGCTGGTCTGGAACTCATGACCCCAGATGATCCTCCCACCTCAACCTCCCAAAGTGCTGGGATTACAGGCATGAGCCACCGTGCCTGGCCAATACCTCATAAATCCATAGATTATAGGTTTGTTTGTCATAGTAATTCTAAACTAGGGCCATCCTTCTCAAAACATTTTCTATATGAGAAATCTCCTTCTCACAAGTATTAGTCTATTTAACAGGAAGTTAGATATCAATAATCTTACAAGGCAATTAGACTGAATTGACTCTTTTCTTTTTTTTCTGTGAAAGCACCAATCAGTAATAAGGAGACAGATGAATCACAGGACACTTGGCTCTGATTCCTTTCTCCTAAGCTCTTATCCAATCCAGGACATATTTCAAATAGTTTAAGAAATTTTATTTAAAATGTTTTGGTTGTGGTTTTGTAATAAAACACTTGGCTAGGTAAATTTAGTATGTTTTAATAAGTTCAGTAATTTTATCTTTATTGCATATATTATTTATTTGGGGCTTTTGTCACACTTTTCAGAATGCAGAAAGAGAGAAATCAGTACCTCAAACAAGATGTGGTATTAATTGTTGAGTCAATATATTTTAGTACACAAAACCGCCACCTTCTAATTTGCAATAAAAGTAAAGTTAAAAATGCAAATTAATGTCTAACAAGTTTTGATCAGCAAATTTGGACTTAAATAATTAA
>NW_016806087.1:1148813-1166365 GCF_001698545.2 Rhinopithecus bieti
TCAGGCAAAGAAAAATTTGAAAACGAAAAAGAAGTGTGAAAGTGCAGTTTCCTAAATACAATTCCTATTTTTATTAATATGTTTATTCTAGTTTAAACATAGAGTGTACTCGTTAGCATGAGGTGGAGGGAAAATTCTTTGAAAATACATTTCTTTGACATAGCTCCATTTTACTTATATTTTATACACAATTTGAGGATTCCATCCACTTAAGAATTTTTTAAAATAACTGTTTAACTTCTGACTTTATTTCCACAATATTGTTGGGAAAATACTGCAAGATACAAAATAATAGACTAGTAAAATACAATTTTAATCTGACATTGTCTCTATTATTCTCCTTGTCACTCTTTGAGGCATCTTATTTCCTAAAACCCTTTCTGTGTGGTCATTTGTGGACTTATAACTGTGGCCATTTTCTTAGATCTACAAACTATCCTTTATCAACTGCTTAAGACAAGTCTTTTACTTCTTTCTGATTGGCAAATTCTAGAATCGTATACTGTTTTCTACTTTGTTCTTTTCTTTTCAATAGATTTATTGAGGTCTAACTGACAAAATTGTTATGGTGTATAATGTGGTAATTTGATACATTTATATACATACATATGCATATATATATAAATGATTGCCATATTTAAGTTAATTAAAACATCTATTTCTTTACCTAGTTACTATTTCAGGTGTGTGTGTTTTATGGTGAGAACATTTAAAATCTTCTCTTAGCAAATTCCAAGTACACAATGCTGTATTGTTAACTATAGTTACCATGCTGTACATTAGATCCTCCCAGGACTTACTCATCTTATAACTGAAAGTTTGTACTATTTGAAAACTATGTCCCCAATTTGCCCACCCCCCAGGCCCTAGCAACCCCTAGAACTCTCTGTTTGTATGAGTTTGACTTTTTTAGATTCCACATATAAGTGAGAACATAACTCGTCTTTTTATGCCTGACTCATTTCAATTAGCATAATGACTTCCAGACTCACTCATGTCTCGTTATTTGGAAGGATTTTCTTTATTTAAATACAACTTCATTATCCATTTATCTGTCCATTGATGGGCACACTTAGGTTATTTCCATGTTTAAGCTATTGTAAATAATGTAATGAACATGGGAGTTCAGAAATCTCTTCAAAATAATTTTTTTCTTTCATGTATATGTGTGTGAGAGAATATATATGTATCCTCATTTTATATTCTTGATGTCCTTGTCAAATATTAGCTTATCATTATACATACTTTCATGATAAAAAACACTCACCAAAATAGGTATACAAAGAATGTATCTCAACATTAGCAAAGCCATATATGACAAGCTCAGAGTAACATCATGTTCAACATATATATGTGTGTGTGTGCACGCGTGTGTATATGCACGTATGTGCATATATATATATATATAATATATATAATTGCTGGATCATATGGTAGTTCTGTTTTAAAGTTTTTGAAGAAGCCTCAAACTGTTTTCCATAATGGCTGTACTATTTTCCCAGGAAAAGTGTACAAGTGTTCCCTTTTTTCTACATTTTCACCAACACTTGTTACCTGTTGTGTTTTCAATAATAGCCATCCTATCAGGTGTGAGGTTATAACTTGTTGTTTTCACTTGCATTTCCCTGATGACTTTTGATGTTGAGCACCTTTTCATGTTTCTGTTAGCCTATTGTATGATTTATTTAAAGAAATATATATTAAGGTCATTTGACCATATTTTTAAATAAAATTATTTGTGTTATTTTGCTATTGAATTGTATTAGCCTCTCATATATTTTGGATACTAGCCGTATATCAGGTGTATAACACAGTTGGCAAATATTTTCCCCCATTTAGTAGGTTGTCCTTTCATTATATGAATTTTTGTCACTGTTATTGTGCAGACACTTTAACGTTTGATGTAATTCCACTTATTTTTGCTTTTGTTGCTTGTGCTTTTGGTGTTATATCCAAAAAGTCATTGCCAAGACCCATATCATGGAACTTATTACTATGTTTACTTTTGGAAGTTTTATGGTTGTAGATCTTAATATTTAAGCCTTATATTTTGAATTAATTTTTTGTGATTGGTGTAAGAAAATCGTTCAGTTTCATTTTTTTTGCATGTGGATATTCAGTTTTCCTAGTGATATTTATTGACATGATCATTCTTTCCTCATTGTATATTTTTGATGTCCCTGTCAAATATTAGCTTACCATTATACATATTTTCATGATAAAATCTCTCACCACAATAGGTATACAAAGAATGTACCTCAACGTAATCAAAGCCATATATGACAAGCTCAGAGTAACATCATGTTCAACAGTGAAAAGCTGAAAGGTTTTCCTCTAAGACCAGGAGTAAGACACAGATACTCACTCTTAATACGTCTATTCAACATAGTGTGGGAAGTCCTATCCATATAAATTAGGCAAGAGAAAGAAAGAAACAGCATCCAAACTGTAAAAGAAGTTAAATTGTCATTCTTCAAAGAAAATCTCTTGCATAGAAATCTTATATTTGAAACTCTTATATAAATAAAACCCTAACAATTCCTCTAAAATCTATTAGAACCAATAAACAAATTCATTAAAGTTACAGATTACAAAATGAACATACAAAATTAGGTGCATTTCTACACTCAATAAACTGAAAAATAAATTTTTAGGGTCACGTGTTTAATAACATCAGAAAGAATAAAATACTTAGAAATAAAATAACCAAGGAAGTGAAAGTTCTGTATAGTACACTGAAAGCCATAAAGCATTGATGCAAGAAATTGAAGAAAACACAAATAAATGGAAAAAATATCTCATGTTTATGAATTGAGAAAAGTAATATTGTTAAAATGTCTGTACTAAAATGTCTGTATTAATCAAAGAGACCTACACATTCAATGCAATCTCTACCAAAATCCCAATGACATTTTTCACAGAAAGGAAAAAAATCTTAAAATTTGTATGGAATCACAAAGGACTGAATAGCTAAAGCAAACTTAAGGACACAGATGATTCCATCTTAAGCTTGCCTTGGAATATCTATGGAAGCATCTATGAGAGCATCACACTTCCTGATTTCAAACCATATTTCAAAGTTACAGTAATCAAAACCTTATAGCACTGGCATAAAAATAGACATACAGACCAATGGAACAGGATATAACTTGTTCTTTTCAAGGAACATTTAGCGAAGTACTTCATCTTTTTGACCCCATGATAAGTAACTTATACTTTCTGTTTAGGCTTGTTTCTAGGCAGACATTTTGCCTTTCTGAATTTCTGTAATGTGTTTTAAATTACCTAAAATGTTAAGAGTAGAAATGACTAAATGTTTCTCTTTAAAATTCAACATTGTGATAAGAGAGGCCCCCCAAAGTGCCCCAGTCATCAGAAGGAATCTGGACCTAGGACAACACAATCTAAAGCAAGTAAGAATTGAAGCCCTTTTTTTCACAAAAGATATTGTGGATAGAAAGTGTAATCAAAATCTCTAATCTTGGGAGAAAGTAAGAAAAGGTTCAGAAAGATTTCACAGTTTATACAGTAAAATGGTTTTATAGACTCCAGCCTGAAACTACCACTCTATGTTGTCAAGGCATTTAGTAAACAATTCGATCTAGTAGAAACAGATCCTTTGTCTTCTTAGTCCAAACATATGTGGACATTCCCGGGGAAACAGGAATATTTCAAATGATCTTTAATTAGCTGCCTCTGCATATGCAAGTTAGTGTCACAGTATAACATTTCCCAGGGAAGATGCCAGTATCAGAGATATAAAGCAATGTCTTTATAATATGTGACAGCGAACAACAAAAGTACAAATGACAGACTGAAAAGAGTAAATACCTGCATACATAAAAGTAATGGCATAAAATACATTGAACATGATGTTTTGTTTCATTTTTTTAAAGCTAATTTCAAACAGTTTCTTTTCAGAGTGATGTTTTGTCCTTTCTTCCTTAAAAAAGAGATGTAATTCTGAGTGACAATACAAAGGTTTATGCCATTTTGCAATTGTTAATGAAAACTTTATTTTCTACCCAGTGAAGAATAATTCTACCTAATTATCAGTTTTATTACACAGATGTATTACTACATCAGAAAAAATCAGACACTTCATTAAAATCAAGCATATGGGGCTATTTGAATTCTAAGATAAGGAAAAGTTATACATGACAGACAATACTAGAAATGTGACAATATTAGAAATAATTCATTATAGTCACATTTTATTTTTCCCATATTTCAACTTATGAATAGAGTGCAAGACTGAATATTGTCATAGAGGTAACATTTTCAATAAATCAAAGATTAAAATGGCAATAAAAATAAACCTATGTGCAAGAGTACAATGTAAAGAAGCCCTCTTCAATTATAAGTTTCGAGATGATGCTGTTTGCCTCATGAAAAAACTGGTTATTTACTTGAGAAGTATAAAATCATTTTAAAGCATGGATAACTATACACTATATAAGGTACAACAAATGGCCAATTTTTTAACCTTCACATATAGATGATATAGCTATTTAGCATTCAATATCCCAAATCATAAGATGCATAAAAATAATGATCAAAAATTAAAAAAAAAGACATAGTTCTTTTAAACCCAATAATTTATAGTTTCCTTAAGTCCTCTGCTCTGCTCTGAAATTATTGCATTATCATAAATGAAAACAGTAAAATTATGTAAATCTTGTAAGTAGCTCATTGGTGTTCCTATTTATTTCATGATGTCATTATTGGGATGTGGGTGCATTTAGCAGCTGTAATAGGCAGAACATATACATGTTTAGTGCACTATATTCACTATTATTTCTTTCACTATACATGTCAAATTCATTTCTTTCTTTATACTAAGTTTAACTGATTTTATAAATGGTAAAATATTGTGTAAAACAATTTTGATAGTCTGAGTATGGCTTCCATGGCTATGTAAGGGACTTTACTGGTATAAATTTACCATACTCTAGAACAGTTCAATTACTTTTTAAAACTACGTACAATATTTTTTTGACTTGAGTTACCAATAACCATACTCTTAAGGTTTAGTAGGACATTGTTTAACAAGTACATATATTGTATCCCTTTTGATAATTTTAAATCTATAAAATATTTTTTTCTATTCCTTCTGTCTCTCTGTCTCCCGGGAGAGAGTTAAATTGTGAACTGTAATGAAAGTTAGGCATTATGTGCTTGGTTTTTAGAACTGACGTCTTGAAAGTGTGACAACTGTATTTCTATTACTGATCTTGTCTATATATTATAGAACCACTTAGCAGTTATGTATGAAAAAGCTCTGTTGTACTCTGAGATCAACTCCAGTCTCCTCTTTTGCCTATATATTCAGAGATTTGTACAGATATGTTTGAAGAAAAATAAAAGAACACCTAAATTATTAAAGAATCAATAGGTTTTTTTTTTTTTTTTTTTTTTTTTTTTACTGTTTTCAGTGAGTTTGGAGGTAAGTGACCTGTCTGGCACTCCAGGTCAAGTTAAGGAAAGAGAAAAAATAAAAGCTCATTGTTAGACTTTATTTTGTTGAATATGTTAAGAATTCAAACTAGAAAAGTACATTTTCTTAGCTGGAACATGTTGTGTGGAGTGGGGCAGAGGGCTGATAGGATGTAGGACCCTGCTGTACCTCGGCAAACTACTTGGTCTCCAGGGATTGTTTCTGTTAGTGTTTAACATATGGAGAAAATAAAAGCCATTCTCATGCATAGTTAAGAAGGGTGTCATTTGAATGTGAAGAATAATCCTGTAACCAGAAAAGCTGAGAACTTCAGTAAAGAAGAGATCTGAGAATACCCTATTATTGCTTGGTAGAGGAGAATGAGAATATAAAAGTCTAAGGCAGTGATTCCCAGATATAGCTACTCATTCGTATCACCTGGAAAGTTTTAACAATAATACCTATGCCCAAGACAAACGAACACCAGACTAATTAAGTGTTATGATTTCTGGGGTGAGTAATTGGAACCAAACTTTTAAAAAGTCTATTTAAATGATTGCAATAAATAAATAGATTGTAAATGAATACATAAATAGATTGTAAATAAATACATAAATAGATTTTGTAGATAAAGCTAATGCCAGCTTTGAGACTACTGGGCAAAATTAAAATCACACTATTTCAGGAGACAGGGTGTACACATTTGTTATTAGTAAACTTGATATGACTTACTAGAGAATTCTATTTGGTTTGCTTTGATGTGTTTTGTTTCTTCAAGTTGTTATTTTTTAAAGACATCTGAATGGATAAGGATATATTTGACTCCTGGTAAGCAAACTTTATAGAATAATTTGACTTCATTGCCCTACCATGACAATTATATTTAATTGAAGTCATAGGAATTTGATGACATCTTACAGGTATCATATATTTGAATTTCCTGAAAATTCTTCTTGTTATAATGCATGGAGTCCAGCAAAATAATCTATTCAGAATACAATGTAATTTCTGCCATTGAATAATTCAGAATTTCTTTATGGGTATACCATGAAGGGGTTATAGCTATGCTATAAGACACTGGTTCCCTCAAGACTCTTAGAGACAAGGTAGACTCTAGGGTGCCTGGAGATCCTTGGCCTGATATCTTTGTAAACAATTTTATGTAAGTCTCTTTCAAGGACAGCATGATTAGAAGAGTCTGAAAACAAAACTCATGACCAATAGGTGGTAAGCACTATGAGTAACATCCTGCATTTTCTACCCTCTTATACAATTAGCAAGGCCAAACAGGGACTCTTCAATCTGAACATCTATCTCAGCTGAGGCTACATAAAGCCCAGCTACCCAATGTGTACAATAGGACTGATGAGATGCTGGGAGAGTAACAAAAGTATACAAGAAGCATGGTGTGCAGGTGAAAGAGAGGAGGTGAGGGAGATGGCAGTGAGGCAATACAGATGTTTTAGCAGGAGCCAATTTTAATTTTACTTCGCATGTATTACATGTGTGTATGTGTGTACACAGATACATAAATAAAATGTCCCTCAAGTTTACATCGGTATGGTATAGGAATGTTATCATTTTCTGCGTGCTGTATAATGAAAAAATATAGAAGCACTAATATAGTTTAATTTTGAATATATCAGAAGAACTATAAATAGCACAAACTGGCACATAGTCAAGGTGATAGGGCTATGGTATGCGTTAACTATAATTCCACATCGTATATTTTTAACACTTCATTCTCTGTCTACCATGATGATACTGCCTAGGTTCTTTCCTTTGAGTTTTGGAGTACCAGACAACCTAGCACCTCACAGATTCTTGGTTTTTAATAGAGATCCAATGTAAAACAAGTTTGTCAACTGAATCTAGGGATACATAGAATTAACTATTATATAGCAGCACATCATATTTACAGACATATTAAACAACATAAGCAAATAAAATTAAGTACATAGTAAATTTGGAAGAATATTCTGGAGTGACTAGATATTTGTAGGCAAGACAATAAGTAATACAACCAGTTTCAATGCCATTTGTGAATTAATTCTCAATGTCACATAATTTTTGCTGGCGAGTATAGAAAACTTTACTGAACCAATTTGAAGCAGACTAGTAAATAAACGTTAAGTCTTGAAATATTTTTATAATTATCTTTAAAAAACTGTTAAAAAATAAAAAGAACTCCATTCACCTGAACCATTTAATTTAAGTTAATTAAACAGATATTGAGTATCTATTAAAAGAACAGAACATGGAATGTTCAAAATCCCTGATAATGTAATTTGCTAAACACAGAATGGATTGGATTGTATAAGGAGTTATACAAAAGGTAGGACAATGACTTGTTTTGCCCAGACACTTTCTACTTGACAAGCAGAAAGAAGTCTTTTAAAATAAAGTCAACACTAGATAAAACCTTTATTGTCTCTTAAATGGCTTATTATTTGCATTTTATTTCTCTAGGGTAATTGGCCCATTATTGTGGACATAATCTAAGGTTTTCTCAATTATGTTAACTAAGTTCTAGCCCTCCACAAAACAAATAGATGTTCAAGTTGGGATTTGTGCCTTCTGTTTTGGCACCTAATTTCCTTCCTCCGTGACTCCACCAATTAGGACCCTACTATCTTGGAGGCCTTTCCTAACAAAACCAGATTGGAGGTAAGGACACAACAATATTAGTCATGAACACCTTAGTGAAGACAGTATGCTAGTTTTACCACCAACATTTATATTTTAAAAACTACCTTTAAAATGAAAAAGGTCGGGCGCGGTGGCTCACGCCTGTAGACCCAGCACTTTGGGAGGCTGAGGCAGGCAGATCACTTGAGCTCAGGAATTCGAGATCAGCCTGGCCAACATGGTGAAACCCCATATCTACTAAAAATACGAAACTTAGCCAGGTGTGGTGATGGGTGCCTGTAATCTCAGCTACTTGGGAGGCTGAGGCAGGAAAATGGCTTGAACCTGGGAGGCAGAGGTTGCAGTGAGCCATGATCATGCCACTGTACTCTAGCCTGGATAATAGAGTGAGACTCTGTCTCAAAAAAAAAATAATAATAATAAATTAAATTAAAAACTGCACTCTGTAAAGGGACTCACACTTAAGTAAAAATTGTTATTGAACAATATTCTATAAAGGTCTTTCTCTGAATTTAAATTCCATGGATATCTTGGTCCAGTAATTCAGCAAAATAGAAAAGCACACATTTACTCAAGAAACATCTCTCAGAGTTTATAAGAATAAAGTATCAGAATCTACAAGTCTAAACATTATTAAATACAACCTATAGTCAATTTAAATATACACATGTAAATCAGTATTTTGTCATTTTCATAATTTTGAAAACTTGAAATATGAGTAATTGATTTTATTACAAATAAAACATACTGCTCATGTAAAAATTCCACAAACTATATCTGTGCCTAAAAGTCCAACATTGTTCCTGGCCAAAGATTATTTCCAAATGAGAACTGTCCTGTTTTGAACTACTTTAGAACATTCCACATATTTTGCTAACACAAAGAAAAGAATTCTTCCAGTAAGGGGTTTTTGATGAGACAGAAACCGGATGTAGACATTATTTCCTAAACAACATATTTCCTGATTCTTAAAAAGATCCATGAATTCTTGATACATAGTAAACTAGTTATTTGCACTAACTATCCAAAGAACATTATAAAGTACTTAATAATTTTTGGCTTCCAAAATATTAACTTACTAACAGTTGCCTACTCATCATTTTGTTTTGTGACAGAATCTTATACCATGAATATAAGTTAGTTATGCCATGGTCTTTGCAGCAAAAGAAAACATAAAATTAGAGAATGTAAAAATTAGCAGCACTATCATTCTATTAGTGTGGTATTTAAAAATAAAATACAAGGTAAATCTTGAGTATTACTGAAGTTTCAGATGGTAGCTTTGATGGTGTACTTTTTTTTTCTGTCTTCATGGGGATTATAAATCTGGTGATCTTTTAAATGCATGTACAGTGGAGCCAGTCAGTCAATTCTCCTCAGATAGCTGGAAAATACCATTATTCTCTGATCAAAGATATTTCCTTCTCAGCAAATTTTAACCGTGTGTCAGCTATTCAACAATTGATTTCATCAGTTACTTTTCAGTTGAAGAAAAATGTGCAATTCTTATGCATTAATCATCCAGTTAAAAAAGCATTTTCAAAATTTCATTTTAACACTTGATTCTAAATATGACAAATATAATTCAATCATCAAAGATATTTTGCCTTTTCAATGCATTGAATGTAATAATCTTTATTTATAAATACTTTATCTAGATTTCAAAATGATTTTCATAATAAATTCTTAAGAAAATACTCATTAAAAAACTATCCCTAAGAATTTTTTGAAAATATTCATTCTGAGCACAATGGAGTGATTAGAAAATTATCCATGTAATTAAAAATATTTAGAGCATTTTTTATCTGGATAATTAAAACCAAAGTACTATTTGACCCGAATCATCTAGAAATTGACCTTAATTCTTTATTCTTATTTAGCTATAATTGACTTACATGATGGGGATAAGTTTACTGTTGCACAGATGAACATGCACATATTTTGCTATACAGCTTGTTTAAATCTAACAGGTAATATCATGATCCTTCTCTTCATATAAGGCAAATATACCTAGAAAAATGCACATAGTTTCCCAAACCAGTATTTAAATTATTATTTTATTTCTGTAACAGTATGGGCTAGGTATGTAGAATAATGATTCTTTATGTAATATAAGCATGTACAGATAATATCAATATGCAACAGATTCAGAAATAAAAGTTCTATGCTTTATGCTTTCTTATTAAGAGATCATGTACTCAACTATCTTTCTTCAAACATGACTTATATATTTCTGTCACCATTTTAATGCCTCACTGAATTAACTTCATCTTTATTGACTTTATGAAATTAAAGAGGAATGCCACAGAACAGAGATAGATGGATTAAAAAAAATCTAATCATTTGATCAGATATTTCTTTCAGAATTAAGGTGATAGTTAAACCACTAATTACTCCCTTATAATCCAGAATCTATCTGTCCTAAATATCTGAAATCTTTTTTGTTCTGGATCATCTTGTTCAATTAAATTCTGTAAAAGCAACAAGTTAACACTGGAATATGTGCCAGAGTCTGTGAATTAGCTGGAGTCTTTGGCCTCAAAGAATAATTGATTGAAAGGGACATAAAATTTCCTAGCTAATTTTAATTTATTTAGCAGTTATATCTATGGAACACACCTATGTAGTTTGGTAATACTAACTAATTTTGCCTTCAAAATGTTAGCCTTCATAATTAGCCTTACCTTGAGTAAGGTAAGATTACTGTAATTTTACAGATAGTTTTGTTCAAACTTAAAGGCCTGGAAACTAGCAGAACTGAAATGTGAACCCAGGTTCCATTGATTACACAGTCCAGCTCATAGCCATTGCACTCTACTGCTTCACTGATATGTACCAAATGTGAAACGAACCCTAGGAGCCCATATGGAGTAACTTATTTTTACTTGAATTGCTACACAAGAGGTGAATATTTTCATCCCTGAGGATTCTAGCTTTCTCCTCCTCATTGTAAGTGCTTACAAAGATCTTTCATCAGGAAAGTGGAAGACAGAGTAATCATAAGAATTGTAAAGGATTATTATCATGAGGCATTTATTTCCAATACAGAGGCTACTTGCTTAGGTGAAGTGTATTCTGGTTGGTACACAGGCACAAGTAAATCTGACTGTGTGTGTTGTGGACATATTTTGTATGATCTAGCTGGTAGTTCTGGGTGAGCCTGAACAGATGGTGAGAATTTTGTTCTTCATTTGGAAAAAGAATGAGTCAGAAAGGAGATATAAAGTAGTAAAAAATAAAATACAGCATGTCTGTATAGCATAGATACAACAAAGGTATAGTTGTATCCATCAATGTTACATGTAATCACAGTGCATTTTAATTACAAAACTAGGAATAGGATTAATGTATCCAGCACTAAAATGCCTCAGGCCCTCTTAAAATCTTTTAACCTCTTTTCCATCGGTAATATGCAAATTACAGTATATAGCTGTCTATTTTATATAGATTCTCAGAAAATTAAATGAGACTTCAGGATTAAGATAAGGGTATATATACATCTGATACGCCTGCTCACAATTGATATCTATGCCTTTTGAAAAAAGACAAAAAGACAAGTTTCTTTGCATATAGTAGAGGGAGTCTGGTTTTAGAAGGAGTGGATTTCTAAATACAAACATAAATATTTAAAGGAAGGAACAAATATCACAAGTGTTGCCAACTGTACATTAGTCTGTTCATGGTAGAATAACTGCATTTTTTATATGGATATTGTATCCAAAAAGGTTGTAATTTATCTTCACTCAAAAGCATTGAAAAATTTGTGAATGAAGTAATTTTTGACTAGAGTGGTTCAAACTTATAGAAAATATCCAAACTTTCATTTATTTTGGGACCAGAACTCTTCATAACAGAAGCCAGGTAAATTGTCAGTTTTGGTTCCTCTGTCTGATGCAGCTGTGACTAATACACACACACACACACACACACACACACACACACAGTGAGAGAGAGATTTCTACCACCTGCAGAAACTGAAGTTAACAGACAATTATATTGCAAAACTAGAGAAAAAATTGCAAACTAGAGAAAATGTTTTTAAAAAACAGATCTCCACCAGGCATGGTGGCTCACACCTGTAAACCCAGCACTTTGGGAGGCCGAGGCAGACAGATCACCTGAGGTCGAGAGTTCGAGACCAGCCTGACCATAATGGAGAAACCCTGTCTCTACTAAGAATACAAAATTAGCTGGGCATGGTGGTGCATGCCTGTAATCCCAGCTACTCGGGAGGCTGAGGCAGGAGAATCACTTGAACCCGGGAGGCAGAGGTTGCGGTGAGCTGAGATTGCACCATCGCACTCCAGCCTGGGCAATAAAAGTGAAAGTCTCAAAAGCAAACAAACAAAAAAACACAACAACCAACCTCCAGTAAGTCAGATGAGAAGACAATTTTGATCTCCAATATTTGCTCATCAATATTTACTTATTATTTGGTGGTGTATTTAACCAGCCCCGATGAAAAAACCAAAACTAGTTGTATCATCCAGGGTGCTGCCAAGTTTGAACAGAGGGCACAAACTGTGTAAGTGAGGAGAGTTTAATACAGGGGTTATTTACAAGTGTGTTGGCAGAGTTCTGGAAAGCAACAAAAGATGGCACAGTACCCTAGAGCAAGCAATGGTTGGGAACCATTATAACCTTTATTCTGAAAGTGCAAGCAGAAGGAGGGGTATGGGAACCCAAAAAGTCTGAGAAGTTTCCATAGGAGGAGCTGTGGCTTTAAGCACAAAAATGCACCATTTCATGGGGACCCAGAAGGAGTGAGTCAGGAATAAATGCTTCAACCTCCTTCTCCTGCCACCTTCTGATTTCTTGCTGGTACTTTCCATTGGCCAAACCTATAGGAAGGCATAAGAAAAGGAAGCCATTCAGATTATCTACCTGGGTCATAGAAAAGAGTGAATAAGGCTGCAGAGTGAATCTGGAGAATTGGTGAATGTTTAGTACTTGCTTTCTATTGCTGCATAATATAATTACCATAAATTTAGTGCCTACAAACAACACATTTACTATCTCACAGTTTTGCAGTTCAGAAGCCTAGGCAGGGTTGAGTGGGTCCTCTGCTTGCTTGAAGACTTAAAAGACTAAAATCAAGGTGTCAGAAAAGCTGGATGGAGATTATGAGAAAAGTAAACCTGCTTCAAAACTTACTCAGATATTTAGCAGAATTCAGTTGGTTTAGTTTGTAGGATAAAGATCCCTATTTCCTCAACTTGTGGCTCCCTTCATCTTCAAGCCAAAAATGGTGGTTATTTTTCAGGCTTCAAATCTCTGATTTTCCATCCTGTCCTGTCTTCTTAGAAAGTCTTGAAATCAAGCAGCTGAGAGTCACACAACTTTGTTCTTATTTTTCTAGGTTATTTTGACTATTATATGTCCTTTGGAATTCTATATGAATTTTAGAATAAGATGTTTTTCATTTCTGCAAGAAAATAGTTGGGATTTTGATAAGGATTGTATTGAATCAGTATGTTACTTTTGGTAGTATTGTCATGAAACAATATTGTCTTCCAATGTCTGAATATGACCTATCTTTCATTTTATTTGGGTCTTACTTAATTTATTTTAGCATCATTTTCTCATTTCCAGGGTATAAGTCTTGTGCTCCTTGGTTAAATTATTCCAATGTGTTTTTTTCTTTTGATGCTTTGTAAATTAAATTGTTTAATTTATGTTTTGATTGTTCATTGCTAGTGTACAGAAATGTAATTGATTTTTGAGTGTTGGTGTTGTATCCTGCAACATTAATGAATTTGTTAGCTCTAAAATTTTTTTTTTGTAGATTCTTTAGGATTTTCTAGATATAAGATCATCTATGGATAGAAATAGTCTTACTTATTCCTTGTTCTTTATTTGAATGCTTTTTATTTCTTTTTCTTGTCTAATTGCTCTGGCTGGGATTTCCAGTATTATGTTGAATAGAAGAAGAGAAAGTGGGTATATTTGTGTTGTTCCTTATTTTGGGGGAAGAGTTTTTTTAAGTCATTCACCATTGCATGTAACATGAACTGTGGGTTTTTTGTATGTGACCTTTATCATGTTGAGGAAGTTTCCTTGTATTTCTAGTTTATTATGTTTTTATCATAAAAGGGTGCTGGATTTTGCTAAATGCTTTTACTGTACCACTTGAGATAATTATATGCATTTCCTCCTTCATTCTGTTAATGTGATGTATTATTTTACTGAATTTATATGTTGAAAAACTCTTGCATTGCTGGGATAAATCCCACTTGGCCATCATGTGTAATCCTTTCTTTTTCTAATGTTGTTGGGTGTGGTTTACCAGTATTTTGTTGAGGATTTTTGTATGTATTTTCATAAGGAGTAACGGTCTACAGATTTATTTTCTTGTAGTGTCTTTGTCCAGTTTTGGTGTCAGGATAATGCTGACTTCACAGAATGAGTTAGGAAGTGTTCCCTCCTCTTATTTTTTGGAAGAGTTTGGGAAACACCGGTGTTAATTATCCTTTAAACATTTGGTAGAGTTTACCAGTGAAGCTATCTGGTCCTGGATTTTCCTTTGTTAGTAGGATTTTGATTACTGATTCAAGCTTTTTTCTTATTGTAAGTCTGTTGAAATTTTGTGTGCATGTGTGTTGTTGCTTTTTTGAGCCAGTTAAAATAATCTGTGTTTCTAGGATCTTTTCCGGTCTATCAAGGTTATCTAATTTGTTGGCATACAATCATTCTGTTGCCTGCTCAAACATGATGTTGAATTCTCTAGTGAGTTTCTCATTTCAATTATAGTTGTCCTTTGGTATCTTTGAGGCATTGGTTTCAGGATCCCTGCAGACACCAAAATCTATATTGCTCAAGTCCCTTATATAAAACAGCATAGTATTTGCATATAACCTATATACATTCTCCCATATGCTTTAAATTATCTCTAGACTATAATCTCTAACTTCATATAAATTTTATTTAAATAGTTGTTATAATATTTTGTATTTATTTGTTTTTTATTGTTGGGATGTTATTTTCTATTTTTTAAAAATATTTTTCATCCACAGTTGGTTGCATCTGTAGAGATGTAGAACCCTTGGATATGAAGGGCCAATGGTATTATACTTTTCAGCACCAATATTTCTGTATGGTTCCTTTTTTATAATTCTCTTTATTGATAATCTCAGTTTCTCATACATTATTTTCCTGGTTTCTTTTTGTTCTTTTTCCATGAGTTTCTTCAACTTTTTGAACATATTTCATATTTCAGATAGTTGATTTGAATACTTCAGTCATATATAGTTAATCACAATTAATCTTATACTTGAAAATTGCTAAGAGAGTAGATCTTAAATGTCATCACACACGTACAAAAATTAGATATTCTTCTTCCTCAGGGTTTGTTATACTTGACTGTTGAACATTTAGCTTGTATTCTGCCCATGTTTGACTAGGAATTCCTTGAGTTTCAGGAGCCTTAAACAACCACGGAAATTATAACAACTAAGCCAACTTTTCCAGGCTTTGTGGCTTGGCTCTGGGCTGGGCACTCCTTTAACATTTAGCCAACTCATTTACATTTCTCCCATATCTTTCCCTTCTCACTTGCACTGTGTCTCTAGATCAGTCAATGGTGAAAGCTTAGGGTCTTCTCTTCTGTTTTTCTGAGCCTGTACCATGTCCTGGACATGCTGTGGCATTCTAAATTCTTCAGTAAGACATAAGCACTTTGAATGTCCTAACTTCCTAAAGAAGCTCTTTCCCTTGCTCTTCCTCCCGGGGTTTTGGAGATCTACTCTATGCATCAATATAATCTTTGGTCTCCAAAAGCGAAGGTAGACTTTTCTATGTCTTACAATGTTTTCAAAGCAATTCTCACATAATTCCTGCCTTGAGTGGGTCCTGGAATAGGTGAAACAGAGAGGAGGAACTCATATTAGTTCTTCAGGTTGTCCCCAGGCAGTTTAACACAAACACAATAATTTGTGAATAAGGTCTGCTTTGCTCCCTTCAGATCCAGGTACTAGGATCACATTAGGAGCAAGAGCTGCCATCTGGAAGATTGCTTCCTAGCTCAGGAGTGGATGGGAAAAGCACAGATAAAAATGTCACAAAGATTTTCATAATTTTGAAATTTGATTTTAAAAATTCAGTGTCCAACACTGAATTATTGTAACCTTTGAATATTGTCTACAGTTTTGACAACGTTGCTTGTCTTTTGTTTCTTATTTTGGGGGGAAAAGTTTAAAGCTTTCACCATTGCATGTGATGTGAGCTGTGGGTTTTTCATATATGGTCTCGATCATTTTGAGAAAGTTCCCTTATATTTCTAATTTACTATGTATTCTTATCATACAAGGGTATTGGGTTTTGCTAAATGCTTTTTTTCTGTACCACTTGAGATAGTATGCTTTCCCATCCTTCATTCTATTAATGTGATGTATTATTTTATTGAATTTATATGTTGAATGACTCTTGCATTCCTGAGATAAATCCCACTTGGATTTTATCTAGATTTTTTATTGTTATCTAGAATTTCAATAAAGTTGGTTCTGTCAGTTTCTTTTGTCTTCTCGCTATGTCTGTGGATTAAAATAGGAGTTTGGGACTCCCTACTCTGTCATTTACTGGCATTTATCATTATTATTTTCACCATCACCTCAGTGAGAAAAATCTTCATGGGACTTTCTGTTCATGGACACCTCTATTTTATTCCTATGCAGTGTCTGTTTCCATTGCTACCCATATTAGCCTCCATATCGCATCACTTTTCTACAATATTCTAAATTATCTTTCTTTACTCCTTTTCTATAATAATACTTTTATCCTTATGGCTTTGGCGAATACCTAAGTATACATGAAACTAGTTAATTGCTTTGTCTTTTCCAAATGCGGACTTCTGGTTCTAGCTAGAATACCACCTTTTTGTTTGGAATTGCTATTAATTCCTGGTCAGTAACAAAAACGGGGTTTTCAACACTTCTGTTATTTTTCTGTATTTCTCTAGTCAGTTTGTGTTCTCATTCTCCATCTTCTACATGCTTTTAAACATATTCCCATCTTCTACCTTGTTATCATCAGATTACTTTTTCTTTTTTCTTTTTTCTTTTTTTACCTTGCAGAGAAAACAGATGCTATCAGATTATAAGTCATTACCTTTTATACATTAAATCCACAAACCAAACTAAATTTGCACTCATCATGTGCTTCTTGCTATTAATGACATCACAGAAGTTTTTCTTATCTCATCCAAAACTAAATTCCCTACATATGCGTCTATTCTTCTTACAGCATCCTCATGACTTTGACTCTTGGGTATTAATTATCCGCTTGATGTGTTGAAGCTGGCTTGTTCTAGCTCATAAGAACTGATTGATAATTTTTAAGAAATTTTGAGGGATGGTTGATGTCAAACTGGTCAGTGAAGATAGGTGATGGTAGAAATATCTACCCAATGTAAATCATCAAAAAATCATCAAATGCTACACATATATTTATATGTTATATATATATTATATAT
>NW_016806087.1:1166587-1176805 GCF_001698545.2 Rhinopithecus bieti
TATATAAAATATATACTATATATATATTTTAGAGAGCTGAATATTAAACATTTGTCAATACACTATTGCTTATTTTCTACCACTCTATTAAGTTTAATTCCAATTATCATTTTTAAAATGTTGGTTTCCCTCAACTTAAAAAATAGCAATAGAATAGTAGCAAAATTTCATCTCTTTCAATTATTGTTGTATTTATGTCCTCCCATTTGCAGTCAAGAGTCTAAAATATATTCTTAACTTACAACACCATATATAACATAGTGATGGTGATAAATATTTTTCAATCATTATTATTTGGGCCAGTGAGCTAGATATTTTCATTTACTACAGATTAAAATGTAAATTTACTTGGCAATAGGGATTAAAGGCCTTACAGATACCACTATTCTTTGATTTCTTAGTGGTACTTTGAGAAATATATAATTAAAAAATAAGCCACATGTAACCAACATTTCACTCACATTACTTTTAATAGCAAAACATTGGAAATAGTATAAAGATCCAACAATAGGCAAATTATTAAATAAAAAATGCTACATTCATACAACGTGTGACTATATAGACAGTGAGAATGAATTGGTCATAACTTTAGGTACAAGTTCTAAGAGAAAAAAAGGACTGGAAGAGAATTTGCTACCATATTAGAAAGAAGAAAGACGGAAAGCCCTAAAGAGGTAAGACAATGTAAAATGTATATGAGGAGTAAAACTTCATAATGATTCTAACCACAAAGGGATAATGTTATATTCAATTAATATAGCTTTATTAAACTGCCTCATGTGTTTCTGTGGGGTGAAAGTAGTATAAGTTACAATGTTACAGGGGAATTAATCAAACGATTATTTTTACTGAATTAACATTTTGGTTTTTCTCTTAATGCTGCTGTCAACTTGGCTGAGAAAATAAATAGCAAAATATCCTATAGCAACTTTTATAATAATACCAATAATTGATGCTAAGCACACTTTTAAAATTAAGTATAAAATCTAATTAATTTGCCAATTGGGACATAATAAAGAAATGAGCTTCTGCTTGGTAACTCAATTTATTTATCTTAGTACTGCATTTGCAATTACTTTTATGGAACTATGTTGTTTGTTTTCATTAAAATTAATCAGTAAATATAATATTAACACTTCCACTAGGAATATCTCTAAATATGTACAATAAATGGAAGGGTGAACCTGATGGAAGCATTGCAAAAAGCATTTAGTATTTTCAGGTTACCCTTGTTCAAGATGACATTCAAATTAATTTATTTTATTACACAGAAAAGGGTAACACATTGAAAGACTAATTCAGCAGTGAGCTATTTCCTTTTAACTTTTAAATAGTATCATTAAAATTACTTAGAAGCTTGTCTCAAATGTTATTCAAGATGCTATATGTGTTTCTAACAGCTTAATGAAATGAAGAAGTAGCTACTAATTTTCATTCCAAACTAGAAAGATAAAATAGAGTATTCCAACTGTCTCACACATATTTATGACTTAAAATGATTTTCAGTATTAGAAAATATGTTTTGTTTCTAACTCCAAGGATATCTCCATCTGTCTATCTATAGACTAGAAAGAGATATATCTCTATATCTGTACATCTCTATATCAGTTTCTGTCTGTATGAAACTAGCTTCTAAAAATAATATTCTGGATGTATTCTGGATCTATTGTGTATTTCAAGTGCCTTGGAAACTAGAATACACATTGAGGCAAAAATCACCCAATATCCATCAGTTATTCTTCCTTACTAATAAAATGTGATGTTTTAAATATGGCAGTGTCCAGTTAAAAAATCATAATTTCTCAAGCTCCCTTGCAGCTAAATGTAATATATTAACTCTAAGTGGATGTAGTTGTGTGAGACTTTAGAAAAACCAGAATGGGCCGGGCATGGTGACTAACTCCTATAATCCCAGGACACTGGGAGGCCGAGGCGGGCAGATCATGAGGTCAGGAGATTAAGACCATCCTGGCCAACATGGTGAAACCCCATCTCTACTAAAAATGCAAAAATTAGCTGGGTGTGGTGGCACATGCCTGTAGTCCCAGCTACCTGGGAGACTGAGGCAGGAGAATCACTTGAACCCAGGAGGCGGAGTTTGCAGTGAGCCGAGATTGTGCCACTGCACTCCAGCATGGTGACAGAGCATGACTCTGTCTCAAAAAAAAAAGGGCAGTCATCCCAGAATACTATATATTTTGGCTGCCCAAGTGTTACAACAACTGAATTATTTTAATAAAAAAAATATATATATATATCCATTTTTCAGGTTATAGGTCAAAACCTTTGGTATGAAATATTGAAAATTAAAATGAGGTAAAATTAGTCCAATAAGGAGAATTATTGACTCACTTACCTAAATAATAATTGTACTATAGGGACAATTGGTTCTTGTGACCTGAAAGCTATTTGGACTTTGATTATGAGTCACTCTATCAGTTTTGCTTCTCCCTCTGTGCCTGTTCATTTTTGTACTCTAGTTTTTGTTTAAACATTGGGGTTACAGCTGTTACCTATTCTTAGCCTATGTTTTCCAATCTTTTTATAGCCAATTTTTACTGACTTATAAGACAAGCTTGAGACCTATATAACCTCAAAATATGAATAAGGGATATTCATTTCAGGCATTTCAATATTTGAAAAAAATGTATGTCTTGTTTGTTATTGGATGAGTATAAATAATGCACAGCCTCTTATTTGAATGAAATAAATATTAGAACTGTCTACTCTCTCAACAAATTTATAATGCAGCAAGAAACAACAAGTCAGTACATCTTCTCAAGAAGGAAAAGAAATCTCAGAATTTCCAGGATTTAGACTTTTTTTCTCTTCAAATAATCTCTGTTTCTGACTTCTTTCTGAAAGTTAAAGATTTGGTATGAATAGCATATTGATTACTCTTAAACATCAGAAAGTAATTTCTGTTCTTCCAGAATCTGTTTAGGGACTGAAAAAAAGAGTTATCTCTTTGTTCATATGAACAACTTTTCAGAAGCGTAATTCCGTTAGTTCAGAATTTTCAGAATCAAACATTGGGAGTAGGGTGGAAGTTGGGTTGTTGTCTCCCTCCAATAGTGCATATGTCATTTCTTTTAAGTTTTAATCAGTATAGTGAATAAAATAAAATCCTTTCATGATGAAATATTTTAAGTGTTGTACACATATCTATCCAAAAGCAGCAAAAATTGTGTGGTTTTTTAGTGTTTTGATAGATGAAAAAATTATGTTTACTTTAAATTAAATACTTTTAATATTTTGTTTATATGCTGTTTTACTTATACTTGCATTATAAAATAAACAGAAATGACATAAAATATGTATAAAATATAGCAACATGAAGTAAATTTGAATAAGAGAAAGGAACAAAGCATGAATTACATAATCAAGTGCACTGGAACCAGAGGATCACTAGTTCACAGCATCCATGCCATTAACCTAAATGCGCTTACAAGGAGCAGCTCATATATTTGACCTCAAATTCTTGAATATCCAATACAAAAAAAGGAAAAATGATTCCTTATGAAATTTGTAGTGTCTATATCCATGCTGTCCAATATACTGTGCCACTAGCCACATGTGACCTCTGGGCACTTGAAATGTGTCTGGTGCAAATTGAAGATTCCTAAGTGTAAAATACACTTTGAATTTTAAAGGCTTAGAATTTTTAGAAATGTATATATCTCAGTAATCATTTTATATGGATATATATTTAAATAATATTTTGAATATATTGGGTTAAATAAAATATATTATTAAATTTATTTCACCTAGTTCTTTTTACTTTTCTTAGAGTGACTGCTAGAATATTTAAAAGTACATTATCAGCTTGCAGTGGTGGCCCTCATTATATTTCTATTAAACAGCACTGGTATATATAGCAAAACAATTTTATTGCTCTAAGAAAGTACCAAGATTCCTAATACAAGCAGTCCTCGCTTAGTATGATTTCTGATATGTGTATATTTCAGTTTCCTTGGTTTATTCAAATAATGCTTAACTCCCAACAAAATAATTCAAATTTTAGTTACTATGGTATTGTTGTGAGTTATTGTATAAAGTACAAATTTCACTGCTAGCTCTTTATTCCACAAACAACTATGTAAATAACAGATGTACATTTTGATCAGTGGTCAATCACGTCACTTCCTGCACAGTCTCTTGGTGAGTGGTTAGTGCACACCTGTTATTCTGTCACACACACGTAGTTCTGTTTTCTCCTTGTCTCTGAGTGATAACCAGTATGGTACTTGACAAAAATGGAAAACTGAAAGAAAAAATAGGCAAGCAAAAATGAAACTATGGTAAATAAATAACAATTGGTAATGGTGGAAGTGAAATTTGAGTCAAATGTACACGAAGTAATGAAAGAAATGACTGACCATGGAAATTTTGGCATTGCTATCACTCAAGAAATCTAGCCGTGTAGTCAGAGGAACTTAGTGAAGGTGGGCTCATAGACATAAATGAGGACAGCGATTGTGGCAAAAAGAATGCAGAGAAGTGATGCTGTCAAAAAGTTGACATTAATAAAAATTTCTGAGGTTTTACAATATTAAAAGTACAAAGAGAACAAAAATGATGGAAGCCTGTATAAACTTAGAAAGGAATATGACAACTCACCAAGGCATACAAAAGATACTTGCTTCCTATCCTAAGTTATGAGATGAAGGAAGTCAAGCACTGATCAAACTACTCTTGATAAATTTTGCAAATAAATAAAGCACATGAATTTCCAATGTTTCTAATATTTTAAACTATTGTTTAATAAATATTAGCTTTATCATTTTTAATTTCCCTATACATTTATGTCAAAGAGTAATTTTTTTAATGTTTTGACAAAATTGTAAAGTATATCGAACAAAAAACACATTTTCCATTGATTATTAGCAAAGTTTTGCACAGCTCTAACTTGAATAGTTATTTTTACAGAACAACCCAGTGAGGCAGAATGAGGACTACCTGTACTAAAATGTTTGATAATATTTTCCAAGGTTTTTCATGAAAACATTATTATTTAATGGAATGAAAACCTCTCCAATCCTTACCACAAGTCAGTCACCAGATTTACTGAATTTTTTTCTTGTAACACTCACTAATAGTGAGTAGTGGTCAATGGTATCATGGCAGAAGCACAGGTCAGTAGAATGTGGATGCTCTGTGATGAGACAATGCAATGAAATCCAGGTATTAGCTCATGATCATTTCTCTAAGTTAAATTATGGATTTTAAAAAAGGAACTATTGATTATGAAGGTAACCATTTCCATCTGACTTTCAGATGTGGGGTGGCAGAGACTTTGGAATTTTATGCTGAGAAGTACCTCTAGTGGAATAGTCTACATTAGTTAAATTCAGAGGGCCTTATGTTTTACCAATCAGTAGAATAATATGATTATTAAATTAGCTATTAAATGAGTTAAAAGAGTATTTTACTTCCAATTATGTGGTCAATTTTGGAATAAGTGTGATGTGGTGCTGAGAAAAATGTATATTCTCTTGATTTGGGGTGGAAAGTTCTGTAGATGTTTATTAGATCTGCTTGATCCAGAGCAGAGTTCAAATTCTGAAAATCCTTGTTAATTTTGTCTCGTTGATCTGTCTAATACTGACAGTTGGGTGTTAAAGTCTCCCACTATTATTGTGTGGGACTCTAAGTCTCTTTGTAGGCCTCTAAGAACTTGTTTTATGAATCTGGGTGCTCCTGTATTGGGTGCATATATATTTAGGATAGTTGGATCTTCTTGTTGCATTGATCCCTTTACAATTATGTGATGCCCTTCTTTGTCTTTTTTGATCTTTGTTGGCATAAAGTCTATTTTATCAGAGACTAGGATTGCAACCCCTGTTTTTTTTCTTTCTTTCCATTTGCTACATAAATCTTCCTCCATCCATTTATTTTGAGCCTATATACGTTTTTGCACATGAGATGGGTCTCCTGAATACAGCACACTGATGGGTCTTGATTCTTTACCCAATTCGCAGTCTGTGTCTTTTAATTGGGGGATTTAGCCCATTTACATTTAAAGTTAATATTATGTGTGAATTTGATCCTGTCATTATGATGCTAGTTGGTTAGCTTGCCCGTTAGTTGATGCAGTTCCTTCATAGTGTCAATAGTCTTTACAATTTGGTATGTTTCTGCAGTGGCTAGTACTGGTTTTTCCTTTCCATATTTAGTGCTTCCTTCATGAGCTCTTGTAAGGCAGGCCTGGTGGTGACAAAATCTGTTAGCATTTGCTTGTCTGTAAAGGATTTTCAGAAATCATAACAAACAGACTCTCAGNCAGTCTGTGTCTTTTAATTGGGGATTTAGCCCATTTACATTTAAAGTTAATATTATGTGTGAATTTGATCCTGTCATTATGATGCTAGTTGGTTATCTTGCCCGTTAGTTGATGCAGTTTCTTCATAGTGTCAATGGTCTTTACCATTTGGTATGTTTCTGCAGTGGCTGGTACTGGTTTTCCTTTCCATATTTAGTGCTTCCTTCAGGAGCTCTTGTAAGGCAGGCCTGGTGGTGACAAAATCTGTTAGCATTTGCTTGTCTGTAAAGGATTTTCAGAAATCATAACAAACAGACTCTCAGACCACAGTGCAATCAAATTAGAATTCAGGATTAAGAAATGCACTGAAAACTGCACAACTACATGGAAACTGAACAAACTGCTCCTGAATAACTACTGTGTAAATAACGAAATTAAGACAGAAAAAAAAAGTTATTTGAAAACAATGAGAACAAAGACAAAAACGTACCAGAATCTCTGGGACACAGCTAAAGCTGTGTTTAGAGGAAAATTTATAGCACTAAATGCCCACAAGAGAAAGCAGGAAAGAACTGAAATTGACACCCTAACATCCCAACTAAAAGAACTACAGAAGCAAGAGCAAACAAATTCAAAAGCTAGTAGAAGACAAGCAATAACTAAGATCAGAGCAGAAATTAAGGCGATAGAGACACAAAAAAACCCTTCAAAAATCAATCCAGGAGCTGGTTTTTTGAAAAGATTAACAAAATAAATAGACTGCTAGCCAGACTAATAAAGAGGAAAAGAAGAAGAATCAAATAGACACAATAAAAAATGATAAGGGGGAAATCACCACTGATCCCACAGAAATACAAACTATCATGAGAGAATACTATAAACACCTCTATGCAAATAAACTAGCAAATCTAGGAGAAATGGTAAATTCCTGGACACATGCCTCCTCCCAACACTAAACCAGGAGGAAGTCGAATCTGTGAATAGACCAATAGCAAGTTCTGAAATTGAGGCAATAATTAATAGCCTACCAACCAAAAAAGTCCAGGACCAGACGGATTCACAGCCAAATCCTACCAGAGGTACAAACAGGAGCTGGTACTATTCCTTCTAAAATTATTCCAAACAGTAGAAAAAGAAGGACTCCTTTCTAGCTCATTTTATGAGGCCAGCATCATCCTGATATCAAAACTTGGCAGAGAACACAACAAAAAAAGAAAATTTCAGCTCAGTATCCCTGATGAACATTGATGTGAAAATCCTCAGTAAAATACTGGCAAACTGAATCCAGCAGCACATCAAAAAGGCTATTTACTACAATTGAGTTGGCTTCATGCTTGGGATGCAAGTTTGGTTCAACATACGCAAATCATAAATGTAATCCATCACATAAATAGAACTAATGACAAAAACCACATGATTATCTCAATAGAGGCAGAATAGACCTTCAGCAAAATTCAACACTCAGTCATTCTAAAACCTCTCAATAAACTAGTTATTGATGGAACATATCTCAGAATAATAAGAGCTATTTATGACAAAGCCACAGCCAATATCATACTGAATGGCCAAAAGCTGGAAGCATTCCTTTTGAAAACTGGCATAAGATAAGGATGCCCTCTCTCACCACTACTATTCAACATAGGATTGGAATTTCTGCCCAGGGCAATCAGGAAAGAGAAAGAAATAAAGCGTATTCAATTAAGAAGAGAGGAAGTCAAATTGTCTCTGTTTGCAGATGACATGATTGTATATTTAGAAGACCCTATCATCTCAACCCAAAATGTCCTTAAGGTGGTAAGCAACTTCAACAAATTATCAGGATATAAAATCAATGTGCAAAAATCACAAGCATTCCTATACACCAATAATAGACAAACAGTCAAATCATGAGTCAACTTCCATTCACAATTGCTACAAAGAGAATAAAATACCTAGGAATCCAACTTACGAGGCATGTGAAGGACCTTTTCAAGGATCTATATAAACCACTGCCCAAGGAAATAAGAGGACACAAACAAATGGAAAAACATCCTATGCTCACGAATAGGAAGAATCAATATCATGAAAATGGCCATACAGCCCAAAGTAATTTATAGATTCAATGCTGTTGCCATCAAGCTACTATTGACTTTCTTCACAGAATTAGAAAAAAACTACTTTAAATTTCATGTGGAATCAAAAAAGAGCCCGTATAGCCAAGACAATCCTAAGCAAAAAGAACAAAGCTGGAGGCATCACACTACCTGACTTCAAACTATACTACAAGGCTACAGTAACCAAAACAAAATTGTACTGGTACCAAAACAGATATATAGTCCAATTGAACAGAATAGAGGCCTCAGAAATAATACTCACACATATACAACGATGTGATCTCTGACACAACTGACAAAATAAGCAATGGGGAAAGGANAAACAAAATTGTACTGGTACCAAAACAGATATATAGTCCAATTGAACAGAATAGAGGCCTCAGAAATAATACTCACACATATACAACGATGTGATCTCTGACACAACTGACAAAATAAGCAATGGGGAAAGGATTCCCTATTTAATAAATGGTGTTGGGAAAACTGGCTAGCCATATGCAGAAAACTGAAACTGGACCCCTTCCTTATACCTTATATAAAAATTAACTCAAGATGGATTAAAAACTTAAACTTAAGACCTAAAACCATAAAGACCCTAGAAGAAAACCTTGGCAATACCATTCAGGACAGAGGCCTGGGCAAAGACTTCATGACTAAAACACCAACAGCAATTGCAACAAAAGCCAAAATTGACAAATGGGATCTAATTAAATGAAAGAGCTTCTGCATAGTAAAATAAACTATCGTCAGAGTGAACAGGAAACCTACAGAATGGGAGAAAAATTCTGCAATCTGCTCATCTGACAAAGGGCTAATATCCAGAATCTACAAGGAAGTTAAATTTACAAGAAAAAAACGACCCCATCAAAAAGTGGACAAAGGATATGAACAGATACTTCTCAAAAGAAGACATTTATGTGGCCTACAAACTTACGAAAAAGAGCTCGTCATCACTGGTCATTAGAGAAATGCAATCAAAACCGCAATTACATACCATCTCATGCCCGTTAGAATGGTGATCGTTAAAAAGTCAGAAAACAGCAGATACGGGAGAGGTTGTGGAGAAATAGGAATGCTTTTACACTGTTGGTGGGAGTGTAAATTAGTTGAGCCATTGTGGAAGACAGTGTGGCAATTCCTGAAGGATCTAGAACCAGAAATACCATTTGATACAGCAATCCCTATTACTCGGTATATACCCAAAGGGTTATAAATCATTCTATTGTAAAGACAAATGCACACATATGTGTATTGCAGCACTATTCACATTGCAAAGACTTGGAACGAACCCAAATACCCATCAATGGTAGACTGGATAAAGAAAATGTTGCACACATACACTATGGAATACTATGCAGCCATAAAAAAGAATGAGTTCATGTCCCTTGCAGGCACATGGATGAAGCTGGAAACCATCATTCTCAGCAAACTAACACAGGAACAGAAAACCAAACACAGCACGTTCTCATTCATAAGTGGGAGTTGAACAATGAGAGCACATGGACACAAGAAGGGCAACAGCACACACTGGGGCCTGTTGGGGAGTGGTGGGTTAGGGGAGGGATAGCATTAGGAGAAATACCTAATGTAGATGATGGTTCATGGGTGCAGCAAACTACCATGGCACGTGTATACCTATGTAACAAACCTGCACTTTCCTTTTTTTTTCTTTTTTTTTAAATGTGTTTATTTATTTATTTATTTGTTTATTATACTTTAAGTTCTAGGGTACATGTGCATAACGTGCAGGTTTGTTACATATGTATACTTGTGCCATGTTGGTGTGCTGCACCCATCAACTCGTCAGCACCTGTCAATTCATCATTTATATCATGTATAACTCCCAATGCAATCCCTCCCCCC
>NW_016806087.1:1179745-1196475 GCF_001698545.2 Rhinopithecus bieti
TGGAAAAGAGGCCTGAGAGTTTTCATGGGCAGACCTGAAGGCATCTCGGTCATGGTTAGTTTCTATGATTGTTCACAGGAATGTCCATGGCATTATCTCAGCTGTCTCTTGGCTTCATTTTCTCTTCAGGTTTCAGGAATGCCTGGCCACAGCAGGTGTTATCTATTACCTCAGTTCACTATATGTATGCTTATCACTTTGAGGGGTTAGCAGTGTCACTATAGGCTGAGTCATTTGTCATAGTGACTCCAGTTTTAGACATTTAGAATTACAAAACAATATGATATATCAGGTTCTGAAAGTTTTATCGTTGACCTTGGTCCAGACACAGAGTTTCTAAGGCCTTTGTAGTTTCATGAGTGATAGGAACATCTGACACAGAGTTCCTACATCCCTTGGAATTTCCTGGGATATGAAGTCATCTTTTTTCCTATTGAGGCCACCCTTTCTGAGCTCCTGGAGAGTCTCAGGATGGGGATTGGTTGCAAGGGAAACCAGCCCTGGCAATTAGAGGGTTGGAACTTGCCGTCTTACCCCTGAACCACTGGGAAGGGATGGGGCTGAAGGTTGAGTTGAGTACCAGTGTCCAGTGAGTTAATCATACCTACAAAATGTAGCTTCAATAAAAACCAGGAAGCATACTGCTCGGTAAATTTCCAGACTGCTGAGCATAACATACAGAGGTTGCTGGAGAGTGGCATGCCCAGAGAGGGCATGGGAGGAGCTCTATGCTCCTTCCCACATACTTTACCTTATGCATCTCTTCTATCTGGTTGTTCATCTGTATCTTTTATGACATCCATTATAATAAATTGGTAAATGTAAATAAAGTGTTTCCCTGAGTTCTGTGAGTGCCTCTAGCAAATGAATCAAATTTCGGGGTTGATGGTTCATGGAAACCTTGATATATAACTGATTGGTCACAACCTGGGGTTTTGCACTTGAATTTGGGGCTGTTTCATTGGACTGAGCCCTTAACTTCTGGGATCTGACATTATTCTTAAATTGGAAGTGTGAAAATTAAGTTGAATTATAAGAATTAAGCTGGCATCTGCCGGAGAATTTGATTAGGATGTGGGGGAAAAAAACACATGTCTGTTGTCAAAAGTATTCTGAGTGTGGTGTTGACTGTATGAAAGAAAAAAAAGTATTTTTTCTGATACAATTTATCTTTCAATTATTCATATACATTGTTTTCTAGCTCTCATATGCTCTACTAGTGACTATTGTGCTACGATGTGGAAGTTTGTAGGGTTAAAGAAAGCAGAAAGTATATCTCCTTTATCAATTTCAAAGTAAGAGATCTTTATTTTCTAACTCATTTTGTATTTTGTAAACTTTTCTCTTTATGAAATGGTGGTAATGAATACTTAAATATTTAATCTGCTGAAAGCTTAGTTAACTTCTTCAAGGAGAAAAAAATGAATGTGGTCTTTACCTTTAAAGCCAAGATACTTTGCATTTTCTCTTTTTTTTTTTTAAATCATCGGTATGACTCTCCCATTGAAAGATGCATTTAATTATTGAACATGTACCACCTTTAAGTAATTTGTTATTCAAGGCTTTGGAAATGTAGTGGTGAATAAGACAAAAATGTCCCCTGCTCTTAAACAACTTTAATTTCTAGAGGCAAGAATCAACAATAAATGGTTAAATTGATTAAATAAAAGAAATATGATTATAGACAACAGTAAAATCTATGCATAAATTAAAGTAATACAATATTAAAAGGAGAATAACTGGATATGGGAATAAAAACATTAGGAATGCCTAGCTCAGGAGTTGCATTAATTTGGGAGCTGGAGGAATAAATTTCCAGCTTCCAGGAGCAGAACATTCTGGGCAAAACAAGTAGCAAATGCAAACATCTTAATACAAATATCCTGACACAGAAGAACATGGCCTGTTTCAGGAATATGAAAGATCATCATGGCTGTATCATAAAGGAACAAGGGAAAGTTAAGAGAGTTATGAAAGATGAATTTGGAAAAACAATCCAGAATCTGTGGGGTTCTATAGCCATATTGAATTTGTGAGTTTGAATTTTATTCAAAGAGAAAGTATATATCATTATACCAATGAAAACACAAAGTTACATGCTCTGCTTTGCATTTTTAAATAATGGGACTAAAATAGTCAACCATGTTTTTTTATCAAGTTTTATTCGACATAATTGTTATTTTGAAAGACATTAATTTGGCATTATCCATAAGGTAATATAAGGAGCATTTTTCAATGGGTTTTCATTGTGCTATTTTTTACTAATGCATACAATATTTTTACACGTAAGTATGTTAAACATCTGACAGTGTATATACATATATTTCCACAGCAGTATACCCAAATTAGAAAACTGTAATAACAAAGAGAGTTTAGCAGCTGCTTTTAAACTGCTTAAATATTAAAGATTTATTGATTCTTTGTTCTGTAAGTCTCTAAAGAGAATCATATTGAGAAGAGTCCTGTATGATTAATCTTGGTAAGGAAAAATTGCGAAGTAATAACAGAGAAAAAAGAAAATGTAATAGTGGTGAAGAAAGGGAATAAGTATTATGTGAAGAAATGTATCAGATAACATTACAGAATTCAAAGTAAGAAATTATTTGTATTTTCTTGCAGGAGCTTTTTGTTTAGAGAGAGGACTGTCACCTTTATTTTCCACCTGAAAATTATCATAATGGAAGGGCCAGTTCTTCTCACACAATGAACCACAACCTAGAGTATGAGGAACTCTACCAAAAGCCTCTGTGCCAGTAATTAGAGCAAAGGGCTGCAGGTCATGAACATTGGTTTCTGTCCCCTACTGGAACAGCACTCCCCTCTCAACATCAAGCAGAACAATCCATGCCGCCGTACTTATGTCCACTTAGCAATACAGCTTCTCTAGTGAAAGAACTGATTTCTAGCACATTGTACAGAACACATATTTAACACACAAAATTATTTGAGCTCCTCTAGAGGAAGGCAAATAACAAAAAATATCAAAATCAGAACATTATCCTTTTTTCGAGACTCGTGTTTAAGAAACAAGACTGATAGGCAGACATCTGCGAGGCTGTGACTTCAGAAGCACTTTCTGCCTCAGCTTAACACATCTTTCATTTAATGGCTTTATTTTCTCACCTCCTTTTTCTGTACTCTTTTAGGAGGATGTTTTAATTCATTCAATCAGTCAGAATTGTTAGTATCTACTTTGTGTAAAGCATTTTGTTTTCAACACTGAGTTTTGTATAGAGTCAAAGTTACGTACTATGATCTTGTGAGTGTGTGAGTGCCAGTATATTTATTATCAAGGTAATTCATTTACTAAGTTATTTTCTCTTCTGTAAAACCTTTTTTTCTCTTCTACAGCAATTTTCTTAAAAAAAAAGGTGAAATATTACATAATAGAGGTATTTTTATTAATACCTCTTATTAATAAACTTATACAAATTTCATTTTGATTTCAGACAAGAATAAAATTCTACTTGAATAGTTTTATTTTCTTTAAAATAATGATTATACAGATGGCATACGCTACCTTTACTACTTAGCATTTTATTAAACATAAATGCAAATTTTTTTTTTCAAATGTGTAATGGCCCCATTCCAGGAACATGTTTTAACTCATTGAATACCAGCAAGATAAACAGAGTTAATTTACCATTGATTATAATAACAGAGGTAACATATATACAATTGAACAGAAATCTCAATGAAAGTATTTTTCACTGAAAACACAACTTAAAATCCTTACACTGCTTATAGACCTTAAACGTCTATATCATGACCTTGCGCTTTTATTTTCCATATTTAAACAGCTTATTTTCTGCTTTTGAAATATAATTGCTCAGAACTAATATTTGAATTTCTATGTCAATCTTGCTTCTTCCTTTAAGATATACATAATAATGCTTGCCACGAGTCTTTCCTAAGCCATATAGAGTGCTTCCTCATAAGAAAGGATTAAGGTTATGCTTCACTTTGGAGATTATAGAGATTCCTATAAATTTTTACCCTGTACCATATTCCAACCTTGCTTCTGATCTCATGTTTCTAACAAAATTATGCTTGCTAAATACGCCTGTGGCCTCTATGTTATCGAAATAGTTCAGTCTTCATCTGGAGGCTGAATAGTCCAGCTCACCAGTGAGGAGTGCTGGGAGAAGTACACTCAGCCACGTATGCATGGGATTGATACCATTCAAGATCCTCTGAATACAATCACTCCCCTCAGGAGGAAGTGCCTGCTTTCAAAAATATTAAACACTTAAATAATGGGAATCATCATCAATCACCCAGGTCTCAAAGGTCGTATGATTTGGCACTACATGTGCATGACATCCCATAATCTCTTCTCTCCCAACTTATTCAGACATTCACTTCGGGTTTCTTACATGTGTTTGGTCTTTGGGTGAAATTTATATATAAACCCATATAGTCCACTTCATCATCCAATTGTTTCTTCAGATAAGATCAAGTAACTCGATTTCAGGAATTTTTTTTCAAAAAAAAAATTAAGATAAAAGATAGTTGGAGTTCACCTAAAAAATACAACTTCTGAAAATTGGCAGGACTTATTACAGCAAATAGGAGAAAATTAAACAATCAAAACTCTTGATGGCTAGCATTGGTGTTTGAGATTTATCTCAAAAGATGAGTCAGATTGAGCTTAAAAGCGTCTCATACAATGGTGGATTGAAAGGCACAATCTTGAGGAAAACATTGACAACATTTTAGTGATGGCTTTAAAAGGAAGCATAACAAATTATTTCTTACCAAAACGTAGGATTCTTGTTTGCACATGTCTCACATAGAAGCGGGATTCCAAGAATTTGTTGTGTATGTATGTAAAACACAGAAATATTATTTATTTTTTTAATTATGGAAAATACAGTTGTCAAACTTTGACAAATATTATACAGATGTCATTAAAGGCACTGCAGAAGCAAAGTGGAAGGAAAATTCTTCTATTGCACCTGCACTGGATTAATTTTAAATACCATATGTCATTTAATTGATTTATGAAGTATAAGTATGGGATGTTAATGGGGGGCTGTTCAGCATGGCACAGTAAGTTTATCTTTGATGCTATGCCCTCTTACACAGATTCAAAGGAAACTTAGATAGATAGAATTTATGGGGAAATCAAGAAGACACAGTTGGACTCAAAACCAAGATTAACATCTCCAGAGATCAGTAATGGAAAAGAGAGACAAAGCAGTGGGTAATGTTGAAGCCACACCTAGCAGGTAATGAGGGCTAAAGTGCTGCAGGTCAAGCTGGATGTCAGGCTGAACTTCTTGCTTGAATCCAGAGCTAAGATAGACTATAGATATATATGTATGTGTGTGTGTGTGTATATATATATATATATATGTATATATATATATACGTATGTATATATATACATATATATCGTATATATATATATCCGTATTATCCTATATACCGTATACTATAACCAGTATATCAACCTAATATATATATATACGTGCATAATATATATAATGTATATATATATATATCGATGTTTTCACTGAGAGCCCTGAACCTACAACTTTATAGGAAGCCGTGAACCTCAGAAAGTGAAAGATAAAGACATTTCTTGTGATGAGGAACAAAATCAAGCTACTATCTGGCTCAGTTAATTAACCTATGATTTCTTCAATCAAACAACAAAGAAGAGGCTTTGAGGCTTTGAAATATCATTATAAGGAATGGTTATAGACAGAGGAATTTTGACACTGAATATAGGTAACTATAAAGTAAATAGATAATGATAAGTGAACGGAGAGGAAGAAAGTAAGGCAGGTGAGAGTAGGGGAGAGAGAGAGCAAAAACCTTACTACTCAAAATGAGCTTGCACAACATGATTCAAAAATAAGTTTACAAATAAATAAAAAGATAAATTTCAAAATAGAAGAACTCCACAAAATCAACAGTCTGAACTTAAATTTGCTCCTAATTAAATTAATTGTATGAGACACTATGTAAAACAATATTTAAGTAATGTACTTAAAATGTTCATATCTGAAGAAAACTCTGAGTTCATATATATCAATAAAAGAAAGGTAATAAAAATAGAATAATCATGTCAGTCACAGTTAAAGAATGAATAAATTAGAAATTGATATTGAGTGAGCTGCAAGAGAACACAGATAGATAATAATGCAGAAAAACAATATATGAAAAAAATGAGAAGTTCAACAAAGAGATAGACACAATATAAAAGAACCAAACAGAAATGTTGGAGCTGAAGGACATAATGACTGAACTGAAAAATGCTATAGGAGTTAAACAATAGACTCAAACAAGCAGAAGAATCAGCAAGATCAAAGACAGGTCATTGAAAAATTATCCAGTCAGAGGGATGACAGAAAAATAATAAAGAGTGCAAAATATCTACATGACTTATGAGACACCATCAAGTGAGCCAATATACATGTTATTAGAATTGCAGAAGAAACAGAGGAAAAAAAGATTAGGAAGTTTAATGAAAGAAATAATGACAGAAAATTTCCAAAATCTAGAGAGAGAAATAAACATTCAGAACCATGAAGCCTAAAGAACCCCGGAGAGATTAAATATGAAGAAATCTTCAATTAAACACTTTATAATCAAGTTCTCAAAAGTCAAAGGCAGAGAGAGAATAATTTTGGAGGAAGCAAGAAAAATGTGCCTTGCCACATGAAAGAAGCTGCCAGGAAAGAGTGAGATAATATATGCAAATATATACTCAAAGAGGAATGAATACTAACTTAAAACCTGCAACACAAAAACTACGTTATTAAGTAAAACTCCACAGAAACTGTATATTGGTGAAGACTTCGGAACCCAGCCATAAAGGGTTAGAAAGAGGACAAAAATAGTTTGTTTTTCCATATCATGAAATAAGAGAAAATTTAATAATTCATGGACTGATGAAGAGAAATAAGACAGTACCAGTATAGAAAGAAGTGGCTGAGCAAACATATAGAAAGTTGAGAGAGGGAAATTGAGAAGCAGCAACATTTTTGAACTAGAAAATGAGGCAAGAGGTAGAGTGAGAATTTTCTCATAATGGGTATTTGAATATACTCTTTTGCATCTGTAGATTTTAAAGAATTTCACATTGTTTCCTGGCTATCCTTCCACCCATTCTCCCTTTCCCTCAGTCCCCATTGCCTTTACTGTGCACTGAATGTCTCCAAAAGCTTGCTTTTTTTTTTCTCTCAATACTACTTTAAGACAATGGTTTTAAAACATTTCTTTGGAAAACTCTAGGAATTCTGTTCAGGGCTGTAAATGGTGAGTATACGCGGTAAAAGAGATAGATGGTGAGCACCACACCATTCTGCCAGAGCAAGTCTGCTTCTATCATTTTATTTGTTTATGCTTCTGGGCATAATTTTTTTTAGTAAAAAAATAAAGTTTGTGAACAGTGTGTTGGCAAATTCTTAGACTCTTGGTTGCAATATTAGAAAAACAGTATCAACATGCTTTGCTATAAAAGAAATCTTCCTATCTTATGTCTTGCTGGAACCCATACAGAAAAAATGAAAACCCACATTTTAAAATGTGAGTAGAAAGGTTTTAAGTTGCTAAAAGCAAGTATCAGGCCTGAAGGTTTATATAGAATTTCTATTTCTTGCTAGCTTCTCAGTTTTGATTCAACTAATAGAAGACTAAATAAATAACACATTAAGTCCTATATAACATTTAATAAACCCTCATTCCACCTAAGACACATACTGAAATTATATTTGTTTATTGGTACCAATATAATGGGATAATATTGTTTTAAGCACATTTAAAATGATGTAATCCTTTTAATTTTATTCTTGTGAATGAATGTGAAAATTCCATCAGGGCAAACTATCTGTTTCAGGGATGTTCTCCATGATTATAGCTTTGCATTTAGTAAAAGGAGCTTGAAATCTTGGATACATCATGAGAGAGTGGTATATTCTATTGACTTTTCAAGTGATATATTCAAGACGCCAAAAGAGAAGGACTGTTTTTAGATTAAAAGGATTTAGTCTCATTGTGTTCTAGGCTAGTCAAACACTACTGTAATATTTTTATTTTGATGACATAACTTAAAAATATTGCCAAAGTGTTGCAGGATCAGAGATTTACAAGTTTATAAAGGAACTGAGTTTGACAAAATTTGATGTCATCTGATAGGCAGTTAATAGGTTTCTGTGGAGAGTTTAGCGAAGAGAAGCCTTGAAATTTAGTGGTAGAAATTTTAGTTTTCTTCAGTCAAAATAGAAGATTAGAAGATAACTGTACCTTATTAGCCAGAAAGCAAAAGTAAGACTTAGAAGTTATAATGAATGAAAATATATAAACAGAAACCAAAATTATGAATGTATACATGCTAAAAAATAGAATGTGGTCCCTTCTGAAGTCCTATATTTTTTAGCACCTTCCACCCCCACAGTACAAGATTTTGGATTGCATTTATCCAAATATTAAAGAGATAGCCTTTGGATTATTTTTAAATAAATTCAAGGTTTTTTCTAACTCTCAGTTTATTAAAAAAGACCACTATCATCCTTTGAGAGATGCTCTTTGAATATTGTAGGTCTTTTTACATCTCAAGTATTTAAAGAGTCTCTGCTGTGTTTAAAGAATTAAGTAAACATTTTATGTACATTATCTCATGTCATGTCATTCATTTGTTAATTCATTGAACAAATATTTCTTGAGCATTATTTGTCTGATAAGTATGCTAGGCACTAAGCTGAGAGTTTGTGTCATGTATCTGAAAAAGATTTACCAGGGGAAGGGAATGTTGGACTAAGGAAGAGTTAAATAAAATGAAGGTTAAGTCTACGTAGCACACACAGGAGTTTTTTCTCCAGGTAGTTTTTTTTTTTTTTTTTTTTTTTTTTGAGATGGAGTCTCGCTCTGTCGCCCAGGCTGGAGTGCAGTGGCCAGATCTCAGCTCACTGCAAGCTCCGCCCCCCGGGTTTACGCCATTCTCCTGCCTCAGCCTCCCAAGTAGCTGGGACTACAGGCGCCCGCCACCTCTCCCGGATAGTTTTGTATTTTAGTAGAGATGGGGTTTCACCGTGTTAGCCAGGATGGTCTCGATCTCCTGACCTCGTGATCCGCCCGTCTCGGCCTCCCAAAGTGCTGGGATTACAGGCTTGAGCCACCACGCCCGGCCTCCAGGTAGTTTTTTCTTTTGGCAGCTGGAACTTGATCTCACTCCAGGTAGTTTTTTCTTTTCCAGGTAGTTTTTACTCCAGGTAGTTTTTTCTTTAGGCAGCTGGAGCTTGATCTCACTGGATCCTTCTAAAAATACACTTCAGAGTAAGAGGCAGAAGAGGGAAGACTTAATCTGCTTCCATATGGCCCTATGTTCCACTGGTCAAGATGTCCTCCATGGCACATTTACCATCATCCATATCCTGTTTTCATAAGGACATGGGAAGTTTTCATAAGCATTTTAGCCATAGAGCGGAGAAGCCTTAGAACAGAAAGCAAGAGCTTTTACAGTACAGCTGATAGGAGGTGCTGTCAGGTACAACTTCCATGAAGCTGCTATGGCCATGGCTGGATAAAATGCTGCTCAAGTAATCTTTTGGCTGTCTTCAACTTTTATTCAGACAACTTAGACATTCTCCAATCATCAGTAAGACTTGATATGGTCTGACTCTGTCCCCACCCAAATCTTGAATTGTAATTCCGAGTGTTGGAGGAGAGGCCTGGTGGGAGTGAACTTCCCCCTTGCTGTTCTCATGATAGAGTTTCCATGAGATCTTGTTGTTTGAAAATGCATAGCACCTCCCCACCAGCTCTCTCTCTCCTGCTGGACAATCCTATAGTTTGTTAAAACAACAACAACAAAAAACAAACAAACAAAAATCTGAAAAGCAATGTAAAGTGAAGCACAATAAAATGAGATATGCCTGTACTATAAATTGCTAGAAAGAAAAAAAGATGATTTGACATTATAGATTTAATATGGATCAGCTTTTTAGCTATCTTGACAGAAAATAGATATTTTTAAAGACATAAGCACAACCAGAAATTTCCACTCCTCCTTCTGCACCATTGGAATGTTATCTTTTCCAATGTGACACTTAAAATATAAATAAACTTTGTTCCATGTTGGTTGAAGAAGAGTTTAGATATATCTTGATAAAACAAAATGTGAATACTGAGGTAAAGATGTAGACCCATTTATCTTACTTATATTTTGTAGTTTGAAATAGGACTGTTCTGTTTGACTGGCGTACTACTTAATTTTTAATTGAATGCAAATGCTTTTTGGCTGGCTGTGAACTCCCTAGTTTTCCTTAGTGCTCAACATTTCCAATATTGCCCAGTCTTCTTCATGCATTTGTATACCTTGCCTTGTCCCGGGAAGCATTTGAGCTTGATAGCCTTGATACGGAGATCAAATCACGTGGAACACTTAGTTAACTCTGGACTGTGGAAGGAGAAGTGGCTGGAATCCAAAGTCATCACAGAGGTGCTTGAGCTAGAGATGGCAGCACAAAAACAGAAATTATATTGAGAAGTTAACAGCAGAGGAAACCATAGCCTGATAGGAGCTCAGGCAATTTGGTGCTGGTTCTGGTAACCGATGGCTTTTAGAGCTTCATACAGGAGGTCTTGACTTACCTACCCTCCTTCTCTTTGTTGTCTGGGAGGAAGAGCAACATAATAGCAATTTTTTCAGTGGCCTATGTAAGATGGAAGAAGGCAAGTCATAGATGTTTTCATCTTATGTTTCTATGGCCTGAGATATCTTATGTATAAAATATAAAACACATGTAGTAAATTTTCCTTATGTTATGCTGGCAATTCTTTTATATACTATGTTAAACATTTCATAGATAGCTATAACTAATGATACACTCTAAACATATTTGCCATGAATTTTTTATCTCTATGTTTTGTTTCTTTGGCATAATTTATTAAAGTATAACAGTTGTTAGAGTTTGATTTTCAGCCTATGTTATTCCTTATATACACAAATGTTTCAAAATGAGCAATATTTTGAAAAGAATCCAAAACATATTTCTCTGAGAAAAAAAAATGATACTTATTAATAGTTTTTTTCCACTTCTTACCAAATTAGCAGATGCAACCAGACTCCAAAGTGGGTAATATTAGTTTCAGGAGAATAGAAAATATAACTAAAAAGGGAAATTTCATTTAAATATTTGTAAAGTATAAAATTAGCATACCTGAAACTTCCAGAGAGCTTAAATACATGTCACTCTCCTAATCTTTGCATGGTGCACAATATGTATTTTTGTTCTTTATTGCTTACTTACACTATTAGGCCATTCTTGCATTGCTATAAAGAAATGTTAGAGATTGGTTAATTTATAAAGAAAAGATGTTTAATTGGCTCACAGTTCTGCACTATAAATCATGGTGCCATCATGTGCTCAGCTTCTGGGGAGGCCTCAGGGAGCTTTTACTCAAGGCAAAAAGCAAAGAGGGTGCAGGAACATCACATGGTGAGAAATGGAGCAAGGGAGAGTGTGGGAGGGAGATGCCACACACTCAAACAGCTACTAGATCTCATGGGCACTCACTTATTATTGCAAGAACAGCACAAAGCCATGAGGGATCCTGCCCCCATGGCCCAATCACCTCCTACCAGGTCCCACCCCCAACATTGGGGATTACATTTCAACACGAGATTCAGGTGGGGGCAAATATCCAAACAGTATCATAAACCTTTCCAGTTTTATCTTTTCATAATACCCTCCCACTCTCACCCCCACATCTACTTTATGGAAAAATTTATAATCTCTAAATGTTCCAGCTGTCTCTTTGATCAGATGCAAATATTAATTGACTTGGTCCCTCAACACTATTTTTATTTCCTCAAATTCCTACTCATTCTTGAGCAAACTCTTTGTAAGTTTGCACACTATTTGTAAGTTTGTTATTGTAACAAACGTAGACATTGGGTTTTTTGTGGAGAAGGGGGAGTAGAGCATATGGGGTAGGAATAGTATTGAGTGTTGCTGTCTAAATGTTATTTTTAAAATTGTTATATTTTTTAATCAAAAGCGTTAATAACTCAGTAGACATAATGCATATTAAATGCATTGATAACATCAAAACCAGGTTGAAAGTCTCCATTTAGGTCATGGAGTGAAATAAGACATTTAATTGACATTGGCAGAAGTATATAAAGAAGTTATGGTTAAATAGGAAAAAAGCACAGGGGAGTGTCACTATTTGCTTAGAAAATTGACAAACACAAACTGAAAAATAATTTCTACAACCTGGTACAGCAAGAACAGTTTCTATGGAAATAGAACAAAAGTGATTCAATCTCAAATGTAAAGCCTTTTCTCCAAGATAATTAAAGAAAGGATAAAAGGATAGAAACCCATTTGACCTGCTAAATTAAATACCTTTAAATATCCTCTTCTTCACAGTAGTCAGAGTGATGTATTAAACTTCTCTAGTACTATCTATGGAACTTAAAATAACGTCTTTATATCATCCCATGCCCTGCAAATCCCTACATGAACTGGTTCTGGCAGCTTCTAATAAGCATATGTTTTACTTTCCTTGCTTACAGAGCTCCAGTTTCACCAGCCTTTTGTCTGTTTTACAAACAAGGTATTTTCCAACTTAAGATTTTCTCATACTTTCTCTACTTGTTCAGCTCTTTTTCTGGATTTTTGTATAAAGGCCTCCTTCTCTTCATTCAGGTCTGTGCTGAGATGTTACCTTCTTTAGAAGCCTTTCCTATCCACATTTTTAATAACCTCCACTTCTACTGTATCCTACCCCCTACCTATTACTATTTTATTTTCTTATGTGTATTAGTGATATCTAATGTTATATTAATTTCTTTATGTCGGTGTTTATTGCTTGAATTTCCAGATAGAATATAAGCTCCATAAGCATCCAGAATTTTTCTCTCCTGATCTCTCTTTTCCTAGTGCCAAGAATGTGACTGGCATTAGAGAAGACAAAATAAAAGATCTGTTGAAGGAATGACTATTTGCAAATTAGCCATTTGGGAAAAGGAAAGCTCAGGAAGAAAATCTCCCTTCTCCCATTTAAACTAACTGTAAGAGATTAAATATATTGAAATGGATTGCTTGGGGACATTTGAGAAACATAACACTCAGTTTCTTTATGGTGGTTTATTCAATGAAAATGTGTAGATTATAAGACATGCGCTCTTATAGCCTTTTAGATTTATTGTGTGTTTTCTCAGTAGCCACTCTTCCTTTCTTCCCCAGATAAAAGCTCTAATTGTTATTATTGTTTATATTCTGAAACCCATTTAAAATGTCCAAAATTATAGTAAAACTGGCTCTTTCTCAATTTTTAAAAAATTTTATGAGATTATTTCAGAGTAAGACATAAAATGTTGAAGTCATTTTGTGACATTTCAGCTTAATGCCAAAACATTTTTCCTTAATATGCTAAAAGACATTATTTTTTAATATACTCTTACAGATATTAAACAGTAAAAGCACAAGAACATTATGGACACAAGATCTCATGAAGTGACTCATGAAGATATTTTATTTTAAAATCATTTCTCTATGTGAGTTTGAAGCAACATATTTAAGATATATAAACTGTTCATTTAGTAAATTGGAAAAGGCTTCTGTTCAGTATCAGCATGCCAAGAATTCTAACTCTCTATGTATTTCACAATTTGTTGGAAAATAACATATAGAAAAACAACAGTACATTCCCTCTGCTGTTCTACTATAGTAAATATCGACATTCTTGGAATGCTAGGATTTGTTAAAGCTCATTTAGGGCAAACTGTTTTCTGTTTGAGATCAAAATTTTGTCTTCTACTTGTAGAATCTACATAGAATTCAGTAAATCTATTCCCTAATTTATTTTTTTAAGGGCATATACTTCAAGATTTTCATTGCCTAAAAATCTAGTAAATCTTTCTTAAACAGAATTTATATCTGGATTAAAGTAGGTAGCTCTTATTGTTGCAACCTATAATACCTAGTAAAAGTGAATATAAGTAACGTGTCATGTTCATTTTAGTATGGTAATAATTTACACTTCAATTCTCACTAGGCATTTATGTAACAACCACCAAGGACATTTAAAATAACAAGAGATTCAGTGAAATCATATGCAAAGAATTATTATTGAAGGACCTGGAAATGCTTCTCTTTTTCAGTCAGTGATAAAGGAGATGTCTGCTGCCTTTTACTGTTTCAAAGTGGAATATTTTAGCTAATGTTTCTCCCATCCTTTTAGGCCTTGCAATCTTCATGCATTCATTTTCTCGTTTTGTGTGAATATAAGCCACATCTTCCATAATACATGGTTTTAGTACCATTTGACTTTAGCTTCTGAACCATTTTTTTCTTTTTTCTTTCATTTTAATGACAAAAGACCTTCAAAAGCAACAAGGATTCCTTGATTATTTCTAGCTATCTAGTTCTTGCAGCGATCATGCAGATTGCTTTGGTCACACACTGAGAAAACCCCGTAATTACAAGGATATTTATGATAGCAGCATTGCTATTTCAGGGAATTACATTATAGTTCACACTAAAAATAAAAGGGCAACACATTTTACATGCTGGTAGCTGGTTTCCCTTGATAGATGCACTTGCTTTTTCTGCAGACTTAAATTTATCCTTCACCATCTGCTCTTCAAGTACTCCAGAAAATACAATATTGCAACTGAATTCCCTTGAAAGTAAGTTACTCTTCCTCCCTACAGACTTCCTTGTCAGATTCATAGTCTCTCTCTGTTGTATTCATAGTCTTACCTGCATACAAATGCCCAGTATTTGAATAGCTCTAGTAATTTTGTACTTGAATTTAGAGAATATTTGGAGGAACAGCCAGGCAATCACTCCTATAATGTTTTGGGCATGACTGGGGAGATGACATGGGCCATTGTGTTATTAAAATAATTGAAAAAAGTTGTTGTTCAAGTAGCTATATTTTTGTTTATTGTTTTTTCTTTATTTAGTCATTCTTTTCACAAAAAAATCATTGAAATATTTTTGCTTTAAGCAGTTTGGAAATAATTGTACTAACGCTACTTATGCAGAACACAACATAATCCTGTTGCATTATTTGCATGGTAGTGAAAGGACACTTATACACTCTCTGCCTAAAACAATCTCCCAGTCCAAGTGGCACTAACTGAAATTTGTTCATAGATACTTGGTCCTTTCGTTTCTCTTGGAAGTGTCTTTAAAAATATATCCTGCAAATAGCCATGCTAATCCTTGTGATACAATTGCTTCCCTAAGCAACAGAGTTTCAGGGCAATTACAAGATACTTACATGGAGAAAAGGAAAGAAGCAGGAAAATTGTAAAAGGAAGATTGTGAATACTGGGAGGACTAGTGCATTATATATAGTCGATATAGTCCATAGATATTATTTTTTAATAAATATGAAAGGGTGAACAGAAAATGTTAAAGTAAGGCTCCCCTGTTGTAGGATAGTGCCTAGCCAGTCCTTCTAGGGATTTTGCCTTTGCCTTTGGCTTTCAAATTAATTTGAAGTCCTACTTCACTTCAGCCACTGCATTCTATGTTTCCCCCAAAAGGAAAGAAGATACTTTGCCTGCATCAGATATTGATAATTTATCAAGACATCATAATATTAAAATAAAAAATCTTGATGTGAGACCAACCAAGGAACTCTTCATGTATCTTTCATCAGTTTTAAAACTGATTGCGACAGAGTTGGTGAAAACAGAAAAGGTATCTAGCCTCCTTTATTTTAGAAAAAATCTTTCCACATTCAAAGCAAACCAAAGGTGTCTACAAAGTATGTAGACACTTAGAAATGGTGCAGTTGGTAAATAGATGAGAAAGTGAAGGTGTTTGTTCCAGTGTCTGCATGTGGGCAGCGTGTCTAGGGATCAGATGAACCTGATTAAAACTTTTGTGGTTATTTATTTGTGAAAGAGCAAGTCAGACTTGATGTTGTTTGGGTCACCTTTTGTGCCATCACTCTAATTGCAGCTCTCTTCTCTGTAGGCCTAGAACACGCGGGTGTTCAGGGCAAGGAGAGGAGAATGCAAAAGTTCCCAATCACAGCTTCTGGTCATCTGAGAAAGATTCCAAACTATGACCCCCAAAGACTGACCTCACTTCCCTGCACGTATACCACAGAAAGAAAATCTTACTTTGTCAAGGACATTGTTTTAGGCAGAAATAATGGCCATACCTGACACAGTGTGTTTTATTTAATCTTTGTTTTTGTATAGCAAATTAGAAAAAAATGCACTATAGTATTTTCACATTATTTTAAAGGTATCTATCTAGAATTATATAATTTTGAGGCTGAATGAAACCTCAAAAGCAATCTAGTCTTTTTCTAATGCATAAATTCCTTTATAATACCCACTAACATGATTTATTAGCTCAAGTCCTTTAAGTTATTGGAACTCATTGCCTCATGAGACAATCCATTTTACTTTAGCAGCTTTGAGTGTTAGAAAATTTTTTCTTATATTGAGTTGAAATCTGTAGCCCTTTCTTCTCTGTAACCTGAACCCATTTGTCCTAATTTTGCTTTGTAAATGAGAAAAAGATAAGCTCTCATTCACTTGATAGTGTTTCATTTTTAAGCCACATATGGCCTAGGTCATTCATATAGTTTTTTTGATTTTAAAAAATAACAAATTATTTCAAATAACTTCAACTTCTTTCTAAAGATTCACAGATGCATAGATTTTATAAAATGGAAGAAATTTTGGAAATTATCTGTTTTCTCTTGAAAACACAGTTCTATAAAATCCTAATCCTAGAGAT
>NW_016806087.1:1197330-1201163 GCF_001698545.2 Rhinopithecus bieti
AAAAAAACCATAAGATACTTATCTTTGGTTCAGTCTCTGTATTAGTTTGTTCTTACATTGCTATAAAGAAATACCTGAGACTGAGTAATTCATAATAAAAGATTTAATTGGCTCACAGTTTTGCTGGCTGTACAGGAAGCATAGCAGTATCTACTCCTGGGGAGGCTTCCAGAAGCTTCCAATCATGGTGAAAGGCAGAGAAGGAGCAGGCACGTCACATGGTGAAAACAGCAGCAAGAGATGGGGCAGGGAGATGCCACATACTCTTAAATGAACAGATCTCAGAAGAACTCACTCACTATCACAAGGACAGTACCAAGAGTGATGGTAATAACCATTCATGAGAAATCCACCCCATGGAGCCAATTTCTTCCTACCAGGCCCCACCTCCAACATGGGGACTGCATTTCAATACGAGATTTGGGCAGGGACACACATCCGACCTATATCGATCTCCTTATGCCTGTGATTATTGAACTGGAATACTCTTTCTCCTGGAGTTAGGTGAAAGGAGTCATAGGTAAACCTGGTGAACCTCTTTTTTAACATTAACTTTCTTTAAAGTTTTTCTCAAAAAAGAGTCTCAGGATTTTCATATTAAATAAAAACTTTGACATAATAAGAATTCAAATAAAAATTTGGCATGAAATATGAGATTTCAAATAATTTGTAATTTTCAGAATTCTGCTTTAGTCTAGTCCAGTTGTTCTCAGCCATGGGTGATTTTGTTCACTGAGGACATTTGGCCATATCTGAAAACATTTTGGGTTATCACAATTTGAGGAGTGCTATTAGAATCAAGTGAGTAGAAGCCGGGATATGCTGGTAAGTCTGCAATGCACATGAAAGACATCCACAACAAAGAATTATTTTAACCAAAATTGTCAATAGTTTGGGTTTGAGAAACCCTGAATTTCTCAACACTGGTTACCATTAGGGGTACCTCAATGGAATGTTTATTATTCATCATTAATTATTTCACATCTTTTAAGTGCAGAATGGAAAGTACTATCATGATAGTATAAACCAAAAGGATATCTGAGACAGGTCTCAATCAATTTAGAGATTTATTTTGCCAAGGCTAAGGACATGTCCAGGTCAAAGGAACATAAAATCACAGAAACAGTCTGAGCTATGCCTTTTTCCAAAGATGATTTTGAAGGCTGTAATGTTTCAGGGGAAAAATGAGCTGGAGGGGAAAAAGAATATTATATGGTCACATTACTGAATCTACATGTTGCAAGAGAAGGAAGCAGGTAGAGGAATAGTCAATTATGTATTTGTCTTGTGCTCTGTAAATCAGCACTTTACATAAGATAAAGTGAACATAGAGTAGCTACCTTCGAGGAGATCTGGCCTTTTAGCTGTGACCATCTGTTTAGGAACACAAGGAAAGACAGTTTTGTTTCTTGTATTACTCAGCTTTCAGCTTATTTTTTTCCCTTTAGGCATAGTGAAATGTGGTCCTGATATTTTATTATCCTTTCACAAAAGGAAAGGTTTTCTTTTTTTTTTTTTTTTTTTCCTTTTTTTAATAAAGGAAGCTAGATGCCTTTTCTGTTTTCACCAACTCTGGAGCAATCTGAATCATCTCCAGTCATATCTTTTTTTCTGGTCTTCTCTGTAGTCCCATGAAGAAGGTTGACCCCCCTCCTTTATTAAAATACTGCATACAGTGCTTTAACACTGAGACTAGGTTTCATAAAGTGCTACGTATCTCAGGATTCTTCAGACAAACAGAACCAAGAGAATGTGCATATAGAGAGAAACATTATTTTAAGAAATTGGCTCACATGATTATGGAGGATGACAAGTCCAAAATCTGCAGAGCAGGTTGGCAGGCTGGAGTCTCAGGAAAGAGCTGAGGCTGCAGTTCAAGTCCAGAGACCATCTGCTGCAGATTCCTTCTTGTTCAGGGTAGAAAAGTCTTTTGTTCTTATTATGTCTTCAAGTGATTGAATGAGGCCCACATGCATTATGGAGGGCAATTTGCTTTACTCAAAGTCTATTGATTTAAATATCAATATTTCCCAAAATGCTCAGACAGAAATACCCAGAATAATACTTGATCTAATATCCAGACACTAGTCTAGCCAAGCTAACGTACAACATTAACCATCACAGTGCTTTTCTCCTAAATGCATTGTGTCTCATCCTGTGCTCACTTTGTACCTCTTTAAGAGTATTAGAAGAGATCAATGATGCAGGGATGGCCACGGCTTGTCAAAGAGCTTGTATCACCAGCCTCTCCTCAGCAAAACAGGCAATTATAGCAATTTTGGTTTCATCTATGTGCTGCATGATTCATATTTTACTTTGAATTTATTTGTAACGTACCTATGTTATTATATTAGGAAAGGCTGAACTCTGCTAGAAATTCCACCTAAGTCAGGTGGATCTCTACAATAAGGAAGGAGACTACCCCTAATATCATCCTATGCCCAATTTTGTCTCCAAAGAAAGAAGAAGTAAACACTAAAAGGCAGAAATGAAATCCACCAGCAGACAGCCCGGCGTCGCACTCTGGGCCTGGTAGTTAAAGATCGACCCCTGACCTAATTGGTTCTGTTATCTATAGATTACAGACATTATATAGGAATGCACTGTGAAAATCCCTATCTTGTTTTGTTCCGATCTAATTACTGGTACATGCACCCCAGTCATGTACCCGCTGCTTGCTCAATCAGTCACGACCCTCTCACATGCACCCCTTAGAGTTGTGAGCCCTTAAAAGGGACAGGAATTGCTCACTCCGAGAGCTCGGCTCTTGAAACAGAAGTCTTGCCAATGCTCCCAGCCGAATAAACCCCTTCCTTCCTTAACTCGGCGTCTGAGGAGTTTTGTCTGCCACTCATTCTGCTACAACAGCTTTCAGGTAATTCCAATTACTCTTTGGGTTCTTCCCTGAGCTCCAGTGAGCCTCTTACAGTGAGCAGGGATTAGGGTGGGAGATATCTATGCATGGTAGCAGTAATGACATGTCTTACTTGCACCCTTTTAGATAATAATGTTTCACTTTATCTTTTAGAGAGATTTTATTTCAATGTATCAAGAGGGCCTTAATCTTTCCTTCAGGTTGGCTAAACTTTAGACAGTTTTCTTCCTGACTATAGGCCCCTGACTTACCTTTTCTTAGAGCACTTACTTAGAAAATCTGCAATTGTAAACTATTCTTCTGCCCATTTGAAATGTATGTAAATCTTCCTCCAGCCTCCTGTCAGTTTTATAACCCAGAAAATGGCTCTCTGGAGGACCTGGGAATTGTCCTTATGAAATGTAATCAAGGAAGATAGCACCCCATTTCCCAGCCTCTATGGATAGCTAGGAGCCTAAGTTATATGGGCACTTATTATCAAACACAGATGGCCTAATCAAAGAGAAAATGGTTTGCCAACTCAACAATAACTTAATGTACTCAATACATTTTATTTCAGCAAAGTTGATTTCAGTCTTTTTTCACTATCACAATAGGCTGAATATTCTTCGTTGCCTGTTTAACTTTGTCTGGTGCACATTTTACTTTGACAATATTTTAAAGGAACTCTCAACTTCCTATACTAGAAGGATAAGTGATGATATTAATTTCAGGTACCATGACGGATCAGGAATCACAGGATAAGCAGTTTTCTGTGGTAGGCAAGTTTCACTGAGCTTTTCTAATTTTCAAGGAGAAACTAGATAGCTATTATCTTTGAGGGGGGACATGCAGAAAAAAATGAAACTTTTCCCAGATTTTCAACAGTAGATGATTTTAAAACTGTCTTACCTTCAAACACCTCAAGGCATTATTCTGAAAATTCTAATTTAAAATTAATTTCAATACTTTTCAAATA
>NW_016806087.1:1201816-1213495 GCF_001698545.2 Rhinopithecus bieti
TTTTTTTTTTTTTTTTTTTCCTTTTTTTAATAAAGGAAGCTAGATGCCTTTTCTGTTTTCACCAACTCTGGAGCAATCTGAATCATCTCCAGTCATATCTTTTTTTCTGGTCTTCTCTGTAGTCCCATGAAGAAGGTTGACCCCCCTCCTTTATTAAAATACTGCATACAGTGCTTTAACACTGAGACTAGGTTTCATAAAGTGCTACGTATCTCAGGATTCTTCAGACAAACAGAACCAAGAGAATGTGCATATAGAGAGAAACATTATTTTAAGAAATTGGCTCACATGATTATGGAGGATGACAAGTCCAAAATCTGCAGAGCAGGTTGGCAGGCTGGAGTCTCAGGAAAGAGCTGAGGCTGCAGTTCAAGTCCAGAGACCATCTGCTGCAGATTCCTTCTTGTTCAGGGTAGAAAAGTCTTTTGTTCTTATTATGTCTTCAAGTGATTGAATGAGGCCCACATGCATTATGGAGGGCAATTTGCTTTACTCAAAGTCTATTGATTTAAATATCAATATTTCCCAAAATGCTCAGACAGAAATACCCAGAATAATACTTGATCTAATATCCAGACACTAGTCTAGCCAAGCTAACGTACAACATTAACCATCACAGTGCTTTTCTCCTAAATGCATTGTGTCTCATCCTGTGCTCACTTTGTACCTCTTTAAGAGTATTAGAAGAGATCAATGATGCAGGGATGGCCACGGCTTGTCAAAGAGCTTGTATCACCAGCCTCTCCTCAGCAAAACAGGCAATTATAGCAATTTTGGTTTCATCTATGTGCTGCATGATTCATATTTTACTTTGAATTTATTTGTAACGTACCTATGTTATTATATTAGGAAAGGCTGAACTCTGCTAGAAATTCCACCTAAGTCAGGTGGATCTCTACAATAAGGAAGGAGACTACCCCTAATATCATCCTATGCCCAATTTTTGTCTCCAAAGAAAGAAGAAGTAAACACTAAAAGGCAGAAATGAAATCCACCAGCAGACAGCCCGGCGCCGCACTCTGGGCCTGGTAGTTAAAGATCGACCCCTGACCTAATTGGTTCTGTTATCTATAGATTACAGACATTATATAGGAATGCACTGTGAAAATCCCTATCTTGTTTTGTTCCGATCTAATTACTGGTACATGCACCCCCAGTCATGTACCCGCTGCTTGCTCAATCAGTCACGACCCTCTCACATGCACCCCCTTAGAGTTGTGAGCCCTTAAAAGGGACAGGAATTGCTCACTCCGAGAGCTCGGCTCTTGAAACAGAAGTCTTGCCAATGCTCCCAGCCGAATAAACCCCTTCCTTCCTTAACTCGGCGTCTGAGGAGTTTTGTCTGCCACTCATTCTGCTACAACAGCTTTCAGGTAATTCCAATTACTCTTTGGGTTCTTCCCTGAGCTCCAGTGAGCCTCTTACAGTGAGCAGGGATTAGGGTGGGAGATATCTATGCATGGTAGCAGTAATGACATGTCTTACTTGCACCCTTTTAGATAATAATGTTTCACTTTATCTTTTAGAGAGATTTTATTTCAATGTATCAAGAGGGCCTTAATCTTTCCTTCAGGTTGGCTAAACTTTAGACAGTTTTCTTCCTGACTATAGGCCCCTGACTTACCTTTTCTTAGAGCACTTACTTAGAAAATCTGCAATTGTAAACTATTCTTCTGCCCATTTGAAATGTATGTAAATCTTCCTCCAGCCTCCTGTCAGTTTTATAACCCAGAAAATGGCTCTCTGGAGGACCTGGGAATTGTCCTTATGAAATGTAATCAAGGAAGATAGCACCCCATTTCCCAGCCTCTATGGATAGCTAGGAGCCTAAGTTATATGGGCACTTATTATCAAACACAGATGGCCTAATCAAAGAGAAAAATGGTTTGCCAACTCAACAATAACTTAATGTACTCAATACATTTTATTTCAGCAAAGTTGATTTCAGTCTTTTTTCACTATCACAATAGGCTGAATATTCTTCGTTGCCTGTTTAACTTTGTCTGGTGCACATTTTACTTTGACAATATTTTTAAAGGAACTCTCAACTTCCTATACTAGAAGGATAAGTGATGATATTAATTTCAGGTACCATGACGGATCAGGAATCACAGGATAAGCAGTTTTCTGTGGTAGGCAAGTTTCACTGAGCTTTTCTAATTTTTCAAGGAGAAACTAGATAGCTATTATCTTTGAGGGGGGACATGCAGAAAAAAATGAAACTTTTCCCAGATTTTCAACAGTAGATGATTTTAAAACTGTCTTACCTTCAAACACCTCAAGGCATTATTCTGAAAATTCTAATTTAAAAATTAATTTCAATACTTTTCAAATATCAAAAATATAAGTAATAGTAAAGATAGAGAGAAGAAAGTGAAAAGAAGCAAAAGCTGTGTAAATATATTTAGAAAGAATATAAGAAGCCATTTAAGTTTTATTCAAATTTGGACAGATATCCATAGACCAAAGAAATAGAAAAATACGTAACTTTTGCTTGTAGCTTCTTATACTACTACTCAATGTATTTTCTTTTATAGACCTATTGCCTACCACTTCTCTTCCTTTGAAACCTGAGATGCTAATTCTGTAAAATAAAGATCAGGAAACAGTAGATTTTAGATTTTACCTATCCAATTCCACTGTATCATATTTTTATCTAATTTTTTCTCCCAGGTTTCTGTTTTAAAAATTTGTGAGTATATAATTGGTATATATATTTATGGGGTACATGAGATATTTTGATACAGGCATGCAATGTGTTTTAATACAGGCATGCAATTCCCACCAGAAATGTAGAAAGATTTCTTTCTCTCCACATCCTCATCAGCATTTGTTCTTGCCTTCTTTTGGGTATAGGCCATTTCAAGTGGGGTCAGATGATGTCTCGTTGTAGTTTTGATTTGCACTTCTCTGATGATCAGTGATGTTGAGCACCTTTTCATATGCTTGTTTGCATTTGTATGTCTTCTTTTGAGCAGCATCTATTTAAATCTTTTGTCCATTTTTTGATCAGACTATTAGATTTTTTTTTCTCCTTTACAGTTGTTCGAACTCCTTACATAGTCTGGTTATTAATCCCTTGTCAGATTGGTAGTTTTCAAATATTTTCTCCCATTTTATGGTTGTCATTTCACTTTGTGGATTGTATTCTTTGCTGTGCAGAAGCTTATTAACTTGATGTGATCCCATTTGTCCATTATTGCTTTGGTTGTCTGTGCTTGTGGGGTATTACTAAAAAAATGTTTGCCCAGACCAATGTCCTGGAGGTTTTCCCCAATTTCTTGTTGTAGTTTCATAGTTTGAGAACTTAGATTTAAGTCTTTCATGCATTTTGATTTAATTTTTGTATGTGGTAAGACATAAGGATCTAGTTTCATTGTTCCATATATGAATATCCAGTTTTCCCTGCAACATTTATTGAAGAGACTGTCTTTTCCACAGTGTCTGTTCTTGGCATCTTTGTCAAAAATGAGTTCACTGTAGGCATGTGGATTTATTTGTGCGTTCTCTCTTCTATTCCATTGGTCTATATTTCTGTTTCTTTGCCAGTGCCTTGCTGTTTCAGTTACTGTAGCTTATAATATAACTTGTAGTCAGGTAATGTGATTCCTCTAGTTTTGTTCTTTTTGCTTAGGATAGCTTTGGATATTTTGGGTCTTCTTTGATTCCATATAACCTTTAGGATTGTTTTTTCTGTTTCTGTGAAGAATGTCATTTGTATTTTGGTAGGGATTGCATTGAGTCTGTAGATTGCTTTGGGTAGTATGGACATTTTAACAATATTGATTCTTCCAATCCACTAACGTGGAATTTTTAAAAGGCTTTGTGTTCTCCTCAATTTCTACCATCCGTGTTGTATAGTTTTTATTATAGAGATCTTTCACTTCCTGGATTAAGTTAATTCCTACATACTTAATTTCATGTGTGACTATTGCAAATTGAATTATTTTAAAATTTGTTTTTCACATTGTTCACTGTTGGCATATAGAAATGCTACTGATTTTTGTATGTTAATTTTGTATCCTGCAACTTTAGTGAATTTGTTTCTCAGTTCTAATAGTTTTCTGTGGAGTCTTGAGACTTTTCCAAATAAAAATAATATCATCTGCAAACAAGGATAATTTGATTCCTTTGTTTTTAATTGTAATGCTCTTTATGTCTTTCTCTTGTTTGATGCTCTAGCTACGACATCTAGTACTAATGTTGAGTAACAGTGGTGACGGTTGGCATCCCTCTGGTGTTCCAGATCTTAAAGGAAAGGCTTTCAGTTTTCCCCCATTCATCTTGATACTACCATGGGTCTGTTGTATATGGCTTTTATTATATTGTGGTATATTTCGTCTATCTCCAGTTTTTATAGGGTTTTTGTCATGAAGAGATGTTGATTTTTATCAAATGCCTTTCAACATTAATTGAAATGATCATGCGGCTTTTATCCTTAATTCTGTTGAGACAATGTATTGCAGTGGTTAATTTGTGTATGTTGAACCATCCTTGCATCTCAGAGATAAATACCACTTGGTCAAAATGGATAATCTTTCTAATGCATTGTTGAATTTGGTTTGCTAGTATTTTGTTGAGGACTTTTACATCAATATTTATCAGAGACATTGGTCTTAGTTTTCTTTTTTTGATGTCTTTGAGGGTAATATTAACCTCATAGAATGAGTTTGAAAGTGTTCCCTTATCTTTTATTTTTTGGAATAGTTTGACAGGATTGGTGTTAGTTCTTCTTTAAATTTTTGGTATAATTCAGCAGTAAAGTCATCAGGTCCTGGGTTTTCTTTACTGAGAATCTTCATATGATGGCTTCAATCTCATTTTTTGTTATTGGTCTGTTCAGGTTTTGGATTTCTCCTGATTCAAACTCGGTGGCTTATATGTATCTAGGATTTTGTCTATTTCTTCTAGATTTTCTAATTTATTGCTATGTAATTGCTCACAGTAGCCATAATGATCCTTCGAATTTCTTCAGTATCAGTTGTAATGTCTCCTTTTTCATTTCTGATTTTACTTTCTTTTTTTTCTCAGTTCGTCTGGCTAAAGATTTGTCAATTTTGTTCAGCTTTTAAATAAACCAACATTTTGTTTCATTGATCTTTTTTTCATTTCAATTTCGTTGATTTTTGCTCTGATCTTTATTATTTCTTTTCTTCTACTGATTTTAGATTTGGTTCACTCTTGCTCTTCTAGTTCTGCAAGATACCTTATTAGATTCTTCATTTGAAGTTTTATTCATTTTGACGTAGGTACTTATAGCTATAAACTTCCCTCTTACTCTTGCTTTTGCTTTATCGTACAGGTTTTAGTATGTCACATTTCCATTATCATTTGTTTTAAGAAATTTTTCACTTTCCTTCTTAATTTCTTCATTGATCCACAGGTCACTCAGGAGCATATTGCGTAATTTCATGTATTTTATAGTTTCAAAAATTCCTCTTGTTATTAATTTCTAGTTGTATTCCATTGTGGTCAGAAAAGATACTTGATATTATTTCAATTTTTTAACATTTTAAGACATGTTTTTTGGACAAAATATGGCCTATTCTGGAGATGACCCATGTGCTGAGGAAAAGAATGTATATTCTGCAGCTCTTGGATGAAATGTTCTATAAATATGTATTAGATTATTCAGTTCATTGTACAGATTAAGTCTGATGTTTCTTTGTTGATTTTCTGTCTGGAAGATCTGCCCAATACTGAATGTGGTGTGATGATTTCTCCAGCTATTATTGTATTGGGATGCTCCAGGTTTTGGTGTCTATATATTTAAAATTGTTATATCCTCTTACTGAATTGACCCCATTATCACTATATAGTGACCATCTTTGTCTCTTCTTAAAGTTTTTGTCTTGAAGTCTATTTTCTCTAAGTATAGCAACTCCTGCTCTAGTTTGGTTTCCATTGGCATAGAATATCTTTTTCATCCCTTTATTTTTAGTCTATGTGTGTCTTTATAGGTGAAGTGTGTTTCTTGTAGACAACAGATCAATTGATCTCGTTTTTTTCTTCCAGTCAGCCCCTCTTTATCTTTTCATTGAAGAGTCTATTTCATTTTCATTCAGTGTTGTTATTTATAAGTATGAACTGCCTCCTATCACTTTTTTATTTGTTTTCTGGTCTTCCTTCTTTCTTTTCTTCTGATTTTCCTCTAGTGAAAGTGATTTTTCTCTGGTGATATGATTATTTTCTTACGTTTTGTGTGTGTGTATACATAGTATATGTGTGGGGTTTTTTTTTTTTTTTTTTTTTTTTTTGGTTTGAGGTTAACATGAGGCTTCCAAATACTGTCTCATAATTCCTTATTTTAACCTGATAACAACTTAACACTATTTACCTAAACAAACAAGGAAAAAGAAAATTAATGAAAACTCTACACGTTACCTTCACATTTTGTTGTTTCTGTTTATATCTTATTATACTGTCTATGTCTTGAAAAGTTATTGTAGTTTGTTTAGAGACTTTAGTTTTGCACCGATAGTGACATTGACAATGCTATAATTAACTATAAATTGATATTGTTTTAAAGTTATGATACGTAATAATGAAAATATTACATCTTTTGAAAATATATGATAAATCTGTTATATTTCTTTCTTTTTTTTAATTTTAAACCTATATGACTATGGTTTTGAAGTGCTCCAATGTTAAAAGCTATTTATTTCGATAAATGTAACAAAAACAGCCCTTAAGTAAATACTGGACTATCTCCTTGGCTTGGAACTGCATGCCTTCCAAGCCCAGTTCAATAAAACCAAAATTGCTTTGGTTTATTCTCTGTGCAAATTAAAAAGAAAACAAAAGATCAAAACAATTTTAGGAACTTCTTAGCACCAAAGGCATGAAAATTGTTTAACAGTACAAAAATTAGCAGTCCTATAGCAGATAAATTCCTTTTCAAAAACAGGATATAATTTTCTCTTGAACATCATGTTCATTGTATCCAAACTTGGTGCTATGTGACTATTGGTTTTGCAAATTTGCCAGAATCCTGCGGGCATTTCAGTTGGATTTTAATGAATGTTTTAAAAAATTTTGTTTTTTCTTCAATTTCTTCTGTACTCAAGAAAGTCTCAGAAGTCAGTCTTAAGAAGTCTTAAGTATGCGTTATTTACTACTCATATTATTATTGGAATTCTTTTTACTCCTGACTAATTGGCCACTAAAATCATTAATGTTTGAATAATGTGCAGAAAGCATCATAAAATCTAAAAAATATTATATGAGTATTTCTTGTTTAATGCATATATTACTGATATTATGAAAATACTTGTTTACTGAAAGGCTTTTTATGTCAAGGGGCATCTATTTGTTAGAGAAGTCACACTTGGTCTTTGTACTTGTCCCTTTCTCTCATTCTCTTTCTTATTAACCCCACAGGTGACATTATTCTCCACTATTCTTTGGGTACAGGATTTATATACATCATTTCCTTTTCACTGGAATGTAATCTGCCTTGTATGCCATCACAAGATCTTCATAATCTATAAATCTATGCTGGAGATAGACAGTTCTTTATCTGGGTTTGGTAAGTCATCTACAGTTCACTTTTGGTTAACCTGATTAGAAAGCTCATTTATCCTTTCATTCTAAATTTGTTGGATAGAATAAGTTAATTGGCCTGTGATCCAGTTAAATGAAATATATTGAGACACAGTTTATTTTCTCAGTATACAAAGGACCACTGTTGTAATAACCTTTCAAACTGAGAAAAATCTTGAAGATATTTTCAAAATGGATGCAAAATTGTTCTTAGTGCTTATAATCTGGATGTCTTTAAAGCTAATAGACAGATTCTAACTTATTATAACTTCAACTGCAAACCAACGTAATTCCTGAAACACATATGTAGCATCTTGTATGATACTAGTTATTATAAAAAAAAGAAATGATTAAAATATAAGCCTGCTTTCAAGAAACTTACATTCTAGTTGTCCGAAGGTAATATATTCATAGATGATCATAATTCAAATCAATATCTGAAATGCATTACGGCAGGGACAGACTGTATTAACACAGTTTAGAGAAGGTTGGTTTCATTTTTGGCTCTTTGTAGATATGGCTTGAGGAGTAATGGAAAGATTTAAGAAACAGGGTAGGTTTTGCTTTAGAGGTAGTTGGTGAAGATAAATGCATTTTTCAGGACCACAGCTATTCTTTTTTAAGGCAGTAACTTGCTCAGGCAAATCTTCATTGATTTATTCAGAATTCACGTTGTTCCTTTGTTCATTGAAATGTTGAACATATCTGAGTTCAGGGGCATTCTAGCCAGACTAAGGCTTCATTTTGAGAGCATTGATTTTAGACCAGTAATCTAAGATTTTTTTTTGTTCTGCAGAGGATTACAATTTTCACCAATTCCACACTCCACACATTTCATTTTATTTTACTTTATTTTTATTTTTGGCAGCAGGAGTGGAGTGTGTGTGGGCGGGGACAGGGCGGTGAGATTGGAGTGAGGGATAGAGAATTAGAGGTCAATGCAAAGGTGACATGTTTTGGAGGTAGAACTCTGAGATATTTATCAGCCTGAGCAGCAGCTTGCCCTATAAAGTATAAACAGCTATAGCAACAGCTAAATACTTCATGATTCTAAAGAGAGACAAGATTGGTCATTCTTGCATTCTGCATAGCTGTATAACTTTAAATAGATAAATGCCAAATTGAAGCATGAGCTGAGAAGAGACATAGCATACATGCCTTAAGAATACAGAGGAAAAACTAAAATCCTAGAGGGTTCTGTTATTTTTTAATAAAGTACTTTGAAATAATTTTAGATTCACAAAACTTTAGAAAATAGAACAAAGTATTCACGTATGCCGTTCACCTAGTTTCTCCTACTGTTAGCAGTTTATATAACCACAATACAAATATTACAATATAAGGCAATTAACATTGATCCAGTATCATTAACTACAGAAAGTAGTTGCATTTCACTAGTGTTACACTGTAATGCCATTTTTCTATTCTAATATCCAGTCCAAAGTCCTGCATTGCATTCAGGTGTGTCCCTTTAGTCTCCCTCAGTCTGTGTTGTTCTTCAGTTTTTCTCTGTCTTTCATAACTGTGATGTTTCTGCATTACTTATTTTGTAGAATAATTTGGGATTATGCAATTTAGCATTGTCTGATATTTTCTTATTGTTAAATTGATGTTAGAGTTTTTGGTAGGAGTATCACAGAAGTGATATTATATCCTCTCAGTAAATAAACTTAGGGACTAAATGATGTCAATATGCCATATTAGTAGCGATGTTAACAATAAACATTTAATTAGGATGATGTCTGCCAGATTTCCCCCTTGTAAAGGCATGCTATTTTTCCCTTTGTAACCAATAAATATATTGAAGGAGATATTCCGAAGCTATGTAAAAAGTCCTATTTTCTGCAAATTTTACCCACTGAATTTAGCATTGATCATGCCTATAATGATTCAAGTTAAAAAAATAGTTTGACAGATATTATTGATATGTATGTAAACTGATTCCCCCCCAAATTACAATCCCAGTTAAATTGTATATATAGAGTATTAGTTGGAAATATACTGCTTTGAAAGAATCATTGCTACTTGAATATATTAAATCTTACAGTATAATTTTTGTAATTCCTTTATAACTGACTCTGAAATTCCCAGTTTTGTAGCAACTCAAAGTATAGGCAATGCTTGTAAGAAGGAATTTTATTTCTGTAAAGTATCGAACATTGTTTTGCATATAACTTTTATTGTTTTATAAATAATGTATCTTAGACTTTTCTGGCTTCATAATGTTCGTTTATTACTAGTTTATCTTTATTATTATTAATTTTTGAGACGCAGTCTCGCTCTTTGAAAGGCTGGAGTGCAGTGGCGATATCTTGGCTCACTGCAACCTCAGCCTCCCGGTTCAAGTGATTCATTCTCCTGCCTCAGCCTCCCAAGTATCTGGGACTACAGGTGCCCACCACCAGGCCCAGCTAATTTTTTGTATTTTTAGTAGAGATGGGGTTTCACCATGTTGGCTAGGATGGTCTTGATCTCTTGACCGCGTGATCCACCTGCCTTGGCCTCCCAAAGTGCTGGGATTACAGGCATGAGCCACTGCACCCGGCCTAGTTTATCTTTTTATTCTTTTGTTTTTATTTTAATTGATTTTATTTTTTTAAAATTTACTTTAGATTCAGGGGCGCATGTGCAGGTTTGTTATATAGGTAAACTCATGTCATGGGGGTTTGTTATACAGATTATTTTATCACCTCGGTACTAAGCCTAGTACCCAATAGTTATTTTTTTTTTATGATTCTTTCTCTCCTCCCACCCCCCACCTTCCAGTAAACCCAAGTGTCTGTTTCTTTGTGTCCGTAAGTTCTCATCATTTAACTATCACTTATAAGTAAGAACATGTGGTATTTGGTTTTCTATGACTGCATTAATTTGCTAGGAATAATGGCATCCAGCTCTATCCACGTTCCTGCAAAAGGCATGATCAAGTTCCTTTTTATGGCTGCAGAGTATTCCACGGTGTATATGTACCACTTTTTCTTTATTCAGTTTGTCATTGATGGGCATTTAGGTTGACTCCACGTCTTGGCCATTGTGAATAGCACTGCGAAAAACATACACGTGCATGCATCCTTATGATAGAATGATTTATATTCCTTTGCTTATTTACCCAGTAATGGGATTGCTGAGTCAAATCATATTTCAGATTTTAGCTCTTTGAGGAATTGCCACGCTGTTTTCCCTAATGGTTAACATAACGTACACTCACACCAACAGTATATGTGTTCTCTTTTCTCCACAATCTTGCCAGCAACTGTTATTTATTTATTTTTCCTTTTAATAACATCCATTCTGACTGGTCTAGGATGGTATCTCTTTGCAGTTTTGATTTTCATTAATCTAATGATCAGTGATATTGAATTTTTTTCATATGGTTGTTGGCTGCATGTATGTCTTCTTTTGAAAAATGTCAGTCTGTATCCTTTGCCCATTTTTTTTTCCACAGGGAAATAAAACATATTTACTATTCATTAAGTTGAGGTGGAACATGATAAGATCTTTCTCATCTCTTCACATTGAGTAGGCTGAGGAGGAGAAGGAATGGGAGGCACTGGTCTTGCTTTCACTAGGTTAGCAGAGGTGGAAAAGGTGGAAGAGGTGGAGGAGGTAGAAGGGAAAGCAAAAGAGGCAAGTACATTCACTAACTATTTCAGAAATACATCATAATTTCTATTTGACTTTGTGGTTTTGTCATTTCTCTAAAAATTTTTCTAAATGGAACTAATCCTTCTTCCAACATACGCTTTAGTTTCAGTGCCCACAATAGAGAAGAGTCCCGGTTGTAAAAGAAGCCAAAAACAATCTTGAATTGTCAGAATCCTTCTGCTAGATAGCCTAATAACAATTTGTTTCTGGCACTGCTTCTTCTGCGTCTCCATCTCCATCATTTGACGCTAGTTCTCAGGCATTCATCTCTATCAAGTCATCTTCTGTTAATTTCTCTGATGAAGTACGAATTAGCTCTTGAATTTCTCCAATACTTATATCATGAAATTTTTACTCCTCACCTTTTATTCCATATCCATAATCTCTTTCATAATTTTCTTGATTGGCCATGTTGTTAATCCTACGAATTTATGCGCAACATCTGAACAAAATTTTCTCTGGTAGAAATGTATTGTTTTGCACTTAATGACTTTC
>NW_016806087.1:1214709-1230850 GCF_001698545.2 Rhinopithecus bieti
TTTTTTTTTTAATGTCTTTAAGTTCCTTATAGTTTCTGAATATTTGACGTTTGTTGGATGCATAATTTGCAAATATATTCTCATTCCGTAGATTGTCTGTTTATTCTGTTAATAACTTCTTTTGCTGTTCAGAAACTCTTAAGTTTAATTAGATCCCATTGGTCAATTTTTGCTTTGTTTTGCAATTGCTTTTGGTGTCTTTGTCATGAAATATTTGCTGTTCCTATGACCAGAATGGTATTGACTCGGTTGTCTTCAAGGGTTTTGTAGTTTTTTTTTTGTTTTACATTTAAGTTTTCAATCCATCTTGAGTTGATTTTTGTAGGTAGTGGAAGAAAGATATCCAAGTTCAACCATCTGAATATGGCTAAACAGTTATCTCAGAACCGTTTATTCGATAGGGAGTCATTTCTCTATTGCTTGTTTTTGTCAGCTCTGTTGGAGATCAGATGGTTGTAGTTGTACAGCTTTATTTCTGGGCTCTCTACTCTGTTCCATTGGTGTATGTGTCTATTTTTGTACAAGAATGGTACTGTTTTGGTTGCTATAGCCCTGTAATATATTTTGAAGTCAAGTAACATGAGCTCTCCTGCTTTGTTCTTTTTCCTTAGAATTGCCTTGACTATTCTGGCTCTTTATTACTTCCATATAAATTTTAAAATAGTTTTCTAAAGTTCTGTGAAGAAAGACATTGGTAGTTTGATATCAATTGCATTGAATCCGTAAATTGCTTTGGGCAGTATGGCCACTGTAATGAGATTGATTCTATCCATGAGTATGGAATGTTTTTCCATTTGTTTGTGTCGTCTCTGATTTCTTCGAACCATGTTTTGTAATGTAACTCTTATTGTAGAGATCTTTCACCTCCCTGGTAAGCTATTTTCCTAGGGATTTTTCTCACTTTGTGGCAATTGCAAAGTTGTGAATGGGACTGTGTTTCTAATTTGGATTTCAGGTTGGCTATTTTGGAGTATGGGAATGCCAGTGATTTTGTACACTGATTTTGTACCCTGAGACTTTGCTGAAGTTGTTTGACCAGCTGAAGAAGCTTTAGGGCCGAGATTAGGGGGTTTCCTAGATACAGAATCATGACATCTGCAAACAGGAGTAGTTTGACTTCCTCACTTCCTATTTGGATGCCCTTTATTTCTTTCTCTTGCCTGATTGCTCTGGCCAGACCTCCAATACTATGTTGAATAGGAATGGTGACAGAGAGTAACTTTCAAGGGAAATGCTTCCAGCTTTTACCCATTCAGTATAATGTTGACTTTGGGTCTGCCATAGATGCGTCTTATAATTTTTAGGTGTTTCTTTAATACTTAGTTTACTGAGAGTTTTTAACACAAAGGGATGTTGAATATTATCAAAAGCTTTTTCTGCATCTATTGAGATAATTATGTGATTATTGTCTTTAGTTATGTTTATGTGATTAATACGTTTATTGATTAGTGTGTATTTAACCAACCTTGCATTGCAAGGATGAAGCCTACTTGATTGTAGTGGATTAGCTTTTCAATGTGCTGCTGGATTCTGTTTGTAAGTCTTTTGTTGAGGATTTTTGCATCAATTTTCATAAAGGTTATTGGCCTAAAGTTTTTTCTATGTTGTGTGTCTCTGCCAGGTTTGGATATCTGGATGATGCATGTCTCAGATAAGTTGGAGAGGAGTCCCTTCTCCTCAGTTTTTTGCAATAATTTTGGTAGAAATTGTATCAGCTCTTCTTTGCACATCCAGTAGAATTTGGCTTTGTATCTGTCTGGTAGTGAGTTTTTTTGGTTGGTAGGCTATTTATTACTGATTCAACTTTGAAGCTCATTATCGGTCTGTTCAGAGAATCAATTCTTTCTGGTTCAGTCTTGGGAAGATGTATGTTTCCAGGAATTTATCCATTTCTTCTTGGTTTTCTAGTTTGTGTACTTAGATGTGTTTGTAGTAGTTTCTGATGGTTATTTTTATTTCTATGGGAACAGTGGTAACATACTATTTGTCCATTTTAATTGTGTTTATTTTGATCTTCTCTCTTTTCTTTATTAGTCTAGCCAGTAGCCCAGCAGTCCCCAACCTTTTGGCACCAGGGCCTGGTTTCATAGAAGACAATTTTTCCACAGATGGTGAAGGTAAGGTATTTCATTCTGAAACCGTTCCTCCTCAGATCATCAAGCATTAGTCAGAGTCTCATAAGGCACATACAACCTATATCTCCCTTATGAGCAGTTCACAATAGGTTCCCACTCCTATGAGAATATAATGCCACCACTGATCTGACAGGAGAAGGAGCTCAGGTAGTAATGCTTGCTTCCCAGCTGCTCACCTCCTGCTGTGCAGCCCAGTTCCTAATAATGCACAGACTGGTACAGGTCTGTGACCTAGGGGTCAAGGACCCCTGGAGTAACATTTCTGTCTTATTTTTTTTCCAAAACCAACTCCTATATTTGTGGATCTTTTGAATGGTCGTTCATATGTTGATTTATTTCAGTTCAGCTTTGATGTATTCGTATATCTCATCTCCTGCTAACACTGAGGTTAACGTGTTCTTACATCTCTTATTCTTTCAGATGTGATGCTGGGTTGTTAATTTGAGATTTTTCTAACTTTTTGATGTTAGATGTGAATATTTAGTGCTATAAGTTTCCCTCTTACCACTGCCTTTACTGTGTCCCAGAGATTCTAGTATGTTGTATCTTTGTTCTCATCAGTTTCAAAGAACTTCTTGATGTCTGCTTTAATTTCATTATTCACCCAATAGTCATTCAGGGGCGAGTTTTTTAAATTCTATGTAATTGTATCATTTTGAGTGAGGTTTTTAGTCTTGATTTCTATTTTTATTGTGCTGTGTTCTGGGAGTGTGTTTGGTATGATTTGGGCTCTTCTGCACTTCCTGAGGATTATTTTATGTCAGATAGTGTGGCCGATTTTAGAGTATATGCCATGTGACAATAAGAAGAATGTATATTATGTTGGTATGGGTGGGGAGTTTTGTAGGTGTTTATCAGATCTATTTGGTTCAGTGTGGAGTTCATGTCCTGAACATCTTTGTTAATTTTCTGCCTCAATGATCTAATCCTGTCAGTACAATGCTGAAGTCTTCCACTATTATTGTGTTGGAATCTAAGTCTCTTTTTAGGTCTCTAAGAACTTGCTACATCAATCTGGGTGCTCCTATTCTGGGTGCATATATATTCAGAATAATTAGGTTTTGTTGTTGAATTGAACCCTTTACCATTATATAATGCCATTCTCTGTCTTTTTTAATGTTCATTGGTTTAAAGTCTGTGCTGTCTGAAATTAGGGTTGCAACCCTTGCTTTTTTCTGATTTCCACTTGCTTGGTAGATTTTCTTCCACCCCTTTATTTTTAGCCTGTGGCTGCCATTGCATGTGAAATGGGACTCTTGAAGACAGCATAACACTGGATGTTGCTTTTGTATCCAGCTTGCCATTCTATACCTTTTAAATGGGGATATTTAGCCCATTTACATTCTAGGTTAGTATTTATATGTGTGGATTTAATCCTGTCCTTGTGTTGTTAGCTGGTTATTACACCAGCTCATTTCTGTGGTTGCTTTATAGTGTCAGTGATCTTTATGCTTGAGTATTTTTTTATAACGACTGCTAAATTTCTTTCCTTTCCATATTTAGTGCTACTTTCACCATCACATATAAGGCAGGTCTGGTGGTAATGAAATCCCTAAGCATTTGTTTCTTGTAAAAGGATGTTATTTATCTCTTGCTTAGGAAGCTTAGTTTGGCTGAATAAGGAATCCTTTGTTGAAGATTTTTTTATTTAAGAATGTTGAACATAGACTTTCTAGATGATAAAAAATTACATCAGACTTTATAGATGACAACTCCAAGTCTTCCTCTGAATTAAAAGAAAAATAAATAGATAATAACATATGTTATAGGCAGAGGATAACTAAAATCATTACATCATTTTCTGGTATCACTCTCTTAGAGAACATAGCTTAGTCTCCTGGCTAAATGGTCCTCCTAATACATTACTTAGAAGTATATGAGACATTACTCCTAAGGGAGAGATTTTCATCTCTGATACACAATATGTGGACCTATTACAAGCAATTAAAACAAAATAATGTTTATAGGATGACCCTTAGGAATTTGTGCTCAAGTCTTCCCTCATCTCCTCTGGAATTCTCTGAAACTGGCTATGTCCTCTACTCACTTCGATGACTTTTCTCAAAAATCATACCTTCAAGGGCTTATTTCCTTCAGTTTATATCAGAGATAATGAATAAAATCAGTGGTTTCCAAATTAGCTGTCTGTATTAGTCTAGTCTCACACTGCTACTTAGAACTACCTAAGACTGGGTAATTTATCAAGTAAAGAGATCCAATTGACCCACAGTTCTGCAGGCTTAACAGGAAGCATGGCTAGGAGGCCTCAGGAAACTTATAATCATGGCAGAAGGTGAAGGGGAAAGAAGCATGTCTTACCATTGCAGCGCAGGAGAGAGAGAGAATGATGGAGGAAACCATCAGATCTCCTAAAGAACTCAGTCACCATCATGAGAAGAGCATGGGAGAAATCTGCCCCAATGATCCAATCACCTCTCACCAGGTCCATCACTCAACATTGGCAATTACAATTCATCATGAGATTTGGGTGAGGACACAAAGCCAAACCATATCACTGTCCATTAAAGTCCTACGGGAGATTTAAAAATTTACAAAGTAGGGAGACTTCTGTGTAACTGAGAATAGCACCTGCATAGCTACTTAACTCCCAACATTATCTTCCCAAATTACAAGAAAAATCAAATAGTGTCATAATTATACTGTAAATCTTAGTTGTTCAAACACTGATCTGTTATATAGTAAATATTACCTATTTGACTACATGTTTTGAAAAATTGTGTTTCTTAAAATACACACATCTGTATGTATTTAAAACTCATATACAAGAAGGAAACCTTGCTTTTTATGATTACTCAAATTCCTATTTTATGAGAAGGAAACATTTGGGGTATAAATAAAATCAGAGTTTACATCTTTTTAGTCCTTTTTTTCTTGATGTATGATCCAGCAATCTACACATTTTTAGTGTACAATTTGATGAAATATGTAGAAACAGCCATGTAATCCACACCCTTACTTAGATAGCATTTCATTACCCATTACCACAAAATACATCACTGGTATTCCCAATCAGACCCCTGGCTCCTGACGCTACTATTGTTCTGCCTTTCTTTTATGACAAATTAGATCTGCCTATTGTAGCAGTTCATAAAAATGGAATCACATAATGTGCACTATTTTGTGTCTATCTGCTTTTGTTCAGCATAAAACTTTGATATTGATCCATGTTGAAGCAAATATCACTAGTTCTCTCTTTATTTTGGGATACTATTCCATTTTAATTATTTACCTGAATTTTTAATATCCATTCTCTTATTGGTGGATGTTTGAACTGTATCCAGTTTAGGAATACAGTGAACAATGACCTCTATCAATATTCCTATGTAAGTTTGTTTGTTTGCTTTTATGGACATTTTAAACATTTTTTCTTGGGAGTGCATTTTTTGAATCATATATCAAGTGTATATTAACATAATGATAGATTGCTCAATAGCTTAACAAAGTATTATTACTATTTTTTATCTCTGCTGTTATTGTATCAGAGTTTCATTGCTACACATTTATTGCAAATATGGAACTGACACTCATTTTAAACTTAGCTTTTCTTTTTGGTATGTAATGGTATCACACTGTGGTTTAATTTGCATTTCCTTGACAACAAAGATACTATGCATCTTTATGTGCTTCTTAGCTGTTCATATATCTTATTTTGAATTATCTGTTTAAGTCTTTGCTCATTTTATAACTTTTATTGTTCAGTTGTAGGGGTACTTTGTATATTCTTGGTTAAATTCCATGTCAGATATATTTTTCTAAAGGCTTTTGCCCAGTCAGTGATTTATATATGTATGATTTTTTTTTTTACTTCATATAGTGTAAAATTCACACTTACTCAGAATTGAATAACAGAAGTCTACTTGAGCTCTCTGAAACAAAAATGGGGGTTTTTGAGAACTTATCATAAGAATATAACATGTATTAGAGGCTAATAAAAGAGAAATATTATAGCTTTCAGGAAAGAACTGTAACAATTGATTTTACAGGATGACAATCCTTTTCCCTGTTTCTGTCATCACATTTTTCTCTGACATTCTTCTGCTTCCTTCTACCATTGTGATTACCTTGCACACACCCAGATATGCTAGGATAGCATCCATATCTTAAGGTGAGAGTTTACTACACCCTTAATTCCATTGGGAATCATAGTTTCCTTTTGCCATGAAACAACATAGTCACAGGTTCTAGGGATTACAATATGGACATCTTTGGAAGAACTATTTCTTTGCCCACCACAAGTGAATTTATCTTCTCTAAGAAAAAAGTGCTAATAATTGAAGGCCTCAATGTATGTAGTTGATTGTGGCAATAATAACTGTATTAATTGTTTTTGATAATATCTTTAGGAGGAATAATTTTAAATATAGAATACAAAATAAGTTCTGGAAGGGTTTTGGTTAAGCTTCAGGGCATTTTGGCAATGTTATTCCTAAATTAATTATAAAAATCCAATGAGAATGCAGACCTATTTCAATGTTTTGAGGTATTTATCATAAATAGAAAAGAGCTTTCTTTTTTTTCTATTTAATTTTGGCATTGAATGCATTAGAAAGCTCATATATTTGCATGACCCATGGTTCTTCTATTTGCGACAAATAAGCAGGGTACTGAAAAAATATTGGCATTCAGGTAGAAAAGGTGAATTGGGATAATATTTCAAGTCGAGAAAATATTTCGTACTCAAATATGAGTAATTCAAAGTGATTAAGTGTAAGATGTAAATTATATATCTAGAGAGAAAGCTAGAAAGATAGGAACCCAGTAGGGACCTTGTTAAAAACAAGTAGTTTAGACAATTCCTCTTCAAAGAGTTTCACTTTGTTACAAACAAGGTGTTCTTCTCCAAGAGGTCTTTACTTCCTTGTACTGTCTGTCCTGAAGTCTTATTTCCCTGTTCTTTGTCTAAAATAATCTTGCCTGCCAATCTGTCAGCCCCTCCTGCCGTGCTGTGCTCATCATGCCCACCAAGAAATGACCCCTCCTTCCTGTAACAGCTTTTCCCCAACGAAACTGATCTTCCCACCGGTGTAACCACATTCCTGCACTTTTCAAGTTAGTCAACCGTGTTCAGCTTAGATTGTGCGATCCAACTCCAGCCAATGGAGACAGGACATAGTAACAGGGACAAGTTGTGTTAAGAGATAATAAAAACCCCTGCTCTCGTTTGTTCTGTGTTCTCTCGCCATTGCCCCATCCATGAGTTGGACCCTTCTATAGACATAAAAATTGCCTTGCTGAGAAAATTAAATTTATGTTTCAGTGCTATTTCTTCTGTGGCACCAAAAATTTATTTGTAACAGGCCATGCAAAATTATTATATTTTTCACCTAAAGTCAGTGTGATTCACTGAAGTGTTTTAAACAAGAGGGTTATTTGATAAGAATTAGTATATTTGATTAATTTATAATCTCCTTAATAATATTATCTTTTTTCCTCACCCACATGTGTGGTGGAAATGTTGAAATGTCATTGGACCCTGGATATGTATTTTACAATGTAGCAAATAGCATCTGTCAATGTATTGTACATAATATGGGAGAAAAAGAAAGGTCAATGATGATTTCGTGGATTGAATCTGAGTAATTTGAATAATGAAACTAAAATTAACTGAGTTGAGGAATAGAAAATTCTTATTTAGGAACTGGAATTATCAGAATATTATTCTTGGTCAGTTTATTATTTAATGCTTTTCAGACAAAAATCTAAATGGAGATGGCAAGCAATACCAAGATGAAAGAATCTGAATTTCAAGAGAAAGGTCGAAGGTCTGAGCATATGTTTGGGAGTCACTGGCATATAAAGAGTCTTTAAAATCATGACATTAGATAAAGTATTTAAGCATGTAAGTGCAGATTAGAACAGCTAGGGCCTGAGGCACTGTAACATTTAAGAGCTTCTCTGAGAGGAAGAACAAGCTGAAAAGTATGAGGAGGAGCAGATCCTAATGTAGAAAGAAAACCTGAGAATGTGCTGTCTTGAAGCTAAAACAAGAAGGACAGCATGATTAAATGCTGCAGATAAGTAAGGCAAAATGAGGGCTCAGTTGACCCACAGAACTAGTAGCATGGATATAATTGATAACTTTTATAATTATTTTAATTAAGTGGTATGGATGACAGCCTATTTAGAGGGGCTCAAGGCTAGGAGACAATGTGTTAAACTATAGATCACTCTTTCGAGGTGTTTTATATGAAAGTTGTGGTAGGCAGAATTCTGAGATTACTTATTATTTTGCCTATGTGGTGTACACGTTCTGTGTCATCTCTTCTTGTGGACTGTGGAGGGAAGTGTGAACATGATGGATTTCAGTTCTGAGATTAGATTAGATTAGATTAGATGAAAAAAGTGAAAGGATTTTGCATATGTAATCATGGTACCAAGTCAATGTACTTTGAGTTCATCAAAAAGGAGATTATCCAAGCGGCCCTGGTATAGTCCAGTTACCTTTAAAATGGATGAGGCCATCCCGAAATCAGAGATTCAAATTGTGAGAAAAATCCTCCTCCTTGCTTTGAAGAAAAAGTAAACTGCCATGTAAGGAGAGTGTCTGTGAGAAGTGGTCTTCTTGGATGTTAGAGGGACTTCCAGCCAGCAGCTAGCAAGAAAATTAGTCCTATAACTACATGGAAAGGAATTCTGACAGGAAGTAATGAGCTTGAAAGAGGATCCTGATGAGTCTCTTATATGAAATCAGAGTCCCAACTGACATTTATATTTTAACCCGCAAAGATTCCAGACAGAGGAACCAGTTAGTTCCTAACCCACAGAAACTGTGAAATAATTAGTATTGTTTTGTTTTGAGCCACTGAGTTCGTGGTATTTTAAGTGTAGCAGTAGACAAGTTATATAAAAATAATTCAGAAAAAAGAACCATTAGCTGGAGAAGCTATGGAGGTCACAAGGGTTTTTCTTTTCAAGTTGTCAGTATGTTGACAGTAAAATATTATGAAGCAGGAAGTAAATGATTTGATATAATGCACAAATTGTTGAGTTGACTTTACATGTACAATTTATAAAATAACAGAAGAGAAGGCAGAATATGTGGGTACAAATAGTGGTAGGTTATAATCAATATAACACAATTTATTTAATGAGGTACCTTTTTAATTTAGATTATTTCCAAACTCTTGCTCTCTAAAGAATGTTGCAATAATTAACCTAGGGTGTAAATTATTTATCATATATGTGGATATATCTGTAGAGTAATTTACTAGAAGTGGAAAAATGGGTTAAAGACACATGCACAGTTTGAAAGCATTTACAAACAAGCTCTTCAATGGAGTTTGGATTATGTTTCTACACTTTCAGATTTTTGCTGATTACATATATATACACACACACACAGACACATATATACATATATGTATGTGTATACACACACATACACTTTAACTGTATTATTTATGAATTAGGAATAGGAATATTTCATATCATTAAAAGCAGTTTGAATTTCTTTTTGAAATGAATGTTTATATACATTGCCCATTTTGGGGTAACCTTTTCTTTATGTATAGGTAGATTAGCCTTCTCTATGATGAGTTAATACATTTTCCTAGATTATGCTTTTGTATTATTACTATTATAATTTGCTATTTTAAAGTAATTGAATTTATTATGTTTAATTTTGATATGATTTCTATATTATGCATCATAATTCAGAAAGACCTTACTCTGAGATTATAAAAGTAATCCCAATGTTTTCTTCTGGGTTTTAAAAATGTAACCATTTTAATGTACATATCCATTGTATTTAGAATTCTTCTTGGGATATAGAAAGGAGTATGGACAAACAGATTTTTACACAAGTTCCTCAACTTCATTTATTGAGAAATTCATCTTCCAAATTATGTTTCATTGATGAATATTTCCTTATTTCATTAATTTCTATCTCTATATTTAGTTTTCTCCTCAACTTATCTTTATTTTTCCTGCTTTCTGGAGTTTAACATTTAGCTGATTTATTTTAATTTTCCATGTTAAACATTTTTTAAAAATTTTACTTTAAGTTCTGGGATACACGTGCTGAACGTGCAGGTTTGTTACATAGGTATACATGTGCTATGTGGTTTGCTGCACCTATCAACCCGTCATCTAGATTTTAAGCCTGGCATGCATTAGGTATTTGTCCTAATGCTCTCCCTCCCTTTGCCCCCAAACCCTCCAACAGGACCCTGTTTGTGATGTTCCCCTCCCTGTGTCCACGTGTTCCCATTGTTTAACTCTCACTTATAAGTGAGAATATGTGGTGATTGGTTTTCTGTTCCTGTGTTAGTTTGTTGAGAATGATGGCTTGCAGCTTCATCCATGTCCCTGCAAAGGACATGAACTCATTCTTTTTTGTGGCTGCATAGTATTCCCTGGTATATATGTGTCACATTTTCTTTATCCAGTCTATCATTGATGGGTGTTTGGGTTCATTCCAAGCCTTTGCTGTTGTAAATAATGCCGCAATAATATATGTGTGCATGTGTCTTTAAAATAGAATGATTTATAATCCTTTGGGTATATTCCCAGTAATGGGATTGCTAGGCCAAATGGTATTTGTGGTTCTAGATCCTTGAGGAATCGCCACATTGTCTTCCACAATGCTTGAACTAACTTACACTCCTACCAACAGTGTAAAAGCATTCCTATTTCTTCAAAGCCTCATCAGCATCTGTTGTTTCCTGACTTTTTAATAATCGCCATTCTAACTGGTGCAAAATGTTATGAAATTGTGGTTTTGATTTGCATTTCTCTAATGACCAGTGATGAACTTTTTTCATATGTTTGTTGACCATGTAATTATCTTCTTTTGAGAAGTGTCTGTTCATATCCTTTGCCTACTTTTTGTTGGGGCTGTTTGTTTTTTTCTTGTATATTTATTTAAGTACCTTGTAGATTCTGTACATTAGATCTTTGTCAGATGGGTAGCTTGCAAAAATTTTCTCCCATTTTGTAGGTTGCCTGTTCACTCTGATGATGGTTTCCTTTGTTATGCAGAAGCTCTTTAATTTGATTAGATTCCATTTGTTAATTTTGGCTCTTGTTGCAGTTGCTGTTGGTGTTTTAGTCATAAAGTCTTTCCCCATGCCTATGTCCTGAATGGTATTGCCTAGGTTTTCTTCTACAGTTTTTATGGTTTGGGGTTTTACATTTAAGTAATGTCCTCTCTTATTTCCTTGAGCAGTGGTTACTAATCCATCTTGAGTTAGTTTTTGTATAAGGTGGTAGGAAGGAGTCCAGTTTCAGCTTTCTGCATATGGCTACCCAGTTTTGCCAACACAGTTTATTAAATAGGGAATGCTTTCCCCACTTCTTGTTTTTGTCAGGTTTGTCAAAGATCAGATGGTTGTAGATGTGTGGTCTTATTTCTGAGGTCTCTGTTCTGTTCCATTGGTCTATGTGTCTGTTTTGGTACCACTACCCTGCTGTTTTGGTTCCTGTAGCCATGTAGTATAGTTTGAAGTCAGGTAGTGTGATGCCTCCAGCTTTGTTCTTTTGCTTAGGATTGTCTTGGCTATACAGGCTCTTTTTTGTCCATATGAAATTTAAAGTAGTTTTTTTTCTAATTTTGCAAAGAAACTCAATGGTAGCTTGATGGGAATAGCATTGAATCTATAAATTACTTGGGTGGTATGACCATTTTCATGATATTAATTCTTCCAATCCATGAACATGGAGTGTTTTTCCATTTATTTGTGTCCTCTTTTATTTCCTTGAGCAGTGTTTACTAGTTCTCCTTGAAGAGGTCCTTTACATCCCTTGTAAGTTGTATTCCTAAGTATTTTATTCTCTTTGTAGCAATTGTGAATGGGAGTTCACTCATGATTGGCTCTCTGTTTGTCTATTGTTGGTGTATAGGAATCCTTGTAACTTTAGCACATTGATTTTGTATCCTAAGACTTTGCTTAAGTTACTTACCAGGTTAAGGAGTTTTTGGGCTGAGATGATGGGGTTTTCTATGTGTACAATCATGTCATCTGCAAACAGAGACAATTTGACTTTCTCTCTTCCTAATTGAATACCCTTTATTTCTTTCTCTTGCCTGATTGCCACAGCCAGAACTTTGAATACTATGTTGAATAGGAGTGGTGAGAGAGGGCATCATTGTCTTGTGCTGGTTTTCAAAGGGAATGCTTCCAGCTTTTGCCCATTTAGTATTAACTTTCCACATTTTAAAATCAATTTTCTCCATTACATCTTTGTGTGTATCCCGCAATTTTAGATATATCAAGCCTTTGTTGGCATTTAATCATAAATAATTCATATTTTCAACTTTTATTTTCTCTTTAATGATTGTGTTAAAAGTCTCCAAAATAGCCCCAAAGGTTGCTGCCTCCTGGTATTTATGTCCTTATAAAAATTTCCCGTCCTGTGAGTGCATGAGGAAGGTAGCCACTCCCTTCAAACCATTAATCACTGGGAAGCTATAGATGCCACTTCTGAGATTAGGTTACAGAGCGACTTTACCTTTGTCTTGCTCACTCTCTCTAGCTCTCTTATTTGCTCATTCTGAGGGAAGCCAGCTGTCATATTGTGAGCTTCCCTATCTACAGAATTACATGGCAGGAAATGATGTTTCTGGCAAATAGTGAGCACCTGAAGATTACCACAGTCACATGAGTGGACTTGAAAGTGAATTTTCTGAGACCTGGGAATAACTATTTGTGTGAACTTGAAAACAAATTATCCTCTAGTTGATCCCTTAGGCTTTCAACTGTTATTATTATTTTCAACTTTACTTATATTATGAAACTACTATCCTTAATGTATTTTAACTTTGTTTTATATTTCGTATTTTTTTAAATTACCTTTTTCTGTACTCAAGGAAATTCTTACTGATTTTACAGTTCACCATTGTACTTCTCAGCTGTCTTCAGTAAGCTAGGTAGTAAATCGATTTAAATATTTCTTAATAACAATTTCTGCATCATAACATTTTATTCTTGATTTGATTGCTTTCACTTCTTCACTCTATAGCAGACATTAAGTTGATTCCTTAAAGTTCTTTTCAGATTGTTCTAATTTATGTCCTGAGTTATAATTCTTCGTTTTGTTCAGCTTGCGTTTCCCTTTCACTGTGTTGCATTTCCTTTAGTACTTTGGGACTCTTGATTGCGAGGTTATCTTCCCACATATATCACTTTCATATCTAGAGAATGCAGTTATTTCACAGGTGTTCAACTTTGTACTTTCATAATAGAAGGCTTCCAAAGCAGGCTTTGCATGAATCACCCACCATTGGGTTCTGATCCCGTCTGGAAAATTCATTTCTGGACTTATTTAATCAAATGCATGATCCAAATCTATATCTGCCTTATGTATAAGAGATCCTGCTTGAGTTCCCAGCAAACAGATTTTATCCTTGTCCTTGAATTGTGAAGCTTTTATGAATGCTTCATAAAAACAATAATAACAACAATCAATCAAAGGTTCTGTTGCATTGGCCCTCAGTCCCTTGATGTAGATGACCAGAATATTCAATAAATATAGTGCTTCATTTCCAGTCTATGGGAAAGTTTTTCTGTCTGTTATCACTGTTACTAATTCTAAAATTTTCTACTTCTAATTTTAGTACATTCATAGTTAGAAAGCTAGGTGCTCTTTTTGAAATTATGACAAAAACACAGTAGAAAATACTGAGCTAAATAAGTGCTTCCTTGGTGATGTAGTTTGACTGAGTCCCCACCCAAATCTCATTTGGATTGTAGTTCCCATAATTCCCATGTGTTGTGTGAGGGACCTGGTGGTAGGTAATTGAATCATGGGGATGGGTCTTTCCCATGTTATTCTTGTGATAGTGAGTAAGTCTCATGAGATCTGATGGGTTTATAAAGGGGAGTTTCCTTGCACAAGTTCTTTTCTCTTGTCTGCCACCATGTGAGATGTACCTTTCACCTTCTGCCATGATTGTGAGGCCTACTCAGTCACTTGGAACTGTGAGTTCATTAAAGCTCTTTCTTTTGTAAATTGACCAGTCTCAGGTGTGTCTTTGCTAGCTGTGTGAAAATGGACTAATAAACTTGGTGAATAGTCAAATCAAGTGTTATGTTAAGTGAATTCAAATCAAAAGATGCACACACATCTCCTTGTGTTATTATAGGTCTTTCTTGATTATTAAGTTCTCATTGATGTTCTGGATTGCTGAATATACAGGATAAGTGACCTTCAGATAAGAAAGATGTTACTGCTTTATTTTCTCTTCATAGGACACTTGAGACATGATTAAGCCATGAATGAAAGGTCAACATAATTTCTACTATAGAAATAGAATGCTGGCATATTTTCATTTTCATTTTATTCTAAAACATTGAATAAAGATTGTTTATAAGACACATACACACATGCACACACATACGTGATTTGTGTTATTCTAGGTACTGAACTTCAGCTAAGACATGTTGGCTGAAGTCCTCCTTAGCTTACTCAAATATTGGCTGAGTCAATAATTTGTCCTCATTTGTTCAGTAGTAATTCGGTCATAATTTTGAAAATTTGTCATTAAAAATCTGTTTGCAAGGTATTTAATGACTGTAAGAATAGTTAAGGATCAGCTCAACCACTTCATTTTAGTCACCACTTTACTGAATCAATTTCAAATGATGCAAGGACCTTGAGGCCTGGTAATGAATGTTTAAGTAAGGACTGTGAGCACATTTAGTCCTTAAAGTGAAGAAACATTACCACTTAATTGCACTTAAATCAGAAAAAAGAAAAAAAAAACCCAGGAATAAAGATTAACTCTCTTTTACTTTTTCACCATTTGTGAGCAATAATAGTTAGCTATTACTACATCACTCTTTGCTAAGATGCTTACAATTCCTTTACACTTATAAATCAATGTAATATAAGTTGGACTTTAGAAGTAAATAAGGTATCTGGTTAAAATAAAATACAGCGTGCGTTGTTTAACAGAGGAGTCCTCAGAAAGGGAATCTCTAAGTGGTAAGAGGAGCTCTTCATTTGGTTTCCTTCCATTCTTTTCCCCTTGCTTGGTCTATTAGTTTTTGGGGGCTACAGTAATACATTACTACAAAGTTGGTGGCATGAAAAATAGGATTCTAGTCTCTCACAATTCAGGAAGCCAGAAGTACGAAATCAAGGAGCCAAAAGGGTTGGTTGCTTCTGTCATAATTCCACTCCATCAAAACGTTACCATTTTGCCATTATAAGACTTTTTGCTATTCAGGCTCTGAGGGAAAAACTGTTCCATGCCTCCACCCTAGCTTCTGGTGTTTGTCCACAATCCTTGAAATTCCTTGGCTTGCAGACACATCACCCCAGTCTCTGTCTACATTTTCCTATCACTGTCTATTCCATGTCTTTGTATGTTCTTTCTGTCTTAAAACGGCACTTAGGTTGAGTTTTGAGCCAACTCTAATTTGGTACAATTTTATCTTGATGCTTATCATAATTACATGGGCAAAGACCAAATTTCCAAATAAAATCATATTCTGGGGTTATGAGTAGACAGAAATTTTGGGATGACACAAAATTTAACTGACTATACATGAGATTTTTCTTTCATCGTTACCACCAACACTGGACCCATATTTTCTGTTTGTGTGTATGTGTGTGAATCCAGCCTCACTCTTTTAGTACAACTCTGCCTCCTTGGGCATAGCTGATTGCCTTAGTTTAAAACCTAAGTAGTCTACACCAATAAGCACCCCTCATTTGGGAACTTAAAATTGAATTAAGAAATCCCAACTCTATTGTAAATGAAGAAGTTGTAAATAAGGGCTATAAGTGTTCACTTTCAGCCATGTGTACCAAATTAAAAAATAGTTTGCACACAGAGAAGAATGATGCCAAAAATAACAAGAAGGCAAAAGCCAGAGAGGGAAGAACTATTTCCCTTTCTCGTTCTGATTTTCAGTCTCTAATACATTGTTTAGGTCTTATAATCAACCTCCCAAATCCACCATCTTTTGCTCTTGAAAGTGAAGTTTCTTACTTGATCCTGAATAGATCTAAACTTTTTTTTTTTTTTTTTTTTTTTTTTT
>NW_016806087.1:1231114-1269881 GCF_001698545.2 Rhinopithecus bieti
TTTTTTTTTTTTTTTTTTTTTTTTTGAGATGAAGTCTCACTCTGTTGGCCCAGGCTGGAGTGCAATGGCATGGTCTCAGCTCCTTGCAATCTCCACCTCCCGGGTTCAAGTGATTCTCCTGCCTCAGCCTTCTGAGTAGCTGGGATTACAGGTGTGTGCCACCAGGTTTGTCTATTTTTGTGTCTTTCATAGAGATGGTGTTTCACCATGTTGGCCAAACTGGTCTTGAACTCCTGACCTCAAGTGATCCTCCTGCCTCAGCCTCCCAAAGTGCTGGGATTACAGGTATGAGACCCTGGGCCGGGTCCCGGTCTAATATTTCATGGAATCCTGGTATAAATATTGACAAATATTATATATATGAAGTATATGCCTGTGGCCAGGTAGGGAGAAAGTGAAGCTAAGTGAAACTTAAAGGAAGATGCAAACTGAGAATGTAGTCTAAGCCTCTCAGACTAGTGACATCTCATTCTGGAACTGTGATTTGCTTGGTGTTTGGAAGGTTCTCTTTTTTCATTTTCTATATATATCTCATTCTTTGAGATATACACACACAAGTTAGCTCACAGACTGCTAGCGGAGCTCCGGAAAAATGAGTATTTATCTGTTTGATATAACGTTAAAAATATTTAGAAATACAAATGCTATCAAAATTATGCTGAACATAATGGGAAGATTTGTTATTATTTTATGTACCCTCAAATATGTAGAATGACTTGTAACATTACAGCATGTCTATAATTCAACAGCTGACTAATTACAAGACTCTATTAATACCATGAAACAGTAAGGAGAATCACATGTATGCCAGGCCTCAACATACGAAGTGTACAGGTTATAGTAAGAAGAAAATTGGAAATCTTAGGGAATGTGGCAGTGGCCAAATTATGGAACATAAAAAACTATCTTCAAAAATAATGGTTAAGATTTATTGAACACTTAGTATGTGCCTGATACCATCCTACGAATTTCTGTTGTAATTTAATTAATCTTTCAAACAACCCAAATAATATGATTACATGTGATACTCATTTATTGATGAGAAAACTAAGGCATCAAATGGTTAAGTGAATCATCAATATCATAAAATTGGGAAGTAGTGGGAATGATGTTACAGCCTAGTCAGTATCTCTCCCAAGCCTGAGTATATAACTGTTCTAATGATCTTACATATCTGATAAGGAGTATTGGAATTTCCAGTTTACTCTAGCTGATAAGTCTTCCCAGAGGCTTACTTAAACTTAGTCTTTAAGGAAGGAATTTATTAAGATTAAAAATTTGAGTAAGTGCAGGCTGGAAAGAGGGAAAACAAATGTAAAGGCACAAATAGTGAACAATAGGGGGCATATTTTTCAATAAGAAGAAAATGGAGAAGATGTAAGCTCACTAGTGAGACCAATATGGACAAAACTGATGGTAAACACCAGTAATGGCTGGGCGTGGTGGCTCAAGCCTGTAATTCCAGTACTTTAGGAGGCCGAGACAGGCGGATCACGAGGTCAGGAGATCGAGACCATCCTGGCTAACATGGTGAAACCCCGTCTCTACTAAAAAAAATTTTAAAAACTAGCTGGGCGTGGTGGCAGGCACCTGTAGTACCAGCTACTCGGTAGGCTGAGGCAGGAGAATGGCATAAACCTGGGAGGCGGAGCTTGCAGTGAGCTGAGATGCGGCCACTGCACTCCAGCCTGGGCGACAGAGCGAGACTCCATCTCAAAAAACAAACAAGCAAAAAAAAAAAAACCGCAACTATAAGCTGTATTTTAAAAAATGTTAATTTATTTGTATTTCCACTGCATCCATAGTATTTTAATATTCTATTCTTTTTACTTTTAGTGTCAGTTTAGTTTAATTTCTATTTTTAATTTAGCAATCTTTACTTTAACAGTTAGCTATAAAATGAACCCAAAAAGCAATGCATGAATTCCACATACTTGTATTCTTCTATTGGACATGCTTAGTAGAAAGAGTACTCTAATATCTAAAAATGTATTTAGTATTCATATTTTAATGCATTTTAACTAAAGAATATTATGCATTATTTTCTTACACTACAAAAACTTTTCCACATGAATAAACCCTATAAGCAGCACCCAGATCATGAAATAGAGCACTACCAGCCTTTCCAAAAGCCCCTCTGAGTACTCTCTCAGTCACTACATTCCCAAAGGTGTTTCCTGACTTCTTAAACCATAAATTAGTTGTGCATATTTTTGCACTTTATATAATTGAAATCATACATTATGTACTCTGTGTGGTTTCTTCCGCTCAAGCTTGTGTCTGTGAGATTATGTTGTTGACTATAGTATTGATCACTTTTAATTTATGATAGTCCCTCACTTAACATTTAAATCAATTTATTTTAAAATTTCTGTCAATCTGTTTTATAAAATTTATTTAATCAGGAGTGAATACATATTTGGCTATTGATTGGGTTAACTTGACAAGCATTATGCTTTTCATATATTTTTGAATTTGGTGTTTTAGGGTTATTTTGAGAGAGGTTTTCTAAGTTTCTTCCACTTTCCTTTCTTGGTAGGGTGGTAGTGACTTTAATTTCCTCAGATCTTCCAATCCCCACCAAAGTCTCCCCATAATATTTTTGTACTCCTACTCACCTGTTAAACTGGTGGTTTTTATTTTCCTAAAAGGATTGTTTCACAACTTTCCTTACCTAAAGAATGTTGGTGCTAAAATTTGCATTTTCTTGCTAAATACTTTTGGCCTAAGTTAATGCCATTGTTTTTCAGACATGGGACATTTTATAAAACTAAACATGAACCCCAAATAGATTCAGTAATCAAGTAAAATTAAAACATAAAAATAAATTTTGTTCAATTCTGATCCCTTGGTATTATCTTGATAGGAGGGAATAAATAAGTTATACGAAGTAAATAATACCTTGTGCTTCAATTTGTCCATATCACTTTAGTGACTAGGAATTAATTTCCAGAAGGGCTAACACACACAGACACACACACACACACACACACACACACACTTAGGGCAGAGTGTATTCTTGCAGAATTGATTTCTAGCATTATAGACCCAAGAGTTTAAATACCCAGCACTAAGTTGAACAGCTCTTCGAACCTCTTGTAAGGACAACCCCATCATTTTCCCCAATCTGCATGACTACAAATAATTTTAACTCTAGGGAGGCTCTCTTTCTCAATTCGCAAAACAAACAAGGCTTGAAAGTGATCCATTCTAACTCAGCCCAGACAAAAATGATTCTCTGATGCTCAAGACATCTGATTCAAAACACAGGTAATTTTCCACCTGGCTAACAGGTACTTTCTGACTTAGTTGTTCATCTTGAAGCTGATTTCTTCCAGTAGTTAAACATAAAGCATGTGGTTGGTTACTAGAGTGAAGCAGGAGTCAAAGCGGACCCTGAATTACCAGGATTCATTTTTTGGTGGAATTGTTTGAGACAAATGCTTATCACATCTTTTGCCTCCATATCATCAGTGTTTTAATTATTAGATGATTTGTAGTGAATGGAAATCATGGTAAGATTTCCTATGAACCCAGCATTTTGGGGTTATTTACATTATACCTGTAGTATAGAAACTTATTTTACACTTAAGCATCTTATAAGAAGCCAAATATGTACTTGCAATTTTATATTTCAAAACAATTTTTTCAGTATCATCCAATCTCACACACACAGGATTTAGTCATCCATGTTCTCAATGAGGCCAGTGCCTAGAACACTGTTTGCCACTGATCAATTTGAAATTGGAAATACAGTCGTACAGTCGTAGTGGTTGTGGGCATTAGAAAGTTTTGAAGACTGAATAATTTAGTAGAGGTTTTCAATATGAGTTTTTTCTTTCAGCATGCAACCATATGAGATCAAAATTATAGTAGGCTCACTCAGACACAAAGAGACAATAGGAGGGAAAGAAAAACTTACCATCTTCACATAGTCAGATGTATCTGTGTAGCTACCATTCAAACAACCCAGATAAAAGACATCCATAGCCAATTTCTTTTTTGCATTTCAATCATGCTCTTCACCTATGTTTCTGATGTCTAATGGAATTGTCACGCACCATTCACCAAATAAACTATCAGAGTAGTGTTGTTTCCCCTTTTTGTACTTTCCCTATAAACCAACTTTGGCACAGTTTAATCTTGAAGGTTATCTCAAATTTATCTCTTTTCCCTCCATTTTTACTACTGTGCTCTCAGATAAGATTATATCCTTTCAGGCAACCAAGTGTCTCAGTCTCCTAAATGGCCTCTCTGTTCTAGTTAATTGTCTGTACTATTATAGAGGTGTTTCTGAAACTTCTATTTGATCATGTAAAATTTAAATGAATTCTCCTTGTCTATGGAATACAACACTCTTCTTAGCACATGTATAATCTTTCAATACATATTCTGTGTTCCCCAGAAGCCCTGTATATTAAGCCATCCCAAATTAGTACATTATTTTTTGAACTTTCCATAGTTTTCTATATTTATATTTTGATGTTTTCCATTTTTTGCATAGAAATTTTTTCTTTGCATCTTATAGATTAGCTCCTGCCCAGTAAAACTTCTTAGCTTCTAGTATTTTTGAGATACCTCTATTATAACTGTATTTTATACTTATATGCCTCTATTATAACTATATTTAATACAGTATTATAAATGTATTGTGATATATTTATTTGTAGGTTTACTTTTCTATTGCTCCCACTAGATTGTGACCTACTTAATAACTATATTTTTTAATATTGTTATTTTTCCTTTGATTTTCCTACTTTCAGAATTCTAGTATAGCCTCTGGAAAATTATTGGTGTTAATATACATTTAACTGAAGAAATAATAACTTATGTAGAAAGGGGAAAAAACAAAGATAAAGAAAAGTTGTGATATTAATATAAGTCAAATGCTCAGTGGATTACAGTCTAGTTAATTATTAGATGGTTAAGGACAAACAATTCTAGGATATTGGTGATTACATTTCTTATAAACACATAATATTCTATATTTATGATAATTCGTCTTTGTAAATTATCTTTTCCTCTGTGTTAAAAGATGGAGAGATGACCATAAATTGGTGCCACTCATTTGGAAAAGGCTACAAAAAAGATGTAAAAAGGTAATTGTTGGCATCTTTCTATCCTTTAACTTTTCCGTGTCTCTAAAGAATTTATATTTGTCAAGATTTTCAGAGAAACAGAACCAGTAGAGGAGAGAGGGAGGGAAAGAGAGAGAGAGGCTTATTAAAAGGAATTGGCTCATGTAATGATGGAAGCTGAGAAGTCTCATGATCTTCAGGACCCCAAAAAAGCCAGGGATATCATTCAGTCTGAGTCCAAGTGCCTGAGATCCAGGGGAGCCACTGATGTAAACACTAATCCAAGGGCCAGAGAACTTGTGGTGAGATATCCCAGCTCAAGTAGGCAGATAGGAAGCAAAAGGGGCAATTTCCTCCTTCCTCCAACTTTTGTTCTATCCAGGCTCTCAGTGGATGATACACACCCACATTAAAAGGAGCAATCTACTTTGCTGAGTCCATTGATTCAAATGCTAATCTTGTTCTGAAACACCCTCAAAGACACACTCAGACATGACACTTAATTGGGCCCCATGTGCCTGGTCAAGTTGACACATAAAATTAACCATCACAGAATTTAAGGGAGAAATTGCCCAGTAATTTAACTTAGAAGGTTAATGTTCTGTATATTTAAATGCAAATACTGCTCAACTATACTTACCATGTTCCCTTTGCATCAAGGTCAAAAAAGGCCTTGAGGCAGTGACATCACTAAGGTGGCAGAGTAGAGCCTTCAGCCCTCGCACTCCCCCACAAATATAGACAACCATTCACAAAATAAAATAACCCTGAGAAGGCTTAAGAGTCCATCAAAGTATCTGCAACAACACAGTGGGGCAAAAAATGGAGAATATCAATATAGAAAAATCACTGATGAGACTGACATACCTGAGATACCAAGAGATGGCTAGGAACAAAGAGGCAGGGACTAAAAATATCAGCCATGATTCCCAACAGCCTTCACCACAGAAGACACAGAGGACACTAGCATTCTTTTCCACAGAAGCAATCAACAGCCATTTCTGCCAAGGAACCCCAGAGAAAGAGACTAGGCTAAATACTCCTCCTTCCCTAAGAAGCAGCCACTGTAGAGCTGCTCAGGAATGGAGCTGCCACCTCTCCGATTCACATTTCCCAAGACTGCTCCACAAATGCCTACACTCCAGACCCAAGAAATGTGTATGTATGCACTGTGCCTGCCCTGTGCCTGCCTTTGTTTAAGATACCAGAGCCAATACCTTAGAGGACTAGGCCCCACCCAAAGCCTAAAGCCACTATGACTCTCTGCATGTCTGTGTTCCCATTCATGGCTCTTTGTTGCCTCAAGTACCTTGCATACTGTCACCAATGGTACTATTACCCAGATGCCTGTACTCTGGGCAACAGTGCCATTATCACCCTGTACCCCAAAGCCAAAGTCCTTCCACATGTGCCTGTGCTTTAGACCTCAGCTCCATGGCTGCTTCACAGGTGCCACTCATTAAACATTGGTGCCACCACCACTGTGAGTCCACAAGCCAGACCCAGCACCAGGAGGAATCCCCTTAATCACAACTTCCATGGTGGAAGACAATGAGATTGGAGGGGCCATAGCACCCATCACCGAAGACCTCAACAACATTCACTATCACTATAGACATCCACAACATTGATCATTGAGGATCCTAGCAATCTTTGTCAACACTGACCTCAACTGACAGAGCTATGCCAGAACCACTGGACCCCAGTCAGCATGTGCCCTCAAAGCCCCCATAGAGAAAGTCTTTCTACAGAAAAGCTGGTCTTTAAAGTCTAAAAGAGAGGTGACTTCTTCTCCAAATGGACAGGCTTCAAAGTAAGGCAACAAGAAATGTGAAAAAAAAAAAAAAAAAAGTGACATAACGCCACCAAAAGAACACACTAATTTCCCAGGAGCTAACCCCAAATAAACAGAGATATACAAACTGTCAAAGAATTCAGAATTATTGTTTTAGGAAGCTCAGAAAACTTCAGAAAGAAAATTCAACAAATTCAGAAAAAAAATAAACAAAATTAGATATTTAATATACTGATAAAATTCATCTCTATAAAATTAAAATTCTGAAGCTGAAAAATACAATGAATGAAATTAGAAACAGAATATAGGGTATCAAAAGCAGAATGCATCAAGCAGAAGAAAGAATCTGCTAATGTGAAGACACTAAAATGCAGAGGCAAAAAGTTAAAAAAAAAAACAGATGAAAAAAGTTTATTGAACACCATAAAAAGAGCAAATATTCAGATTATAAGTATTAAAAAGAAGACAAAGACAAGGGGCCAGAAAGATTTAAATAAACAATAGCATAAAATTTTCAAATCTGTAGGAATATCTTCCTGATACAAGAAGGTCAAAGGTCTTTAATCAAATTTAATCTAAACAAGATTACTAGACAAGTTATTGTATCAAACTGTCAAAAATCAAAGCCTAAGAGAAAATCTTGAAAGCTGCAAGAGAAAAGAACCAAGTCATATATAAGGAAATTCCAATAAAGGTAATAGCAAACTTCATACAAGGAAATTTCAATAAAGATAACAGTGAAGCAAATCGCATATAAGGAAATTCCAATAAAGATAAGAGTGAACTTCATATAAGGAAATTCCAGTAATTATAACAATGACGCAAATCACATACAAACAAATTCCAGTAAAGGTAACAGTGACGATATCTTACAGGTCAACAGGAGAAAAGGTGACATATTTAAAATGAAGGAAAAATACCACAGAAAACCACTAGAGATGATTATCTAACAACAAAAGAAGACGAGAGGAAAGAACAAAGGATCTACAAAGCAAACAAAAAACAAATTTAAAGAACAACAGCAGTAAATCCTTTCCTGTCAATAATTACCATGAATGTAAATGGGTTAAATTCTCAAATATAAAGACATAGAGTGGCTGAATAGATAAATAAACAAGACCCAACTATATGCTGCCAATAAGAGATTCAATTTACCTTTAAGGACACACACAGATTGAAAATAAAGGTTTGTACAGAGATATTTCATGTAAATGGAAACCAGAAGAAAGCAAAGCTAGTTTTATACTCAGATAAAATGGACTTTGCATCAAAACGTGTAAAATGAGATAAAAGGATAATTATATAATTATAATGGGATCAATCCATAAAGAATATATAACAATTGGAAATCAATACGCACCCAATATTAGAGCACTTAACAACGTAAGCCAAATATTAATAGATCTGAAAGGAGAGTTAGACTGCAGTATAATATTAGTTAGGCAACTTCAATTCACTTTTAACAATAGATTACTGAGACAGAACATCAAAAAGGAAACTGTAGACTTGAGCTCCACTTTGGCCCAAGTAGACCTAACAGATATATACAGAACATGCCATTCAAGAGCAGTAGAATACTCTTTGCAAGTGCTGACAGAACATTCTTCAGGATAGATCATATGTTAGGCCATAAAGCAGGCTTTTCTAAATTTAGATGAATGAAATGATATCAAGTATTTTTTTTCCAACCACAATGGCATGAACTAGAAATGAAAATAGAATGAATTCAAGAAAATTCACTAATATGTGGAAATTACACAACGTGCTCCTAAACAACCAACAAGTCAAAGAATAAATTAAAAGGGAAATTTAAAAAATGGGACAAATGAAAATAGAAACACAGCATACCAAAAATTATGAGATGCAGCAAAAGCAGTTCTAAGACAGACATTTGGAGCAATATACCTACATTTTTAAAAAAGTAGATAGAAAGGAAAGAAATATATCAAATAACTTTATGTTAAATCTCAAGAAACTAGAAAAAGAAGAACAGACTAAGCCAAATGTTAGTAGAATAAAGGACACAATAAAGGTCAGAGCAAAAATAACTAGAGTAGATATTAGAAAATAACAGAAAACAAAGCTAAGGCTTGGTTTTTTTGTTTGTTGTTGTTGTTTTTGATAAAATCAACAAACCCATAGCTAGACTAAGCAGGAAAAAATGGGAGGACTCAAAGAAATAACATTAGAAATTTAAGAGGAGATAGTAAAACTGATACCACAGAAATACAAAAGATCTTAAGATATTATGGTTAATAAATTATAGACCAACAAATTGGATACCTAAGAAAAAATAAACTCCTAGGCACATATAACCTACCAAGATCAAATTAAGAAGAAATAAAATTTCTGAACAATAATGAATAAGATGTAATCAATCATAAAAATACCTCAAGAGAGAAAAGCCTCAAACCTGATGGATTCACAACTGAGTTCTACCAAATATTTTTTAAAAAACACTAATACTAAATATTCTCAAACTTTTCCAAAAAATTGATAACAAGGGAACACATTCAACCTCATTTTATAAAGCCAACATTATTCTTGTAACAAAGCCAGACAAGGGCACTACAAGAAAAGAAAATTACAGTCCAGTATCCATGATGAATAAAGGTGTAAATATAATCAACAAAATACCAGCAAACCAAATTCAACAGAAAATTAAAAGTATCATTCACCTTGATCAACATATACAAATAAAAAAAGATATACCGCATGAACATAATAAAAACAAAAAATCATAAAGTCATCCAAATATATACACAAAACATTTGACAAAATACAACATTTTTTGACAAAAGCTCTCAATAAATTAGATATAGAAGGAATGTACCTCAACACAAGGCTGTAAATCAGAAACTCATAGTTAACATAACACTCAGTGGTAAAAAATAGAAAGTTTATTCACTAAGATTATGAACAACGAAAGAATGCCCACTCTTAACACTTCTATTCAACATAGTACCAGAGGTTCTAGCCAAAGAAATTAAGCAAGAAAAGAAAAAAAGTTTCTTAGTTGTCCAAATTAGAAAGTAAAAGTTAAATTGTATATGTTTGTTGACAATATGATCTTATGTATTGAAAACCCTAAATACCTCTCCAAAAAAGAGGTTAGAAATAAACAAAATCTGTAAAGCCATAGCATATAAAATCAACATACAGAAATAATAACGTTTCTATATACTAGAAATAAGCCATTTAATAAACTAAGCAAGAAAACTATCTCATTTACAATAGCTACACAAAATAAAATACTTAGGAATTGATTTAAATGAGGTAAAAATCTTCACACTGAAAACTGGAAAACATTGATGACAAATTGACAAAAACAAAGAAATGGAAATAGATCCTATTTTCATGGATTGGGAGAATTATTATTAAATTTCCCACAGCAGTCTACAGATTTAATAAAATCCTTATCAAATTCCAATGAAATATTTTTTGCAGGGATAGAAAGAATTCTAAAATTCATATGGAACCAAAAAAACCTCCAGTAACCAGAGAAATCTTAAGCAAAAAGAACAAAGCAAAAATCTAAAAAAGAGTTAATATCCTAAATATGTCAAGATCTTGAATAACTCAATAGTAAAAAACAACTTGAATGAAAACTGGCCAAAGAACCTTAGTAGACATTTTTTCCAAAGAAGACATTAAAAGAGCAAATATATAAAAAGGTACTCAACATCACTAATCATCAGGGAAATGTACATTAAAATCATAATGATATATCATCTCATACCTGTTTGGATGGCAGGTGTCAAAAAGTCAAAACAAGTATAGGAGAAGGTATATAGAAAAGAGAACCCTTGTATGCTGTTGTTGGAATGTAACTTTGTACAGCTATTATGGAAACAGTATGGAGATTTATCAAATTATTAAAAATAGGTAATATGACCCAGACATTCCTCTGTTGGGTATACACCCAAAGCAAATAAAATCAGGACTTTGTAGAGATATCTGGACTTCCACATTCACTGTAGCACTAGTCACAATAGCCAAGATATGGAAACAAACTAAGCATCTATTGACAGATGAGTAGATAATGAAAATGCGGTATGTATACACAATTGAGTGTTATTAAACCTTTCAAAAAAGGAAATCTTGTCATTCATGACACCATGAACCTCATGGGCATTATATTCAGTGAAATAAGCCAGGCACAGAAAGATAAATACCAAATAATCTCACTTATATATGGAATCTAAAAAAGTTGAACCTGTAGAAACAGAGTAAAATGGTGGTTGCCAGAGACTGGAGGTGAGGCTTTGTAGACAGTTGTGGTCAAAGGACACAAAATTTTATTTAGATAGGAGGAATAAGTTCAAGAAATCTATAGTACATAGTACTGACTATAATTAACCATATATTGTATATTTTACAATTGCTGAGAGTAGATTTTTGTGTTCTCACCACAAAAAAAAATATGCAAGTTAGTGCATATGTTAAATAGCTTTATTTAGCTATTCCAGAATGTATACCTATATAAAAACATCATGATGTACACCACAAAAATATATGATTTTACTTGTCAATTATTAGAAGAAAAGACTTTGAGTTTAACAAGCACAAGTTAGGAAATGATGAATTTCCATATATACCAAAAAGACAAATACACCTTGCTATATTTATAATCTATTTAATTAGCTCTGTCTGTAGTAGGAGATAAATGTCTGCATGATTTTATCTTCATCATTATGTTTTAAAATGCATTAAGTGGGAAGACAGTATTTCCAAAGATTCTAGCCCTTACCTATAAGCTCTTAATTTTATTCATCTCATAATATGCTCTTTAAGCAAATAGAAAATCAAAATTAATGAGAAGCTTTAAAGTTTCATGTTTGTTAATATAATTTTAATTTTCAGATTTAAAGTCTGTAGTCACTCAATGCTTTTTTTCACAAATTAGTGTCAAATAGAGTGATTTTGGTGGTGGTAAGATATAAATTTACACAGAAATGCTTAGAATTGTCACTCTTTTATTACAATATCAGTTAATCATCTTTTATGTATTTAGGTTTTAATTGCATTGGAAGGCAGTGTTTCTAGCTATATAATTGTTCACACAATATATGCAGGTGCCTGTTTATATTATCAGCTGAGTTGATATTCTACAGATGATTTTTTCTACTTCAGATGAATACCATATGGGTGCTGCAGTAATGTGTGTGTGTGTGTGTGTGTGTGTGTGCATGCATGTTTTGTATAAAATTTATAATTTGTTTTTTTTTAATTTTACTTTAAATTCTGGGATATATGTGCAGAATGTGCAGGTTTGTTACATAGGTATAAATGTGCCATGGTGGTTTGCTGCACTTAACCCGGCATCTAGGTTTTAAGCCCCGCATGCATTAGGTATTTGTCCTGATGCTCTCCCTCCTGTTACCTCCCAACCCCAACAGGCCCCAGCGTGTGATGGTCCCCTCTTTGTGTCCATGTGTTCTCACTGTTCAACTCCCACTTATGAGTGAGAACATGCAGTGTTTGGTTTTACTGTTCCTGTGTTAGTTTGTTGAGGATGATGGTTTCCAGCTTCATTCATGTCCCTGCAAAAGATGTGAATTTATTTTTTTCATGGTTGCATATAATTTGTTTTTAATTTTAATGAATCAGCTTTAATATTTTTAAGTGAAAAAATAAGCCTGGTAGCCGTCAGTTCAACTGAATGCTCAATTTTCCAAAACTAAAGAATCTGTACTTAGGGGACTTAGTCATTAAGAGGCATCATGCTATGGTATAGGACATATATTTAGCCAGGTTCTCTAAGAAGAAATTGGATAGAAAGATTACCACATCAAGCCTACAATTTATTTTATCTCAGTTTCTATGGTCTTAAAGAGTTGTATCAGACACATCATGTGTGGGAAGCAAATCCTTTCCTCGTAATTTTATTTCACCTGTGCCATGGAGTAAATGTTATGATACCTTCCTTGGTATGCGCCTCTTCTTTTCACCCACAGGTCAGCAGGTGAATTGTCTGAGCACCAGACAATTGATTTCTCCCACTTCCAACAGTGTGCAGAGTGGCATTCAGCATTTAGAGGACAGTGTTGAGTAAATTCAATATTTACCCATTTTTTATATGTCTAACTCTACTTGTCTTGGTGGATTATTTCTTATTTAAATCAAAGTAGGTAATCATGAAATATAGAAGTAGCCTTGATATTCACTAAATGAAATATTCACTTAGATTCACTGAAATCCCAATCTTTCCCCTACAATGTTAACATTTTCTAAAATTAAAAGATAGCTTTATAATTAAAGTAGGGTTTGAGATGTGAGTCAGTTTAAAAGTATTATTTTAAAATCACTTTTACAAATTCAGTTTTAAAAGCAAAGCAATTCACTTCATTAAAATTTTCAAACTATTAAGATTATACTCTATAATAAATTGATTTTTTGTTTGCCATTTCCTAGATTGATATTTACAGTTGACTGTTAAACAACACAAGCTTGAACTACAAGGATCTACCTCTAGATGATTTTTTTCAATAAATGTAATGGAAAATTTGGGGTGATTTGCAACAATTATTAAAACTCATAAACTGTGTAGCCTAGAAATAACAAAAAAAAAAAAAAAAAAGAAAAAAAGGAGTTATGCCATGAATTCCTATAAAATATATAGATACTAGTTTATTGTATCATTTATTACTATCAAGTACACACAAATCTACTGTAAAAGTTAAAATTTATAAAAAATTTACACACACACTTCAAGATCATACCTGGTGCTATTCATAGTGGAAAGAAATGTTAACAAACATAAAGATGCAGTATTAAATTATAACTGCATAAAATTAACTGCCGTAATACTGTATTACTAATAATTTTATAGCTATCTACTGTTGCTATTGGAGAAGGCTGAATATGATAATCTGGCTTAGTCACAGGAGTGTGGCATGGTGATGGGCACTGTGCCCCTACTGTGGCCTCACTTCAATGTCATTCTCTTCTAGAAATTCTGCAGTCAGGGCATCATTCTAATGGAAGTGAGGGCCCTGTCAAGCCAATGGTGAGGCTGGGTATATCTGTTGAGTAGCCACTTAAAATGCTGCATGATAGTAATAATCTCTGCATGAAGAGTTCATCTCTACAGTAGATTGTGTATCACAGTAAGAAGTTATCTCTTGTAATACTCGTGGATTTTTTAAATCATGTTTAGTGCAAGGCCGTAAACCTTGAATAGCAACATGGGACCCACATGAAGTGCCACTGGTGATTCTGGAAGTGCTTCTAACAGGCAAAGTCATAACATTAGAAGTAAGAATTGAATTGCTTGATATGTACCATAGGTAGAGGCCCATAATTGCAGTTGCTCTTTTGAGACAAGTAAATCTAATGTAAGGACTATAGTAGAAAAACAAAAGTTAGGAAATTAATGGAGCTATTGATGTAGCTATACCAGCAGGCAATAGAACATTGCACTTTTTGTAAAATACCTTTCTATCTCATATCAAAAATGCAGCTTTTATGTGGGTGCATGCTTTCTATAAGAAAGACATACATATAGACTCTAATATGATTCAAGGAAAAGCAAAGTCATTATATGACAACTTTAAAAAGGGGAAGGTGAATTTAATGCCAGCAAAAGATGGTTTGATAATTTTAGAAAAAGGTTTGGCTTAAAAAAATGTCAACATAATAGAAGCAGCTTCGGCCAACCAAGAGGCAGCAGAGTTCCCAGAGAACATTAAGAAAATAATTGAGAAGAAAATATATCTGCTTGACCAAGTTTTTAATGCAGACAAAAGGGGACAGATGCCACAAAAGACATGTATTAGTTAGAAAGAGGAGTAGGCACTAAGATTTAAGACAGTAAAGGATAGGCTAACTCTACTGTTTTGTGAAAATGCATCAGGTTTATTACCAAGACTAGCCCTATCTATAAAGCTTCCAACCCCTGAGCCATGAAGGAAAAAGATAAATACCAGCTGCCAGTCTTTTGGTTGTGCATTAAGACCTAGACAATGAGAACACTTTTTCTGCATTGGTTTCATCATTTCTTTGTCACTGAAGTCAGGAAGTACCTTGACAGTAAGGGGCTACCTTTTAACATCCTTTTGATACTGGACGACTCCCATGGCCACAGAGAACCCCATGTGCTCCACGCTGAAGATGTCAAGGAGGCCCATTAGCTCCCAAGCATAATGTCTCTAATTCAGCTGCTGGATCAAGGGGTTATAAAAACCTTTGAGCTCATTACACAAGGTACTCTATGGAAAGACTGTCAATGCTATGGAAGAGAACCCTGACAGAGAGAATATCATGAAAGTCTGGAAGGATTGCCCCTTTGAAGATGGCATCATTGTTATACAAAAAGCCATGAAAGCCACTGAGCTTGAAATAATAAATTCTTGCTGGAGAAAACTATATACAGATGTTGTGCATGACTTCATAAGTTTTATGACAGAGCTAATCAAGGAAATAAAGAGATTGTGGATATGGCAAAAATGGTGAGGGATAAAGGTTTCAAGATATGGGTCTTGGAGAAAGTCAAGAGCTTATAGACATAACACCAGAGGAATTAATGGAAGATGACTTAATGGAGAGAGGTGCTTCTGAATCAGTACCAGAGAATGAGGAATAAAACATAAAACAAGCAGTGTCAGAAAACAAGTTGACATTAGACAATTGACAGAAGGATTCCGATTATTTAGACTACTTTTGACTTTTTTTATGAAATGGATTCATTTCTGATATGGGCACTGAAACTAAAGCAAATAGTGGAAGCAAATGGTGCTGGAGCCTCATAGAATAATTTTAGAGAAATGAAAAGTAAAACAGTCAGAAATTAATATGTATTTCTGTAAAGTTACACTGAGTGTGCCTATCTCTTCTGCCTTCTCTTACACTCCTTTCACCTCTTCTGCCTCTGCCAACTCTGAAACAGTAAGACTAACCCTCTTCTTTCTCCTCCTAATTAGCCTACTTAGTGTGAAGGTGATGAGGATGAAGACCTTTATGATGAGCCAGTTACACTTAATGATTGTTAATATGTTTTCACTTCCTTATAATTCTCTTAATAATAACATTTTTTCTAGCTTACTTTACTGTAATGCCAAGTCTGTCCTGCAGAATCTGGCTGAGTGACGAATGAAAGAAGTTCTCAACATGGATATCCACTGAAAGAGCAGGCTAGGGTAATGCTGGCACTAGGGGCCGAAGACAGTTAGCAGCCCCCTAAACTGGCGATGCTCACATTTATTTAGTACAGATTTAATGACAAAGGCTTAGAGTAAAGACAATTTGTGGGTAATAAACCTTGCTGACACCCCAAGAAGAGAGGAGTCCTGCACACAAGTGATCAAAGACTGGTTTTAGGAGAACATGAGTAAACAAGCTATTTAGATAAACTCCTGTACATTCCCTTGTTATCTGCTCTTTGCTATTAGCTCAAGGTAAGAGGATTAGACTTCCTTCAGCCATAACCTTTTCCCAAAGCTTTTGCAAAACCTTCCACCCTTCCCTTTGTGCCTTTCCTATAATTTTTCCCACCACCCTGACCAATCTCTTACATCTCCTCCTTTTCTGTTTTTTGTGTCAGGTTTTCTTGATTGAAGAGAACAGATGTGTGCAGCAACAGGTTAGGTGTGGCAGTTACTGCTTGTATTCAGCTTTGCATCCTAGAATTAAAACATAAGAAAAACATGAGTGTAATAAATAGCATTCTTTCCAATCAAGGAGTGACCCCTAGGAATGGGGTCTATCCAGGAGAGATCTTCTCACATATCCTTTCATATGGCTGTTTGTTGGGCATGTAGATCTACGGCGTTTAGGGACTCCAGAATTTTAGTTTTAAGTTGCCTTATGTCTGCTATTAAATTATCATGTAAGATTCACCAGAGGTGTTGTTTCACCTCACCCCAACTATGTGTTGATTGATTCCAAGGTAGAGAGGTGACACAGATATGCTTACGCTCACAGTCACAGTTTAATTGCTGTCAGAATGCCAGTGCATCTTGCCGCTTCCATACATATTCTAAGGCAGCCTTGAGGGTGGTCAGGCATGAAAGAATCTTTCAGTCTACACTCTGCTGTAAGAGAAATTTATTAGACACATTTTTGGCCAAGTTATCTACAAAGGTAGTTGTTTGTACTGATTCAGTATAGAGGCCACAGCAATACTAGCAGTTGCCAAGATGACTATGGCTGAGACTATAAAGGCTATGAATCTTTTAGGCCTGAACTGGGATAGGGGACATTCTAAGGTGGCAAGGGCAGAGGAGCCTTGCGAATCACATATCAGATTGCTGGGAATGCCTCAGATTGTCTCCTTAATACCATGACACTAGTAATATTTAAGTTAGATATATTGTAATTAGTGGAGTATGAGGCAAACAAGCCTGTCCCTGCACTCAGGTCACAAACATGGAGTTTTGGAGTATAATGAAAATATTGGTTCTCATAAGGAAATCATATGGGTGGGTAGTGCAAGTTAGGCACTGAGCTGTGTGATTATGACTAAAGGTCATTGTATAGTTCTTACCAGAATTATGATTTGTTCCATGTCCCAGGTGCCATAAAGTATCTTGGGGTGGCATGGACTCTACTTGGGGTCTGGGATATCCCATCCCTGAATCAGCCCAAATTACTGGGGAATGAGACATGGCTATGAAACTGTGATTGATGCCACGATGGATGTTGACATCAGTATGGTTGCTCTGCAAATGGCAGTGGGGGCTCCAGTCTAAGAAGTTATAATTGCCTAACTGGAGGCTACGGGTTTGTCCCCTGTGACAGACCTCCCAACCAAAGTGAAATCAATAACTTTACTAGCTATGTTCTTTAGTGTAGGAAGGAATGTTGGGGAAAGTGGCATTGGTTGCATTGCCCAGTTTGAGGCTACCTGCAACCAGGAATGTTAAGGGATTACCTTTGCCATGATGTATCCATACTTGAGTTTGGGCAGGAACACAGTAAGGGTTAGAACTTTTATAACTTTCACAAGTAGGAGGATAGTGGAGTGACACATAGTGTTACCTGGCACCTTAGTCCAGTGTATGCCATTAATCATGGACCCCACTGGGGGTAAGTCAATCCCTCCTAGCCAAGCAGTTACATTATTAGAGGCTGGGAAAGGGGTGTCTGCCCAGGTAACAGGCCGGAAAAAAAGGTAGATCTAAGAGATGGACCCAATAGAGAGTAGCAGGTGCAGGTTGCAGGCAAAGTGAGAGCATAAAGAAGGTCAATACCCTATGCTAGTTGCAATGTACAACAGAGAGCATACCGAGGAACAAATTATCTGGACTGAATGGTGTTTGTGTCTGGAGCAGGATTTGCTTAGCTTCATGAGTCATCCTTTTCAGCATCCCCCAGGTGATGTTCGGGGCTTGTGTTGTCCAAGGAAGTTGTATTGTCTGGGGCTGCGGGTCCTGCAGGGACATTGCTTTCATTTCTTGTACCGGATTGGGTCCCAGCTACAGCATGGTATGGTTTGATGCATTGGTCTGGAATCCAAAGAGGACCTGAGGGAGTGTGAATACAAGCATATCCTCTTCCCCATGTTAGCAAATCGTTTGGTGACATCATACATTACTATTTACATTGTTCCATAAAATTGCAGGTTTTATGTCTTCAGAGGTTTTAGCCAAGTGCTTTTCTTTCTATAGCTGATTGAAATTTATTCAGATTTAATAAATAAAGGATAAATAAGGCTTGTGCTAATAGTGTTGCAGGATCTTTACTCATATTCACCTTTTTTTTTTTGTTTTCTGGGCATATTTTTAAGGGTGGAGTGAGCACCTTCTACTATGCCCTGTGGTTCACCCCATAAATGCAGAAGTTAAGAGAACATACTGGGTGGACTCTCCAGGAAAAGCATGTGTGCTAATTAGGTGAGAATTGGTATCAACTGATACATGTACATATATTAGTTTTCCAAATTCAGGGATGTGTGTAACATCTGTTTGCCATAACTGATTAGGTTCTGGTCCTCTAGGGTCAACACCTATAGAGCCAAGGGATGTGCCTGTAAGCTGGCAATCTGGGTATTGCAGGATAATTTGTTTAACTAGTCTTTGGGTAATTTGAAATTGTTTAGTTAAGTTCCTCCAATTTTGGTGGAAAAAAATGATGTGATTGGGTGACTTGGTCAATCAGTGATGTTATAACTTGCAGGTTTGCTTGATTATTGCTATGAGCCAGTGGGCCAGATAGTGAGCTTTGGGCTCAAATATGTGTGGTAAAAATAGGATGTGTACATTGATCCAGCAATTGCTGAAGTCACAGAAAAAGTGCACATAGGGTGGGCTCAAGAGGAGACTAAATGAGGGCTCTTTCTAAGTTCTGCAATAAATAAACAGAGTAAGCAGAATCACTAACAATATTGATGGGCTGAGTGGAAGAAGTTTCCAGTGCCAATATTAAGGGTCCAACCTCAGCTCTCTGAGTGCTAGTAAATCCAGAATGAGTGAGGAAATTATGTGGTCTCCACTAAATAGCTGCTTTCCCATTTTTACAAGAACCATCAGTAAAAACTGTTAAAGCATTAGGTATCGGGGAATGAACTACTTTTGTAGGCAAAACTACAGGAGTATGAGATAAGAACTAAAGTAGTTTTTCAGCAGGAAGGTCATGCTCTATATGACCTGCATAATCAGAGGGTGCTATCAGAAGGTCTAGAGATAGGGGCAATACTGCTTCAAATTGCTTTCTACTCCAAGAAATTCTGATGACATCAGGGTCATAACCTAGAAACTGATTGCATCTTCTGTGGCCTGAATAGATGACTTTACTAACTAGCTGGATATAGGGAAATAGAGTTTTAGTCCTGGTATGTGAGCAAAAAGCCCATTCTAGGAAGTGTAGCTCTGGGGCTGTCTGTCCTGTTCATCCTCTTGGAGAATGTTTAGTAGGAAAAACAAACAATTGGACTGAATATTTTGGGTTTATGCAATTTAGTTGCCTCTGGGAAATAGCTTACTCTATTTCTTCAATTTCCCTTCTTCCTCCAGGAGTTAAATACTGGGAGAGTCTAATGCTGTATTGCCCTTTAGGATAGAAAACAGGTTTTGCAACTTATCAGTAGTTATGCCCAAGGTGGGGTGAAGCCAGTTAATATCGCCCAGTAATTTTTTATAATCATTTAATGTGTGTAAGTTGCTAGTATTTAATTTAACCTTTTGAGGTCCTGCTGACGGAAGTTAGTATGTATCCAAGATAATTCCAAGGAGAGGACAGTTATACTTTTTAAGGTGCTATGACTAAACCTCTTAACACTGTATTCTTTACAACAGAGGCATATAAACTTAAAAGTACTGACCCTGTTGGGGCTGCTAGTAAAATATCATTAATAAAATGAATAATCTTACAATTACGAAATTATTTTCTATTGGGGAGCAAAGCCTGATTTACATGATATTGACAATGGTAGGACTGTTTAGCATTCCTTGAGGAAGCACTTTCCAATGAAATTGGTGAGCTGACTTTTCATTGTTGATGGCTGGTATGGTAAACACAAATTTTTCTCTGTCCTGTTCTGCAAGGGGAATAGTATAAACGCAATCTTTTAAGTCAGTAATGATTATAGGCCAATCTTGAGGAATCGCTGCTGGGGAAGGGAGGCCCTGTTGAAGGGGCCCTGTGGGTTGCAAATAAGCATCGATAGCTGTAAGTCATGCAAATGTCTCCATTTGCCAGACTTTGGGGGAATAATGTAAATGGGCAAATTCCAAGGGCTATTTGATGGTTCTATATTGCTGGCTTTTAATTGCCATCAACTAATTCATGGTCTCATTGTAATTTCTCTCCCTTTAAAGGCTACTGTTCTACCCAAACAGGATTTTATGAGAGCCAGTTAGGGGTAAGGGAGGGATAATAACAGTGGTCATTATTAGAAAGAGGTCTGCACAATTAACCCTTTCATAAATGGGCTAGCAGATCCATTTTCTCTAATACTTTTTCTTACTTTGTTATGTACCTGATACCTCATTGACCTTGCATCACTGGGCAGGCCAAGACCTCCCCTTCTAATGCCTCTTGCCTAAGACAGGGTCCTGTAACTGTAGCGCATCCCTTGTCCTTTTTCCAATTTATTGGAGGAAGGGACTCAGGCAAAACCTCTGTTTTCTCTTTGGTATTTTTGCCCATTAATGGCTGGGCTGAGGGAGAAGGAGGCAGTAAACTAGTTGACGGTTTCTCCTCCCTTCCCTTTTTAGGCTCATCTGTGTAGGGTGGGACCAAAGCAGCCCTAACTAAAGCCCATAACGTTAGACATGTTATTGGGACCCATTGCCCTTGTGCATGATGCTGTTTAAGATTTCTCGCAACTTGTTCCCAGAGCTCTATGTCTAACGTACCTTCTTCCAGGAACCATGGATTATGAGAAACAACAGTTTGCATTAGGTCCCTTAATTGAACCTGTGAAACTGATGCTCCAGTAGCTTTAAGCAGCTGTTTCAATATTTTTATGTACTGTTGCTATTGAGCTGATAACTGTTGTCTCATGATAAAACCCTAGCCTGAACAATTCCCTCAAACTTGGAAATCCCGAGTGGGCACCAATGACTTAATGACTGTGCAGTCCCTTCACCTTCATTTTTGAGGGTTCTGTCATGATTTGTTGCAGCATTCCTCATGTGGGGGCACCTGCCCTGTCCTGCAGACTCTGGCTGCAGGTCTGTACTGCAGACAAGTCTGTCCTGCACTCTGACTGAGTGACGAATGAAAGAAGTTCTCAGACACAGATATCCAGTGAAAGAGGGGACTAGGGGAATGCCGGCTCTAGGGGCCAAAGACAGTTAGTAGCACGCCTAAACAGGCAACACTCGCATTTATTTAGTACAGATTTAATGACAAAGGCTTAGAGAAAACACAATTTGTGGGTAATAAATATTGCCGAATCCCCAAGTAGAGAGCAGTCCTGTGCACAAATGATCAAAAGTTGGTTTTAGGACAACATGAGTAAACAAGCTATTTAGATAAACTCCTCTACATTCCCTTGTTATCTGCTCCTCGCTATTAGTTCAAGGTAAGAGGATTAGGCTGCCTTCAGCCATAACCCTTTCTCAAAGCTTTTGCAAAACCTTCCAGCCTTCCAAGAAGGTTTTCACCTTTCCTATAATTTTTCCCACCACCCTGACTGATTTCCTACACTGTAAAGATAGAGTATATAATGCATATAATGTGCAAAAATGTGTTAAACTACTGTTTCTATGATTGTTCAGTCTCCAATCAGCAATAGACTATTAGTCTATTTTTAATTAAATAGTAATAATAAATATTACTCCATTTTTTGTTTACTTTTACTGATGACAGCTTTCAGCATTATCCCTTTCTCTTACCCTTCTACTCCACATCTGAGCAAGCACATATGAAAGCTCAAGTGCTTTCACTTTTGGTGCTGGTAGCAAGTTCAAACAACTTGTAGCAACCTGTAGCCAGGTGTCACTCCCTTTCCATCATTAAAAAAAAAAGACAGGTTTTTTTTCTTGTGTTTTGTTTTTAAATTTTTTCTCCTGATCTCTGAAGCCATTTGCTGACCGGCTTGGGGATCTTGCCTTACTTTCCCCAGAAAACTTCATTTGTGAGTATTAAATGCGTTTGCTACTCTTTTGGTATGTGTGTGGTGTCATCATCCTTAATATCTGAAACAGATTTTGAAGTTCCATTCTATTTCTTCAACATCTTCAACAAACAATCAAATTACTAGTAGATTCCCATGTCTCAACACTAGGTGTGTGATGAATTACTAATACGTGATAAAGAGTAGTCTTTTTTTATTTTGGGACTATTTTTATTCTAGGGAGTTCAAAAAAAATTATTAGTTAATTCATATCAAGGACTTTAATGGAAGAGGGGAGGCATCATGTAGTGTGCAGTCACACTGTCCTGAATGTGAATATTTATATACCTAGTTCTTTCTAATTTTGGCTTTGAATGTATTATTGACCCTTAGCATTCTTCTCTGTCAAATGTAGATGATCATATCCCTCACAGGAAAGGTTTGAGGTGGTCTAATATAAGTAAATCACCTAGGGCAGGACTGAGCCCATAGGCAACACAAATGTTATTTTACTTTCCCACTGTTCCCTGCTGAATACAAAAGATATGTGTAATATGGTGCTTACATTTAGTTGAGAAATTGCATATGCAATTATTAAATATCATAACTAGATTCATGTATATATACATTAAACTATGCTAAGCCTTTGTATGTCCAATGTTGGAAACAAGAATCAAACTTGCACAGGGTAATGATAGAACCAACTCTTACCAACTCAGTCAAACAGCTTTTTCCTCCCAATATGCTAAATCATTTATTGGCACATTTGATATGCCAGACACTGACTTTTATTCTTTTTTTTTTTTTCATTTCATCCCCACACTTTCTGTGATGACTATGATGATGAAGATGATGGTGATAGTCCTAATGATAGTATTATTCACTAGCATGTGTGCTTCGAAATGTACCGAGTATTTTACATACATAGTTAAATCCTTGTGATATTTGTGTGAAGTAGGTAATGTTATCATGCCCACTTTATAGATGAGGAAATTGAGAGTCAAGCTACTTGTAAAATATTGTATGGATTGTCACCAGCCAAACCAGTATTTGATTCTAGGCTGTGTTTAACTCTTGTGACCATAAATATAATCCTAACTCTACTACAGCAACATAATGCAGATATTCATTTTGGCACATTTCATGAATCACTTGAGAAATTTAAATACCAGCATGTGGAAATATTTAATTCTGCAGATGTGATAATTTTGCAAGTATTTCAGTAAAATGAAGCTAGAAGAAGTAGTATAAGATATATGGGAGGGTAGGCTACCAATGGGCTATTCTGTGATTTACGTACATTCTTGTGGAAAGGGCTGGCCTTGAGCAATACGTAAACATCATGGCTACTCTTGTGGTGTCTGGGCTCTGCTAAGGTCTTCTACCGTTGAAATTTCTCCCTGGAAGCAAAGCCTGTGAGGACAAAGAAAGTTGAAAAGACAAATCCCATGGGATGGAGAAATCATCCATGTTCTATAATACAAATGCCTAATTCCAAACTTCCATTAACTATTGTTGGAAAGCTATTGTTGAAAACCTCAGGCAGGACCCAGGTTCCTAGTTAGGAATCAGAAGGGAATACTTTGAGGGGTATGAAGGAGTAAGACTGATAAGATCAATGAAACTCGCAGAAAATTTCACAAGTTTTACATTTTTTGCTGTTGAACTTATGTATTTGTTTTATTTTATGGATCATTTAAGATATTGTTCCCTTTTTTAAATTGGTAAGGGATGAATTGTGCCCTTTTTTAGCATAATTATAAGGCACTTGCTAATATTTATTCACTGTGAAACAGTATTAAAATTCTTCAACTGTGCAAACTATTTATTTTGATTTTCTTGTGTGGTCCTCCTCATCTTCCTACCTAGAAAGAAACATGGCAGTCTTCTACTGCCTCAACATTTTGGTGGACTATGCTGAGTTTTTCTTCATCTCTCTGAGACCTATTGAAAATAATACAAATATACTATTTTCCCCCTTCAAATATGTGTGAAAAAAGGTAGCTGTAACTTTTCTTAACTGACTAGTTGGAAAGGTGATATTAGTTCTTTGGAAAAGTCACTTGCTGCTTCACAAATTATGTCACTAATCGGAAGAGAGCTACCCTGGCCTCTCCCACCATATTCCCCATCACTAATATTGCCACATAGCTTTAATCATATGTACTGAATGCCCCTTTGCCTTTTCTATGTCTGTCCTCCTGCAAACACTAAATTCTGTGTTTCCTTTGTTGAGTTAGTTCTTTCAGTCTTCAGACAAAAAATGAATAAATACAAAAAAGTCCAGTTATTTTTTGCTTTTTAAAAAAATTTTACATTTAGTTCATGATTTTGAAAGTGGCTTTATAAAGATTACAAGCTGAACTATTTAAAAATTATGAGTTTCTACAAAAATTATATTGAAGTAAATTTATTTCAGTCCTTATTCTAGAAGTTCTGTGTTATTAATGGAGATAATTCTAAGTTCTAAGATTTTATCATATGACAAATGAAGGCTCCATTAGGAATTTGGAAACTAAATTAAAAAGTTATAAAGATCAAATTTCCCTGGCCTATACTCAATGATATAAAATAAAAAACTAACTGGGAAATTTTTTTTTTTTTTTTTTTTTTTTTTTTTTTTTTTTGAGTCAGAATCTCGCTCTGTCACCCAGGCTGGAGTGCATGGCGCGATCTCGGCTCACTGCAACTTCTGCCTCCTGGGTTCAAGCGATTTCCCTGCCTCAGCCTCCCGAGTAGCTGGGACTACAGGTGCCCACCACCACGCCTGGCTAATTTTTGTATCTTTTAGGAGAGACAGAGTTTCAGCATTGGCCAGGCTTGTCTTGAACTCCTGACCTTGTGATTTGCCCACCTCAGCCTCCCAAAGTGCCATGAGCCACCACGCCCGGCCTGGGAAAGAAAATTTTAATGCATATTCAAAGATTTCCTTTTTGGCAGGCAAAGTATAAAACACTTATAAATCTAAACTTCAATGGTCAGTCTATAATTTTATTTAGATTTGAATTTACTACAGGTAATTTTTGTAACTCCATATTTAAATTTTCACAATGCAAGACATTCCTTTATAATGCCACTGTACTGCCATTTGAAAAAATTACGTTCATTGATATACAATATTTGTACATATTTATGGAGTTCATGGAATATTTTGTTACATGCATACAATGTGTAATAATCAAATCAAGGTAATTGGGATATTCATCACCTCAAATGTTTATCATTTTGTGTGTGTGTGTTGAATGCATTCTAAAACTTTTCTAATAGTTATTTTGAAATATACAATAAATTACTTTACCTATAGTAACCCTACTATGCTATGGAACACTGGAACATATTTCTTCTATATGACTGCATTTTTGTGCCCATTAACCAACTTCCCTTAAAACCCCCTGGCCCCTACCCATCCAAGCTTCTGGTAACACCATTCTATTCTCTAGCTCCATGAAAGAAATAAGTTTGTGTAACGACTGCATGTCAGTGAAAACATGCAGTATCTTTATTTCTGTAGCTGGCTTATTTCATTTAAAATAATGTCCTTCAGTTCTATTAATGTTGCCAGAAAATGACAGGATTTTATTTTTATGACTGAATAATATTCCGTTGTGTACATAAGCCACGTTTACTTTAACATTTATCCATTGATGAACATCTAGATTGATTTAATGTCTTTATTACTGTGAATAGTGTTACAATAAACAGGGAAGTCAGATATTTTTTCAATATATAGATTTCCTTATTTTGGCACTGGGCAGTGAGATTGCCTGGATCATATGGTAGTTCTGTTTTTAGTTTGTGAGGAACTTCTGTACTGTTTTTCATAGTAGCTATACTAATTTACATTTTCCTTGAGATTCTTAATTATAGCACACTCACTATAATGTGAAGAAGCTATCCAATCTTAGGCTTTTGGAAGAAATATTACTCATAACAGATACTTGTAGTCACCCATCACTGCTGTATGACTTCTGAGTCATTTTGGTTGTCATGTTAAATTTTTCACATGCAACTTTTTTTTTTTTTTTTTTTTTTTTATATTGTAGAGAAGAAAAACACAGATGTGTATCTATTCAGAAACAATTTTATAATGTGAAAATTATAAAAGCAGAATTGAAACAAAGATTCCCTACAGAATAGAGATGCAGATCTCTTTTCAGATGATAACTAAATATTGATAAAATAAATCAACAAAAGTAAGATTATTCCAGGTTTCCTTTATAGGGGTAACTCAATAGTTCTAATTATGTCTCTTTATTTGATTTTTTAAGTAATTTATTATCAAATATTCCATTATGTAGCTTGTAAAGCCTACTCTGCTACTGAGTCAGTTCTGCCTCCTTCTTTTATTTATTTTAATTTTAATTTAATTTAATTTAATTTTTTTGAGACAGAGTCTCACTCTGTCACCCAGGCTGGAGTGCAGTGGTACGATCTTGGCTAACTGCAACCTCCGCCTCTTGGGTTCCAGCGATTCTCCTGCCTCAGCCTCCTAAATAGCTGGGACTACAGGCATGCGCAACCATGCCCAGCTAATTATTTTATTCTTAGTAGGGACGGGGTTTCACCATGTTGGGCAGGCTGATCTCAAACTCCTGACCTCAGGTGATCCACCTGCCTTGGCCTCCCAAAGTGCTGAGATAACAGGTGTGAGCCACCACGCCTGGCCGGCTCTGCCTCCTTCTAAATTAGATCTGGTCAGTTTACCGTTTTTTATTTTGGGATCATAGTAGTACTGTTCAACTGAATTTTAACCTTACTTTGAAATATTTATATCTGGCTTTAAGAATTTAAATGAAGACATTTTCACAGACTAATTCTAGAAATAGTGCTCTGTGTGACATTAATATTCTATAATATAATTTAGATTTCAGAGGACTGTCTTGAATATTTGGTAATTTCGATTTGCCATTTTCTTTCGCTGAAGTACATAATCACATCAGTATCATAATTTCTCTAAGGTACAATAACATAATTCATCCAGGAGTGCTAGTCTTTTTACATCTTGCATACATTTTTTATCTCCTTCTGAGATAGAAAGGTTTTAGTTTTAAGTTGTGATAACCATCATATTTGTCTTCATGATATATCAGAAATTTCAAAAAAATAGACTTTAAAGCAGACTGATTATCACTGATTTTGATAAATGTATATATATTAGAGACAACCAGAACTGAGAACTATACATTTTGGATGTAACGTCTGGATTTTCTTTTTGGCAGATTATATTTCACAAAGAAGACTATTTCAATAAATTTATATTTGAAACTCATTCTTAAATTTTCTGTAAAGAAAACTGAATTAATATTTTATGTTCAAACAGGGAAATGTTGATGGTAGTCTCTCCTGTCTCATACAAAAACATACGCTGAATAATAGTATAAGTTAATGTATTTCGGTCCTTTTTAGATAATGAAGGCACATTGCTGAGCTTGCATACAAGACAAATTTGTTCACAAGCCCACCTTATCTCTTCATTAATGGACAGGAAGTATCCAAAGAAGAACATTTTTATTAAATAAAAACAAAGAAATAGACAAGGTCCTTTAATGACCTTACTGGGATTCATTGCCTACTAGAAATGTTCACTCTTCACACAGATCCCATCTCAGTCTAGGCTTTGCGCTAACAGTCCTAAAGCCCCAGGAACAGTTACTCATTAGTTCTATATGCAGTTGCCAAAATGTTGTCTTACTTGAACATTGCTGTTTCCATATTTCAACTGCAGGCTTATTTTTTCAACAGTTATCAACTCTTTCACCAAGCTAGGAAAACTTTGGAATAGAAACACAACAATGAGTGAATAAATCTTTAAAATATAACACAGGAAGGGCAAAAACAATAAATGTTAAGTGTATAAATAAGAAACCTAAGAGTAGGGGAATTCAAATAACTGCCCTAACTCAGAGATAATAGAAATATTAGCTGAAGTTCAAATGCACATATCATTGAGGAATTCCTTACACAACAGCATATCCAGAAAAAGTTTATTTTGGTTCTGAAAAAGTGCTACAGCTTATTCAAGCCTTCAGTTTGTGGCATTTACTATGCAATTTTATTAGTTGTCAAATTTTAGAAACATGCTGACTAAAAGGGACAGACGCTTTAATTCCAAATAATATCTGATCAATTGTACAAGAAAAATAATGTGCTACTGAGGGTTATGTAAGAGTATAAATAGGCCGGGTGCAGTGGCTCAAGAAAAAAAAAAAGAAGAGTATAAATAATGGGTATAAGTAATGGTTTTAGGGGATTGTGAATTCTTGGAAATCTTTCTTCTTATCTAGGAGTAGGCCTAAATTCTAAGGCAGTTGAATAAAATTTATTTAAAGTATTCATCTTTAAGTACAATAAAATAAGATTTTCATAAGCATATGTTAATGATTGAGCATAAATAATATCACTAAAGTAGAAATATACATTAGGTACTGATATATATTTAAGGAAGACCCTATGGAAATATTATATTTTCTCATTCATCAATTTCACATGTTTAATAACATTTTTTATTTTTGAAATGTGTCAACTTCTTTCTGGAACTACTTGCGGGCAATAGTTTCAGTTATTTTTTATACAAATTTATTGATATATGATTTACATAGTGTATAATTAACCCATTTAAATAGTTGAAGCTAATCATTTTTGTACATTGAGATATGTGCAACAATCATCCCAGTCAATATTGGAGAAATTTTTATTACCCTCAAAAAGAAACCCTGCGCACTTTAACTATTAACTTCCTATTCCCCATATCATCATCATCACCTCAGCCTAAGCAAATACATTCTGTCTCTATGGATTTCCTTATTCTGGACGTTCTTAAGTGTTTTTTTCTCTGTGGGTAGTTTATTAATGACTGATGGAACTTCTTCACTTGCTACAGGTCTATTCCAATTATCTATTTCTTCTTGAGTCAACTTAATAGAGTGTGTAAGTCTAAGAAATGTTCATTTCATGTAAGTTATCTAATTTGTTTGCAATTTTTCACAATATTTCATTATAATCCTTTTTATTTCCATAAGTTAAATAGCAATGCCTCCTCTTTCATTTCTAATGTTATTTGAGTCTTTTCTTTTCCTTATCAATCTAGCTGAAGGTTTGAACATTTTGTTGATCTTTTCAAAGAATAAAGATGTATGTTCATTGTTTTTCTCTATTGTTTATCTATTTTCAGTTTCGTTAATTGAACTTCAGCTTGTCATTTCCTTCATTTTAATTGTTTTAGACTTTTCTAGTATATGAAGGTATAAGTTTGACTATTGATATTATATCTTTCTTCTTTTCCAGTATAGATGTACAACAATACATTTTTCCCTAAGCACTGTTTAGCTTCATCTTAGAAGTTTTGTTACATTATGTCTTAATTTTCATTCATTTCTAAGCATTTTCTGATGTGTCTTTTGATTTCTTCATTGATCTCTTAGTTGCTTTATAATGTGTTGTTTAATTTCCACATATTTTTGAGTTACCTTAATATTTCCTAGTTACTGATTCACAATTGTATTCCATTGTATTCAGAGAACATATGTGCTATCTCTATTCCTTTAAAATTACTTATGTTTGCTTTATGGCCTAGCATGTTGTACATCCTGGAGTATGTTCCATGTGCATTTGAGAATAATATATATTCTATTTTTAGGTGGAGTATTTCATATATATCCTTTAAATTTCTTTGGTTCCCAGTATTATTGCAGTCTTTTATTTCTTTGTTTATATTGTTTCCAGTTATTCAATTATTTAAAGTAGGATATTAAAGTCTGTGTTATTTTTGACTCTTCTATTTCTCCTTACTGTTCTGTCAGATTTTGCTTTATGAGGCAAAGAGAATAAGCTTTGAGAAATGGATCTAAGTGTGGGTTCTAATACACAGTGGGTCCTTGATGTTTACCATCAAAATTAGTTCCTGTAAAGCATGAACCAAACTTTCTTGGACATAAAAAGTGTATATAAATATATCTTATAAATATATATGAATAAAATGAATATTATATATAAATAACATACACCAATCAATATTTATTTTTGTAACTTTTACATTCAAGTGGTACATGTGAAGGTTTCTTATGTAGGTAAACTCATGTCATGGGGGACAAGAGATTCTGGTATGTTGTATCTTTGTTCTCACTAGTTTCAAAGAAATTCTTGATTTCTGCCACAATTTCATTATTTACCCTAAAGTTATTTAGGAACATGTTGTGTGATTTCCATGTAATTGATGGTTTTGAGCTGTTTTCTTAGTCCTGACTTCTATTTTTATTGTGCTGTGGACTGAGGGTGTGCTTAGTATAATTCTGGTTCTTGTGCATTTGCTGAGGATTGTTTTATGTTCAATTATGTGGTCAATTTTAGAGTGTGCTCCATGCAGTGATGAGAACATATATTGTTTTTGGGTGGTGAGTTCTGTAGAGGTCTATTACATCTATTTGGTCCAATGTCGAGTTCAGGTCCTGAATATCTTTGTCAATTTTCTGCCTTGATGATCTGTCTAATACTGTGTAGCAGGGTGTTGAAGTCTCTTACTATTACTATATGGGAATCTATGTCTCTTTGTAGACATAGGTCTCTAAGAACTTGCTTTATGAGTCTGGGTGCTCCTGCATTGGGGGTGTGTGTGTGTATGTATATATATATATATATATATATATTTACGATCCTTAAGTCTTCTGGTTGGATTAAATCCTTTACCAATATGTAATGCCCTTATTTGTCTTTTTAAATCTTTGTTGGTTTAAAGTCAGTTTTGTCTGAAATTAAGATTATAAGCCCTGCATTTTTTTTCTGTTTTCTATCTACTTGGTAGATTTTACTCCACCTCTATTTTGAGACTTTGGGTGTCATTATGTATGAAATGGGTCTCTAGAAGACAGCATACCATTGGGTCTTGCTTTTTTATTGAAATTAACATTCTGTGCCTTTTAAGTGGGGCATTTAGTCCCACTTAAATTGAATGTAAATTTTACATTCAAGGTTAGTATTGATATGTGTAGAGTTGATTCTGTCATTATGGTGTTAGCTGGTTATTATGCTGGCTTGTTTGTGTGGTTGGCTGATAGTGTCACTGGTCTGTGTATTTGTTTTTGTATCAACTGGTAGAATCTTTCATTTCTATATTTAGTGCTCCTCTCAAGGTCTTTTATAAAGCAGGTCTGTTGGTAACAAACTCCTGCAACATTTGCTTAACTGAGAATAATCTTCTTTCTCCTTTTCTTAGAAAGTTTAGTTTGGCTGGATATGAAATTCTTGGTTGAAGATTTTTTTTTTCTTTAAGAATGTTGAATCTAGGCCCCCAATCTCTCTTGGCTGGTAGGGTTTCATCTGAGAGGTCCACTCTTAGCCTGATGGGTTCCCTTTGTAGGTTACCTACCCTTTCTCTAGATGCTTTTAACTGTCTTTTTTTCATTTGACCTTGGAAAATCAGATAATTATGTGTCATGTGGATTATTATTTTTTTTTAATCTTTCAGGAGTTCTCTGTATTTCCGGAATTTAGCTGTTGGCCTCTCTAGCAAGGTAGGGGAAGTTTCATGGACAATATCCTGAAATATATTTTCCAAGTTGTTTGCTTTCTCCTGGTATGGTTTGGCTGTGTCCCCACCCAAATCTCACCTTGAATTGTAATAATCTCCATGTATCAAGGGCAGGGTCAGGTAAGGATAATTGAATCATAGGGCAGTTTCCCCCATACTGTTCTTATGGGAGTGAATAAATTTCATGAGATCTGATGGTTTTATAATGGGAGTTTTCTGGCACGAACTACTGCCTAATACCATGTAAAACATGAGTTTGCTCCTCATTCACCTGCCAGCATGATTGTGAGGCCTCTGGAGCCATGTGGAACTGTAGTCAATTAAACTTCTTCCCTTTATAAATTATAAAATCTCAGATATGTCTTTATTAGCAGTGTGAGAATAGACTAACAATACATTCCCCTTCCCTTTCAGGAATGCTAGTGATTTGAAGATTTGCCCTCTTTACAGAAATCCTACTTCTCAAAAGGTTTGGGATTTTATTTGGGTTTTTATACTTTTTTTTTCTTTACTTTTGTGTGACTATCTTATTTAAGAGATCCAGTATTCAAGTTCTGAGAGTCTTTCCCCCACTCGGTCTATTCTGCTGTTAATACTTGTGATTGCATTGTGAAAATCTTGTATTGTGTTATTCAATTCTGTCAGACCTGCTAGGTTCTTTTTTATACCAGCTGTTTCATCCTTCAATTCCTGAATTATCTCATTGTGATTCTTAGTTTCCTTAGATTGGGTTTTGCTGTTCTCCTGAACCTCAATGATCTTCATTCCTATCCATGTTCTGAATTCTATTTCTGTCATTTTAGCCAGCTCAGCCTGGGTAAGAACTCTTGTTGGAGAATGCTTGCAGTGGTTTGGAGTACTTATAACACTCTTGCCATTTGAGTTACCAGAGTTCTTGCATTTTTTTTTCTCTTCTTTGTGTGTGTTTGTCCCTGAAATTACAGCGTAGATTGAGTTTAGTCAATAGACTTCTTTTATGGATGTTTCCACAGGGATGAAACTTTGTGCAAGGTTTTTATTTGAAGTTGACTTCTTGTCTTTTGTGTTAAAATAGAGTATGTTAATGAGATATTCTTGGTGTTAAAGCTCTGGGGAATGTGATCCTGTAGGTGGCACTAGGCATATTGGTCTGTTGGTAGACTCTTGCTTGATTGTGTGGCTCCCCTATGTTACTTCATAGTTGCAGCTGTGTTCCCTCTCAATGTTCTCAAAGTGTGGGTTCCTTTCCCCCTGGAGCAATGGCTGTAGATCACAGCCTGGCACTCCTTGGCTGCCCACCGAAACTGTGGTGCAATCTCAGGGTTACTGTTCCTTCCCCAACTTGGAGGCAGCAGAGGAAGGGACCTTCGTAGTGGTTGTGGCCAAGGGTCTTCTGTTTGTCTTCTGGGGGCTCCACCCCAGAGAGATGCAGGTCAAATCATTCAGTGCAGTCAGCCTAGGATGGAGGGTCTATGCTGTGGGTCAAAGCTATGGGTTCTTGTCTGCTGACAAAAGTCAGGGATAGAATAGGGGATGGACTGGCCTTTTCTCCTTGGGTTGACTGCAGGTTGTTGGAAGTGTAAATAAAGCACTTAGGGTCTCTGCTCCTTCATTAGTCTGGGGCTAGAAAGGACAGTTCCACTGAAGAGATAGTGACAAAGAGGCTTTCAGTTGCCCCTAGAGGCTCTGTCCAGGGAATTGCAAAGCTGCCACTGACTTGATAGCTTTGGCAAGGGATGACTAGAGGCCCAGGCCTGGAGGAGCTGCCCCGTGAGTAGCTATGGGAACAGGCCCCCACATAACAGTCTGGCCACTTTTCATAGGGCTATGGCAGTATGCTGGGAGTCCACTTCAGTCCTTATTCACCATGGATTTTCCAGTACCGGAAGGTATCAACAGTGAAGCCTACAAAACAGAAAAGACAGCAGCCTGCCTCTCCCTGTGAGGGCTTTGTCCTAGGGAGGTACAGACCTGTTGCCTGCCTGAATGCACCTGTAAGGGGTGGCTGGAGACCCCAGTTGGGAGGTTCCCAGTGAAGAGGAATGGGAATCTGGACCCACTTTAAAAAGCAGCCTGTTTACATTTTTGTAGGGCATCTGTGCTGTGCTGGAAAACCACTTCAGTCCCTGGTTGGTTTAGACTCTCCAAAGCCTAAAGCCTGGCACAGTGTATTAGTCAGTTCTCATAGTTCAACATGGTTGGTGAGGGCCCAGGAAACTTAACAATCATGGCAGAAAGGAAAGCAAACATGTCCTTTTTCACAGGGAAGCAGGAAGGAGAAGAATGAGAGCTAAGAGAATGGTGAAGCCCCTAATAAAACCATCAGATCTCATGAGAACTTACTATCACAAGAGTAGCATGTGGGAAACCACCTCCATGATTCAATGACCTCCCTCTGGGTTCCTCCCAAAACACATGGGGATTATGGGAACTACAATTCCAGATGAGATTTTGGTGGGGACACAGTCAAAGCATATCATTCCTTCCCTGGCCCCTCCCAAATCTCATGTCCTCAAATTTTAAAACATAATCATGCTCTTCCAACAGTCCCCCAAAGTCTTAACTCATTCCAGCATTCACTGAAAAGTCCAAATTCAAAATCTCATCTCATACAAGGCAAGTTCCTTTTGCCTATGAGCTTGTAAAATCAAAAGCAAGTTAGTTACTTCCTAGATACAATGGGGGTACAGACATTGGGTAAATACAAGTGTTCCACATGGGAGAAATTAGCCAAAACAAAGGGGCTACAGGCTCCACACAAACCTGAAACCCAATAAAGCAGTCATTAAAGCTTAAAGTTCTAAAATGATCTCCTTTGACTCCATGTCTCATATGCCAGTGATGCTAATGCAAGAGGTGGACGCCCATGGCCTTAGGCAGCTCCACCTCTGTGACTTTGCAGGATACAGCCCCCTCCCAGCTGCTTTCATGGCTTCCCACCATTGAGTATCTGCATCTTTTCCAGGTGCATAGTGTAAGCTGTTGGTATATCTACCATTCCAGGGTCTGGAGGATGATGGCCCCCTTCTCATAGCTCCACTAGGCAGTGCCCCACTGGGGACTCTTTGTGGGGACTCCAACCCCACATTTCCCTTCTGCACTGCCCTAGCAGAGATTTTCCATGAGGGTTCTGCCCCTGCAGCAAACTTCTGCCTGGACATCCAGGCATTTCCATACATTCTCTGAAATCTAGGCAGAGGTTCCCAAATCTCAGTTATTGACTTCTGTGTACCTGCAGGCCCAACACCATGTGTAGGCTGTCAAGGCTTGGGACTTGCACCATCTGAAGCAGCAGCCTGAGCTGTATGCTAAACCATTTTACCCACATCTGGAGCTGAAGCAGCTGAGATGCAGGTCACTATGTCCCAAGGCTACACAGACCAGGGGAGCACTAGGCCAGGCCCATGAAATCATTTTTCCCTCCTAGGCCTCTGGGCCTGTGTTAGGAGGGGCTACTGTGAAGGTCTCTGACATGAACTGGAAACATTTTCCCCACTGACTTGGTGAGTAATATTCAGCTCCTCATTACTTATACAAATTTCTGCAGCCAGTTTAAATTTCTCCCCAGAAAGTGGGTTTTTATGCTGGGTGTGGTAGCTTATGCCTGTTATCCTAGCACTTTGGGAGGCTGAGGTGGGCAGATCACCTGAGGTCAGGAGTTCGAGGCCAGCCTGGCCAATACAGTGAAACCCCATCTCTATTAAAATACAAAAATTAGCTGGGTGTGGTGGCATATACCTGCAATCCCAACTACTCGGGAGGCTGAGGCACAAGAATTGCTTGAACCCAGGAGGCAGAGGTTCCCATGAGCCAAGATCATGCCATGGCACTTCAGCCTGGGTGACAGAGTGAGACACTGTCTCAAAAAATGAATAAATAGAGAGAGAGAGAATTTTTCTTTTCTACCTCATGTCAGGCTGCAAATTTTCCAAACTTTTATGCTCTGCTGCTTCTTGAATGCTTTTCACTCAGAAATTTCTTCCAAAAGATATCCTAAATTATCTCTCTCAAGTTCAAAGTTCCACAGATCTCTAGGACAGGGACAAAATGTCACCAGTCTCTTTGCTAAAGCATAGCAAGAGTCACCTTTGCTCCAGTTTTCAAGAAGTTCTTCATTGCCATCTGATACCACCTCAGCCCGAACTTAATTGTCCATATCACTATCAGCATTTTGGTCAAAATCATTCAACAAATCTCTAGTAAGTTCCAAACTTCTCCCACATTTTTCTGTCTTCTGAGCCCTGCAATCTTTTCCAACCTCTGTCTCTTAAAGAGTTCCAAAGTTGCTTCCACATTTCTGGGTATCTTTATAGCAGCAACCCACTCTCTGCAGTACCAATTTGCCGTATTGTCCATTTTCACAGTTCAGCATGGCTAGGGAGGCCTCAGGAAACTTACAATCATGGCAGAAGGAAAAGCAAACATGTTCTTCACAGGGTGGCGAGAAGGAGAAGAATGGGAGCAGCATGAAGGGGAAAGTCCCTTATAAAACCATCACCTCTCATGAGAACTTACTATTACAAGAATAGCCTGGGGGAATCCACCCCCATGATTCAATTACCTCTCACCAGGTCTCTCCCATGACATGTGGGAATTATGGGAACTACAATTCAAGATGAGATTTGGGTTGGGACACAGCCAAATCATATAAAATGGTTAAGTCAGCCAAAGAGCAAACATGGAGGCCCACCTCTCTCCCTGGGAGCTCCATCTTAGGGTGGTGCAATGCTGCTATCAGTGGCTGGCTGGAGTGCAAAGCCAATGGGTCTTATCCTGCAAGGCACCATGGAAGCAGGGCCTGCAGACAGTTGCTGCTCAACCGCCCTGGATTCAGCCCCTTTCATAGGGATATATATGGGCATCTAACCTTCCACTTTGCTGGAGTTGCAGCTGCTTTTCCCAGAAAGACCAGAAAGCCTGAGTATCTAAGGATCCTGGGTGTCATGTCTACATGAATGGCTGCTCTGCCAACACTCCATGTTGCTCTCTGTGCTAGACTGAAGGTCCCAGTGGAGTGGGTTCATGAAGGGATCTTCTGACCTGAGGTCTGCAAAGATCTGTGGGAGAAGCATGGGTTCCCAGGTCTGCGCATTCACTCACCATTTCCCTGGGTGGCAGAGGTTGCCCTGGCTCTGTGTTTCTATCCAGGTGGGCTGTCATGCAACCTTGCATTTCTCCATTCTTTATGAGTCACATTGTTTCCTTGAATATTCCCAGTGCATGTATCTGGATGTTTCAGTTGAAGGTGTGTATTTACTCACACCTTCTGATCTTCTCCATGAGAGCAGCATGCACTAACTGCTTATAGTTGACCATCTTGGCCACACCTCCACCAAGAGATGTATTAGTGATCATCTTTATGGGACAAATATGGAAAATCAAGTGCTGATAGTTGTTGAAGAGATTTTTTTTCACATAATTGAATTCAATTTCTGTGTTCTATGAGTGTTTCTCAGGTGTTCAATTCAGTCAAATCTTACAGAGAATTTATTACCTTTGGTATCTACTGTCTACATTGTCTAGTTAATCACGGAACTCCTTTTCAATGTCTTTCAGTGGTTGGCCTTGGGTAGTTCTGGATAATTAGTAATCTCTCCTTAGATAATGTATTTTCTTCAGCTGCATAGTGAAATCAGGGGTTGACAAACTACTGCTGCAAAGTCAAATTGGGGCAATCATCTAATTTGGTATACATCTTTACTGAAACATAAGTCACACTCATAGATACTTACTATCTATGGCTGATTATATTTACAGCCATATATAGTTGCAACAGAGACTATATGGATCCTAATATCTAAAATATTTACTTTCTGGTTATATTAGCCAGTTCTCATGCTGCTAATTTATAAAGGAAAAAAAGTTTAATTGACTCATCGTTCTGCATTGCTAGGGGGCCCTCAGGAAACTTACAATCATGGCAGAAGAAACCTTTTCACAGGGCAGCAGGAGAGAGAGGTGCTGAGCTAAAAGGGGAAAAGCCCCTTATAAAATCACCAGATCTCATGAGAACTCACTCACTATCATGAGAACAGCATGAGGGTGACTGCCCCCATGATTTAATTATCTGCACCTGGTCCCACCCTTAACATGTGAGTATTATTACAATTTAAGGTGAGATTTGGGTGGGGACCCAGAGCCAAACCTTATCCCTGGTCCTTCATGAAAATTGTTTGCCAAACCATGGCCTAGAAAACGAACTTATGTTTTGCAGACTTGGAGTTTCATCTGTCTTTGTATTCCTTGTTAGCCCAGTGAACGTATTTGAGATAGAACCCCTTGTCCACAATGTAGCAGTATGTAACAACGAAATTATGTCTTAGGCTGAATTCCACCACTCATAATCATTTACTAGTGAAAAGGCATTAAGTGATCTCTTATAAATTTGCTAAATTTCCAGCTCTACTTTGAAGTGTGTCAGCCTGTTGGAATTGAGATATTTGCTTTTCTTTGTGCCTCTGTATTTCTAGAAAATTATCATACTTAACCATTTTTAATTTCCACCAGTAAAATCATTTCTAACACCCTATGCCAACTAACCAACTATCTTTTTCATTTAGTTAGCTATAGCTGGTGTTTGTTATGGTTGCCCATTTACTCCCAACTGTGCCCTTTCCATGCAATATGCATGACAGCCTTCTCTAGCTTCTTGCTGTGTTCCATACTTTTTTTTTCAGTTATACATATTTGGATGTTTCAGATTATTCTGTTCCAAAATTTTAATTTTGTTTATTTTTTGGGATAAGCTACCAATATGGATTATCTCTTATGTGTCTATGTGTATCTCTACTGATACATGTGTGTATATTTTCAAATGGCCATCTTAACAGAGGTAGTTAAAATTCCCATATTAAAGCACTTATTTTGAACCGTATTGATCCTATATAGATGGC
>NW_016806087.1:1270181-1273680 GCF_001698545.2 Rhinopithecus bieti
TTACAAGACATTCATAAAATATTTTAGAAATGTTTTGGTCATACTTAAATTGTTTACATATATGTATTAAGAAATACTAAAATTTCTTTAGCTCTACATAATTTTATAATTAAATATAACCATTATTAAAAGTGCCTATGTGATTCTCTTGATTTTTTAAGCAAACATTGAGTCTATACAACTTAAAATTTGCTTGATTCAAAAGTAATATAAAATGTATTGAGTAATCAATATAAACAGAAGTGCTGGTATAATGGTGAATGGTGACAGGATAATTAAAAAGTTGGGAGAAATCACAGTTTTGTTTAATAAAGAAAACCTTAATACTGAGATATAATGGAAATGTAATGTGTGTGTGTGGGTGTGTGTGTGTGTATCTACTTATCATTAGATTCTGTTAAGTGGGTAATTCACTAGCTGTCTTTTACACCTTTCTCTATTTCTCACCTTCCACTAATGGTGCTGCATGTGACATTTTCTTTTCCAGCTATGAGGTGATATAGATAGATCTCTCAAGGAATATCTAGGAAAACTTTGGCTCTTTGATAAATGAAATAGTTGAATCTGGCACCGTCCTTCCTTGTTCTTCAAACTTTAATGAGCATATTATGTGCAAGACTGCAGCAGCCGTCTTACTAAAATAAAGAGAAAACATGGGGCAAGAAAGTCATTATGCAGAGAAGCAAACAGGTAGAAGCCAAGACCATGATGATGTCAAACAGCTGAACAAATGTCTCTAACTCTGTGCTCTGAACTTCTTGTTTTGAGTTTAAGTAATTGTCAGTCAGGTTTTCTGCTATTTGCAGTCACAATCATTCCAAGAGTATGTGAGTATGTGTGTGTGTGCGGATTACTTGTTGCATCTCCGCTAGTGCCTTTATGATTTGATTCTTTTCCTATGCAAACTTATTACATGCAGGAAATACATTAGGTTTTAATGCCAAGAATTTCTTGTTGGATTTGAATGACATTTGAATGACTATGAGTCTAATATATACTGCATCTTACAGTTTAATGCTTTATTATGGTTTTCAACCATTTCTATATATAAATCCTTTTAATTAAGTTCCCAACATTTGGTACCTAAGTAATAGTTACAAAACAATTTACTTCTCTCTCTGCTCCAAATGTAAATATGTGTTGGGCTGCATAAGTTGAATCAAATATTTGTTTTTACTAAAATAAGAAATTATTCTCCAAAAAATTATAATTTTTGTATACTCACATAAAACTGAGCAGCAGAAAGCCTTAAATAACTTAGATTGTCTTAAATATACAGAGTATTGAGGAAAGATGCATACTGACTGTATTCTTAGGAAAATTTAAAATCACAGCATGGAAAATGATACTTAATGCATGATTGCTTTGGATTTCTTTCATTGTATGGGGATTTTTTTTCCCCAAGTAAGAGATGTAGTAACCTTATTTCCCACTGGTTTTTATTCTCTGTATTAGTCTCTCCAGTTCCTCCTCACTGTAAATCACCCATCCAGTTAGGAAACAAAGGCTCACAACCATCAAAATCAAGTAGAATATAAACTTGCAAACTACCATTTTGCCTCTCCTAATGATTAGCTGAGAGATAAGGAATATTTTAATGAAAAGTTTATATTTTAACTGTTTTGCTTTTTAATAAAATATGTAGATACTGAGTGAAAAATAATATTAAATGGTAGTTATTTGTCAAAATAACTGTACACCACTGATGATAATCTCCAGGAAGAGTGACCCTAATGAGCTTTATACACAATATTTAAGGGAATAAAGAGAAGAACAGCACATAATTTTTTAAATGTCTTATAAAATAAAGAATTCACCATAACTTTCACTAGAAACAATTATTGTTTCTTCCTCTCCTAAAGGGAAAGTTACTGAAAATAATAAGTAGTTCAATTGTCTCTCTGAGACACATTGTAAATTGCTGTTTATGACTTTTTAATTATCATTAGTTGAAACTGTCTCAACAGCTGTCTTCAAAGATTTGGCGTTTGCAAAGGCAGTGATTCATGCCCAATCGTGAAGCTCAAGCACAGTTTGTTTACTACCTAAAATGTATCTTTGCCAAATAAAGGCTGATGTATTGAGCTAATTGTCAGGATAATAACAATCAAATAAAAAGACAGTGAAGAATGAAGAAGGTGTTTGTTTGCTTTTTTGTTTGTTTGTTTGTTTTTGTTTGTTTGTTTTTTCTTTTGAGATAGAGTTTCACTCTTGTTGCCCACGCTGGAGTGCAATGGCACCGTCTCAGCTCACTGCAGTCTCTGTTTCTCAGGTTTAAGGGATTCTCCTGCCTCAGCCTCCTGAGTAGCTGGGATTACAAGCACACACCACCATACCTGGCTAATTTTTGTATTTTTAGCAGAGATAGGGGTTTCATCGTACTCGTCAGGCTGGTCTCAAACTCCTGACCTCAGGTGATCTGCCCGCCTCAGCCTCCCAAAGTGCTGGGATTACAGGCATGAGCCACCGCACCCAGCCTGCTTTGCTTTTAAAATTAGATTCTTCTCTTATAGTGAAACCTCTTCCTTGTCTTCACCTCACAGAAAATTGTCTTCTCCAGGATTACCATAAAAAACAAACAAACAAACAAACAAAAAACCGAATGCGTTATCAATTACAAGCTTTCTTTTTTTTTGCTGTCACATATTGGCTACAAAATAAACTTTAATTCCATGTGAGTACAGAGTTATACAGGCTTTAGAGAATTAAGGATTCTGGGCAGGAATTAAAGTATTATGTCAGTAATGCATTTTACTCATCTTAGTTTTCATGTTTATGCCAATGTTAGAAGCTGAAAATAAATATATATATAGTTTATTTTAGCAACAAAATTATATTAATTATTACTTGCTATTTAAAATATGAACGTAAGTCATTTTAGCTGCATGCTTCCCGTAACTAGATGCAGCAATCTTGTGGATTCACTTGGTGAATATAAGCAGCGCTACAAATCAGTACGACATACTCTGAAGTTTCATATATTCATTCAACAGAGTAGCTTACTTCTAATTAAATTATAAGCTCCTTATTTATACTTCTCGTTATCCCATAACATATTTTAGGTAATTAATCAATTAACTTTGTGTTTCCTCTATTTCAAATATATAATTATTTATTAACGAGTTTTGGAAGCACTATTAAAGTGAAACCATTCAGGAGCAGGTTGTTCAGTTTCCATGTAGTTGAGCAGTTTTGATTGAGTTTCTTAGTCCTGAGGTCTAGTTTGATTACACTGTGATCTGAGAGAAAGTTTGTTATAATTTCTATTCTTGTACATTTGCTGAGGAGTGTTTTACTTCCAATTATGTGGTCAATTTTGGAATGAGTGCAATGTGGTGCTGAGAAGAATGTATATTCTGTTGATTTGGGGTGGAGAGTTCTGTAGATGTCTATTAGGTCCGCTTGGTGCAGAGTTGAGCTCAATTCCTGGATATCCTTGTTAACTTATCTACAGCCGTCTGATCTTTGACAAACTTGACAAAAACAAGAAATGGGGAGA
>NW_016806087.1:1276459-1282456 GCF_001698545.2 Rhinopithecus bieti
ACCCAGCCATCCCACTACTGGGTATATACCCAAAGGATTATAAATCATCTGCTATAAAAACACATGCACACGTTATGTTCATTGCAGCACTATTCACAATAGCAAAGACTTGGAATCAACCCAAATGTCCATCAGTGACAGACTGGATCAAGAAAATGTGGCACATATACACCATGGAATACTATGCAGTCATAAAAAGGGATGAGTTTCTGTCCTTTGTAGGGGCATGGATGCAGCTGGAAACCATCATTCTTAGCAAACTATCACAAGAACAGAAAACCAAACACCGCATGTTCTGACTCATAGTTGGGAACTGAACAATGAGATCACTTGGACTTGGGAAGGGGAACATCACACACCATGGCCTATTATGGGGAGGTGGGGTGGGGAGAGATGGCATTGGGAGTTATACCTGATGTAAATGACAAGTTGATGGGTGCTGACGAGTTGATGGGTGCAGCACACCAACATGGCACAAGTATACATATGTAACAAACCTGCACGTTATGCACATGTACCCTAGAACTTAAAGTATAATAATAATAAAAAATAATAATAAAGTGAAACCATAGAATTAAACCTGACTTCACATCTAAATAAACTGAGTCATGTTAGGTGAATTTAATTAAATACTGAATGATCTAAGTCCTACAGGAAGAAAGATAAGTAAAACCTGTTTTTGGTAATTGTTTGATTAATTGAAGAGAGTAGAAATGTACCAAAACTATCTAAGAAATTATAGATGAAGTGTAGAATCTGGTGTTAAATGAACAAAGCTATTTAGCATCCCTGTTCTCCAACTATTCCTTGTAGAAAATACCTCTCTGCTGAGAAGGAAAGCATTTTCTGGCATAAAGATTGTGATTTTCTATTAGTGCTTCTCCCCAGGACTTTTAGAGGCAGCTTGGAAGTTGTATTATAAACGTATTTCCTCTATTTAATCATTTAAAACAAACTAATAATCAACCCACCCCCAACACACTTAAACACATACCCCATCCCCACATGTATGTGCACAGCAAAGATGGAAAGTGAATCACATGGGCATGAAGAAGAATTAGTTTTCTATAGGTATAACCTAATAACAACTGGGACAGCTCCAAGCAGGCTAAATGGAATGGAAGGAGAGAGGCTTGTAAATATGTCCCTGTGTCATGTGTCCACTTCTATCTAGGCTTTTAATATATTCTCCTAGGCTTTTAGTATATTCTCCCTTCGACCCTCTAGAGAATTTGTGTTTGCTTCTAAAACGATTAGAAAAAAACTGATCATCTCATACCTTCAAGAATCCTTCTTCTGTTTCAGTTATTTTATAATCTGTCTTTTCATAATATGATGTCCTCTAAGAACTTCTGCTTCTAGTTATTAAGCTAACAAATATGCATACAACATCTATTTTTTTGGAGATGTTTTATGTTAGAGGCAGCAAAGCTTTATGTAATACCTACTATATACCACAGGTTACACAAGAAATGAAGATATGAAGCCTGTAAATTACAGAGGAGAAATGAAATAAAAATTATAATAGAAAGCATTTGTGTGTAATAACTCATCTGTTGAGTTCAAAGGATGCACTCAAATTATTAAGTGAGCACCTGATATCTGGCAGGGATAGGATCAGATAGAAGAAACAGAGCTGAAGCTGATTCTGAAAGATGAGCTGTTTATTAGGAGACTAGAGGTGTTGGCCACTACAAGTAGAGAAAAACAGTTTAATATTAATGAATATAACATAAATTGAGGGTATGGCAGGAAATGAGAGTTCATATCACATTAGGTAGTCAGCTCTTTAAATTTCAGCTAATGGAATATCTTGTAAATGAGAGTGACATGATAGATTTTTATTTTAGTAATATAAGTCTTGCCCTCTAAAAGTTGGGTGGCAGATGAAAAAGTTCAGGGCACATGTAGGGTCAGTGAACATTTGAGTTTTACAGCATCATCAGGTTCAAACAAGTCAACTTGGTCCAGGTAGATTGAACCAAAAACTGGGGAACATAGCTTTACTTTAATACTAACTGGGAAAATTATACAATGTGTATTCTGTTGCCATTGGGTGGTTTGTATTTTATGACATATATACCGTATATGTGTGTATATATATGTTATGTGTATATCACATATATATGGCATATATATATGCATGATGTGTGTGTGTGTATGTTGTGTGTATACGTGTGTGTGTATATATGGTGTCTGTGTGTGTATATATATGTATTCTGTTGTCACTGGATGGTATGTTTTTTATATATATGTAAACCAATATTATATATATAAAACATATATATACACATATATATACATATATATACACACACATATATGTATATAGAAATACCACTCAATGGCAACAGAATACACATTCTTCTCAAGTAAACATGGAATATTTTTCAGGATAGGTCATGTATTAGCCCACAAAACAAGTCTTAAAAAATTTAAGATCAAAATCGTATCAAATATCTTTCCAACCACAATGCCAGATACTAGAAATCAATATCAGAAAGAATAATAAAAAAAATCAGCATCATGAATCATGAGAAAGTAACGCATATGTGGAAATTTAACAGGCTGCTCCTAAATGACTGTTGGGTCAAAGAAGAAATTAAAATATAAATTAAAAAAAAAACCTTTCCAGACAAATGAAAATGGAAACACAACATACTAAACTTACAGGGTGTTGCAAAAGCAATTTCTAGAGAAAAATTGGTAGCAATAAGGATCAAGTAAGATTTATTCCTGGGATGTAAGGATGGTTTAAAATATGTAAATAAGTGTGGTTCACCATATTAACAGAATGAAGAATTAAAACCACATGATAATTTCAATAGATACAGAAAAAGTATTTGACAAAATGTGACATCCTTTCAAAAATAAAACTCTCAAAACTTAGATATAGAAGGTATGTTCCTCACCACAATAGAGGCCATACGTGAAAAACCCACAGCTAACATCATACGCAATATTTAAATTTGAAAACTATTTCTCAAGATCATAAACAAGACAAGGATGCCCAAAATTTAACACTTCTGTTAAACATAGTACTGGAAGTTCTAAGTAGAGCAATTAAGCATGAGGAAAAAGTAAAATGTACTCAAACAGGAAAAAATGAGGTGAAGTTATCTGTTTGTTGATGATATGATATAAACCCTGAAGACTCCACCAATACATTTTGAATTAAAAAAAGAATTTGTTAAAGTTACAGGATGCAAAATCAGCTCACAAAATTACTAGCAATTCTGGGCTGGGCGTAGTGGCTCATGGCTATAATTCCAGCACTTTTGGAGGCAGAGGCAGGTGGGTAATGAGGTCAGGAGATCGAGACCATCCTAGCTAACATGGTGAAACCCCATCTCTACTAAAAATACAAAAAAATTAGCCCGACGTGGTGGCGGGCACCTGTAGTCCCAGCTACTCAGGAGGCTGAGGCAGGAGAATGGCACAAATCCGGGAGACAGAACTTGCAGTGAGCCGAGATGGCGCCACTGCACTCCAGCCTGGGTGACTGAGCAAGACTCTGTCTCAAAAAAAAAAAAAAAAAAGGAAAAGAAAAACTAGCAATTCTGGACACTAAAAATGAACTGTCTAAAAGTGAAACTAAGACAACAATTCCATTGGCAATACCATATAAAATATAAAATACTTAGGAGTAAATTTGACCAAGGAATTGAAAGATATCTATACTGAAACTGATAGAACATTGATGAGAGAATAAATTACACAAATAAATGGGAAAATATTCAGGGTTTGTGGATTGAAGAATTAATATTGCAAAAATGTCAATATTATCCAAAGCTATATACAAATTTAAAGCAATTGCTATCAAAATGCCAATATCCTTTTTTAAAGAAATGTAATACAAAATCCTAAAATTTGTAAGGAACCATAAAAGACCCTGAATAGCAAAACAATTTGACCAAAAGAACAAAGCTGGAGGCATCACGCTACCAGATTTCAAAATCTATTACAAAGCGATGACAAGCAAAACAGTATGATACTGGCATAAAAAGAGTCACATTGACCCAATCGAATCGAAAAGAATATAAAGTCCAGAAATCAACCTACACAATTACAATTAATTAATTTTTGAGAAAGGTGACAAGAACACACATTGGGGAAAGGGCATCCTTTTCAATGAATGGAGCTGGCAAAACTAGATATTCACATACAGAAGAATGAAAATGAACCCTTATCCCAACCCTTGTATAAGAATCAATTCAACATGAATTAAAGACTTGAATGTAAAACCTCAAACTATAAAACTTTTAGAAGAAGTGATAAAGAAAAATCTCTGTGACATTGGTGTGGGTAGAGATTTCTTGGAAATGACTCAAAAAGAAAACACAATGAAAACTAAAATAGACAAAAGGGATTACAGCAAACGAAAAAACATTTACACCACACACACAAAAAAAAATGGATGAAGAGACAACCCATGAATTGGGACAAAATATTTGCAAGTCATACATTGTATAAGGGGCTATGTCCAAAATATACAAAGAACTCAAACTGCTCTATAACAAGAAAACCAATAACCCTATTGAAAATGGGCAAAGGACTTGAATAAAAATTTCTGAAAAGAAGATATATCAATGGCCAACAGATATATGAAAAAAATGCTGACTATCTCTAGTCATCAGGGAAATTTATATTAAAACGAATGAGGTATGCCCTCACCATGTTATAATGACTACTACCAAAAATGTGAAAGATAACAAATATTGGCAAGGAAACAGAGAAAGAGGAACTCTTGTATATGGTGGTGATAACGTAAACAATTACTGTAAGTTTGTAAAACAGTATGGAAATTTTTTCAAAAATCTAAAAATAGAATTACCATATGATTCAGCAATCCCACCATTGGGTATATGCCCAAAGGAAATGAAATCAGTATGCTGTATGTACATATGTGCTTCCATGATCTTGGCAGCATTATTTATAATAGCCAGGATGTAGAAACAACCTAATTGTCTATCATCAGATAAATTGATTGAAAATTATGCTATATATACGCAATAGAACACTATGCAGTATAACAAAAAAAAGAGGAAATTCTGTCATTTGCAATATCACGGATAAATTTACAGGACATTATGTTAAGTGAAATAAGTCAGATGCAGAGAGAATAATACCATGTAATCTCACTTATGTGTGGTATTTTAAAAAGTCAGACTCATAGAAGTAGAGAGTAGAATGATAGTTAATAGAGGATTGGTGGGGTGGTGAACAGGGTACAAAGTCACAGACAGGAGGAGTAAGTTCTGGTGTTTTATTGCACAGACAGAAGATTATACTTAATAGCAGTGTATTGTATATTTCAAAATAGCAAAAAGAAAGGATTTTAAATGTTCTCATCACAAAAGAAATAAGGTGATAAATATGCTAATTACTCTTATTTTATCAGTGCACATTGTATACATGTATTGAAATATGACTTTATACCCCATAAATATATACAATTGTTATAAGTCAGCTTAAAATAAAGCTAACTAAATCGATAAATAAATTCTAAGTGGCTCCAGAACTGGAACTTCTTGCATGACACTGCATTGTCCCCTGTGATCTCTATCCTCTGACATGTTTGTATGAAAATTGACCAATATTGCCTTCGTGGACTTTGGCTGGGAAGGTGATCATTAGGTAACTCAGATTTTTCACAGCCCTGTGCAAGTTCCCGAATAGCTACAAAAGTTTGTCAGGAATATTGATTGGGGAATATTGATTTGGGTCCACACTGAAAAGGTGATTCACAGTGGGAGGCTCTCTGTTTCTCTTATATGCTAGTGCTTCACTCCTTTTCATCAGCTGGTCACCATCATGGAGGCTGCTTGCTGATGTTCTCCCCTCTGGGATCTAGTGTGTCCTTAATGATTCCAAATTTCCTTCTTGAATTAAAGCTCATAGAGTTGATCTTTGTATATTTTGCTATTTCCAAACGGCTGAGGCATGCTGAAAGCGTCTAATCTGCTATCCTGGGGTGGGGGGGGGGGGGGAGCGGGG
>NW_016806087.1:1285861-1315504 GCF_001698545.2 Rhinopithecus bieti
GGCGTGCTCCTCTAGTCCCAGTTCCTTGGGAGGTTGAGGTTAGAGGATCATTAGAGTCCAGGAGTTCGAGGCCGCAGTGGGTTATGATCTTGCCATTGCACTCCATCCCCAGCCTGGGTGACAGAGGAAGAATTTATCTATTAAAGAAAAAAAAGAATATATCTCTTTATTTGTAATAGCTGACTTTCTTGTTGCTTAATAAAACATTGTTCTGTATCATCCCTTATTCAGCTGATAATTGGAACCAACGTGTAAACTAAAGCAATGAATTTAGACCATCTTTAATATGGTATCAATATTTGTTATCCAAATCCTTCCTTGGCCCAGGTTAAGACTAGGCCCAGCTAGTATTTGTGGTTTCCTATATGAAATGTCCATAGATAATTTTTTGGTTTCCAATTGGTAAACATGTTAGGAGTAACAAAGATTGACCTTAAACTGGTGGCAGTAATTCATCTGTCATTATTTGTTATGGACTGATTTTTTTGTGTCCCCCTAATGCTCATATGTTAAAGCCTTTGTCCTCAGTGTAATTGTATTTAAAGATAGGGCCTCTGTGGAAGTAATCAAGGAGATCATATGGGTGGGATCCTAATTAGAAAGGTCAGTTGCCGTTATAAGAAGAGACATCAGAGACCTATCTCTCTGAACATAGTTAAAAGAAGGGTTACTTGAGGACAAAACAGTCATGTGCGAGCCAGGAGGGTGGCCCTCATCAAAAAGTGGACTCTACTGGAACCTTTACTTTAACTTAACAGCTTTTAGTACAAAAAGAATATCCGTTTCTATTGTTTAAGCCACCAGTCTACATTATGTTTTTATGGCTGCCTGAGTCACCGTGTCCTTTATACATTTCTAGCCCTGTAAAATTTAAACATTTCTTACATTTCTTCTCTGGATCTAGCATCAGAATAGGTTACATGGTTTTTTGTGTTTTTTTTTTTTTTCCTTCTCTCTTTTCTTTCATTTTTTACTAGAAATATCTTTTAAGAGAGTTTTTTTAAAACAAAATTTCCTTTTCCCTTTCTTGCCTTCTTTTATATACTTACAAAATTTAAAACATTATTTTTGTTAAGTAAATCAGAGATCACAAAAATACATAAAGTATGAAAGTTCTTCACTATATGTCATTCTCTTTACCTTCCACAGATATAACAACAAAATGCCATTAATAAGGTATGCATTCTTTGAGACCTGTACGTATTCATTTGTATGCCTAAATCATACTTAAAATACTCAAAATGTTTACTTTTAGTAAAATATAACTACATTTTGAAACTTTCTTTTTTTATTTAGCACAATTTGAGTTATCTTTCCTGTGAATGTATCTAGGTTTGTTACTCTATTTTTAATGGCTTTATTTTGTTCTTACTTTGAGTATGTAATTTTTATATATCCTGTCTTCTATTGAGAGATATCATGTTATCCCTAATTATTGTGACATTTGCAAATGCTGTACATGCGTAATTGTCTCTGAAGAGAGGTTCATTGAAGTAGAATTATAGTCCAAATATTTAATGCATTACTTAATTTTGATGAATACTGCAAAATGCTATCCCATTTTAGATTGTTCTTAAACCAATGCTCAGTTGGATTTCAAATCTTAGTTTATTTATAACTTAAAATATTATGAAAAGAAAATAAAGCTCTCCAGAGGATGCTAACAGATACAGAAAAAAGTTAATGGTTATTTGTTTTATTTTGCAAGTGAAAAGGGACTGACTTTCCTGAGTTCCCTTGATAGTATCAGAAATTCTATGAATGTAGGAGAAAAGGAAAAAAATCAGTGATAATAAAACAAGATCAAATTCATGGTGAATTTTGTGAGCAAACTACATAATCTAAAATACATAAAGCAGACATTTCTAGTATTTAGAATAAATAGAAAATCCTAGAACATAGTGGGGTCCTTTCATTTACCTTACTCAGAAAATGATAGATTAATGTTAGATGAAAAAACAGAATCAAAAATATCACAATACATTTTCTATGAGACACCAATTTAAATAAAATAGTATGGAAAGTTTAAAATATCCGTTTGGAAAGGAAATATATTGTAAATTGTAGAAAAAAGATTAAAAAATGTGACAAATGATAAAATAAGCATTAAGTGACAAATTAAGATTTCAAACATTAGTGAAGGAATATAAATATGTAAGCATGATAATTAAGAACATGTGCTTTCCTAGAAATGGAGTCTAAACACATACCAATTGATAGAAATTGTGATAAGAACTATAATTAAATATTTCATACATACCTTTGAGAAACTCTTACATAAATCATATTAATAATTTTTTAAAATAGAAATTTTAACAACCTAATTATTTACAAGCAATATCTAATAAGAAACTCTAAGAGAGGGCAGTGGAGAAATTTTCCATAATGTAAATACTAAAGTGTGTCTGGCAATCAAAAGTAATAAGAAATTAAGATAAAGCAAATAATCTCTACAATGAATGTGGATTCAAAATTAAACTGAGAAGCCAGAACGTTTGCTTATATGTTTGCTTTTATACAGATAATTTCAAGAAGCATTCTCTTTCACAAAATAAGTGATACCTGTCTATTTTCTGCTAGTGCCATTTCACTTACTTATGGGCAGCTTTGTTTTTCCATGCGAAATCACTCTTACAGTCAAGTAAGGATATTTTCAGTGTTATTTTTATCAGTCCATAGATTTTTAAACACCCAGGACATCCCAAAGAGTATTCTAGACACTACAAAGAAAAGTTTCAAAGAAATGCTATTTTCTTGGAAATGGTTACCATTTTTAAAATTTAGTACTACTGCCGTTATTCAGTAACAATAGACAAAAATAAAGAATTACGTCTTTGCCCATGATTTAACCATTCAGTTAGTATTCTTTATCTTACCTGGAGTTCTGTGATACTGGTGATTTGTTAGATTGATAAGAAATTCTTCTTTCTAACTGCTTGCTTTCTCATTCTGACATCTTTTCAACAAATTGCTGTTGTTTTACATCACTTTATGTTTAAGTAGGGGTTTTTATGTTTACTCACCTATTTTCCTATTGCTGCACATACAGTTATGTAGATTCAATCATATTATTTTTAATTGTTGTGGATACATGATAGTTATACATTTTTTGAGGTTACATGTGATATTTTGATACAAGCATACACGATTCCATTCTTAAGCTACAGATTTGCACATCTGCCCTCAGCTCTGGAATGATGTCACAGATAACTTTGGGATATATCAGTTTCGTAAGCATATCAGAGAGAAATGAGTACAATTATTTCTCACATGTCAGTTAAAGTGTTGTATTCAGATCCTCAATAACTCACCAGTAATATTGCGAGGTAGTAAAAATAGCATGTACAGAAAGACTTAGCCTTGTAGCAATCCAAGGTCAGGGCAGTAGGAGTGACCCTTCCAGGGTGCAGGCAATAATTCAAATCTGAAGACAATAACAAACTGATGAAGATTAGTCAGTTTTCTGCCACTGTAAGCTTATCTTTTTTATATATACTTTAAGTTCTGGGGTACATGTGCAGAATATGTAGGTCTGTTACATAGGTATACATGTGCCATGGTGGTTTGCTGCACCCAGCAACCCATCATCTACATTAGGTATTTCTCCTAATGCTATTCCTCCCCCTCCCCCCACTCCTCAAAAGGCCCCGGTGTGTGATGTTCCCATCCCTGTGTCCATGTGTTCTCATTGTTCAACTCCCACTTATGAATGAGAACATGTGGTGTTTGGTTTTCTGTTTTTGTGTTAGTTTGCTTAGAATGATGGTTTCCAGCTTCACCCATGTACCTGCAAAGGACATGAACTCATCCTTTCTTATGGCTGCATAGTATTCCATAGTGTATATGTGCAACATTTTCTTTATCCAGTCTATCATCGATGGGCATTTTGGTTGATTCCAAGTCTTTGCTATTGTGAACAGTGCTGCAGTAAACATACATGTGCATGTGTCTTTATAGTAGAATGATTTATAATCCTTTGGGTATATGCCCAGTAATGGGATTGCTGAGTCAAGTGGTATTTCTAATTCTAGATCCTTGAGGAATCACCACACTGTCTTCCACAATGGTTGAACTAATTTACACTCCCACCAGCAGTGTAAAAGCATTCCTATTTCTCCACATCCTCTCAAGCATCTGTTGTTTCCTGACATTTTAATGATTGCCATTCTAACTGGAGTGAGATAGTATCTCATTGTGGTTTTGATTTGCATTTCTCTCGGTAAGAATAAGTTATTCTTTCCTCCAGAAAATGTTCTGAGCCTCAGTTCTAAACAATTTTAGTTGTTGTGTATGTATATGTACACATGTATGTATATGTACACATTTTTGTCAAATGTGCATATTTGTTATCCTTTAATGCTGTCCTTTAATAAACATTTTATTATACATTAAAGGTCATTTGGAGAGTTTCTAGTTATACAGTTTGCCCATGCCACCTGCAGACTTTGCTGAATATATTCCTTTGAAAATTAGTACCAGGTTTTGGGCAAAGTCATTTTCTTCAACTCCTGCAGAGCTACAGGAGTTGTAGTGGGCCCTTAAAGTTATAAAATTATATGTGAAGTCACCTATTAAGGGGCTAGTTACACTTAAACATTTTAATAAATCAATTTATTTAATTTAATTTCATTCAAATGATATTAACTAAGTGCCAGCTCTATATTAAGCTGCTGAAGACATAGCAACAAAGACTTTGATCTCCATGCTCAAATTATGGATTTTGATGTTTAATGATTAGTGATATTTAGCATTTTTTCATATGCTTGTTGGCCATTTGTGTGTCTTCTTTTGAGAAGTGTTTGTTCATATCCTTTGATCATTTTTTAGTGAGGTTGTTTGTTTTTTACTTGTTAATTTGTTTCCTGTAGATTATGAGTATTAGAACTCATTGAACGCAGAGTTTACAAATATTTTCTCCCATTCTGTAGGTTTTGTGTTTAATCTGTTGATAACTTATTTTGCTGTAAAGAAACTTTTTCATTTAATCGGGTCCCACTTATCAATTTTTGTTTTTGTTGCAATCTGCTTGTTGAACTGATACACTTATCATTATGTATTGCCTTTCTTTGTCCTTTTTGCTCATTGCTTTAAAGTCTGTTTTGTCTGAAATAGGAATAGCAACCTCTACTCTTTTTTGTTTTCTGTTTGCTTGATAGCTGTTTCTCCATTCGTTTACTTTGAGCCTATGGATGACATTGCATGTGAGAAGGGTTTCTTGAAGACAGCATATAGTTGGGAGTTCCATGTTTATCCAGTTTGCCATGCTGCATCTTTTAAATGAGGTTTTAGAAGCAAATATTAAGAGAATTTATTACCACCAGACCAGCCTTACAGGAGGTCCTCAAGGGCACACTAAAAGTGGAAATGAAAGGTTGTTACCAGCCACCACAAAAACACACTTAAGTACATAGACCACTGACCCTAAAGCAACCTCACTGTCAAATCTACATAACAACCAATTAACAACATGCTGTCAGGATCAAATCCATACAAATCAGTATTACCTCTGAACATAAATGGTGTTCATAGTCTTAATGTGAGTAATCTGTCAGTTTTTGAATTGTTTTACTAGATTCCTTAGATTCTTTGAATTGAGTTTTTAATGTTCTTCTGAATCTCAATCTTTGTTGCCATCTAGATTCTGCATATAATGTCTGTTATTTTAGCCATTTCAGCCTTAAGAATCCTTCTGGAAAGTGAGTGCAGTCATTTGGAGGTAGAAAGACACTTTGGCTTTTAGAGTTGACAGAGTTCTTGCACTAGTTCTTTTTCTTCTGTATAGGCTGATATTTTCCTTTAATCTTTAAAGTTACTGTCCTTTTTATTGGGCTTTTTGCTTTTATATTCTTTGATGGTCCTGAGGTTTTCACTGTGGTATAAGTTGGATATAGTCAGTTGGCTTCGTTTCTGAATGATTTCAGGGGGCCAAGTCTCAGCTCAGCACTCCTGTGTTGCTTCCTCTAATGCTGGATGCCTGAGATTAGGCCTATGACTTTCTTCTCTGGCCCCTTTACCTCCAGTACTGCTGTGCTGGAGGGGCCAAGGTGTTCCTGGTCTGCTGGCAACACTTTGATTGGGGTGCTGACAAAAGCACTTCATTAGGGCAGTGTCAGCAGGTTCTGTACTCATGTATATGTTCCAGTGTCAACAGGGTGGCGGTGGGACAGCAGGGTTTGTTCACACCTACTAAGTGGTTGGAGGAGACTGTGGTTGAGTGCATGCTAGCGAAGTGGTGGAAGGAGACTTTGGGTGGGTGCACACTGGTAGAGTCTCATCTGCAAAAGCTCTCTAATGGTTACGTGGGATTTGCTGGTAAAAGAACTACGGTGATGTACACTGAGAAGCTCTCCAGCTGGGCATGTAAGCCTGTGCTGCAGATGGGTGTGGCCAGGAAGGACACTGGAAGAGGCCAACAGACAGGGGGACCCTCAAAACAGACTGCCCTGCTCTCACATGCGAGATAGCCCTGTTAGGTTCAAATCTAACAGTTGACAAATGCTAAAGCCACCTAGAGGATCATGGCTTTGGATCTCTCAGATATGGTTTTCCTTTCTAGGGCTGCAACTCAAAGTTTGGAATTGAGTTTGGGACAAAAAGGTGTCTCAAAGGGTGCACGGATTCAGAAGGGCTTTGCCAAATTTGCAGTCATCAGCCAGCAGGGGTCACTCCTCTGTTGCCTCCCTATCATAATGTACCTTATATTCATTATTCAATTCACCATTAATGGGTACTCAGGTTGATTCCGTGTCTTTGCTATTGTGAATAGTGCTGCAATGAATGTATCAATGCATGTGTAGTTTTGGTAGAATGATTTATTTTCCTTTGGGTATATAAGCATTAATGGGATTGCTGAGTTGAATGGTAATTCTATTAGATTTTTGTGAAATCTCCAAACTGCTTTCCATAGTAGCTGAATTAGTTTACATTCCCACCAACAGTGTAGACATATTCCCTTTCTCTATTGCCTCACCAACATCTATACATCTATTTCCTGACGTTTTGGTAATAGCCATTCTGACTGATGTTAGATAATATCTTATTGTGGTTGTGATTTGCATTTCTCTGATAATTAATGATGTGAATATTTTTTCAAATGCTTTTTGACCACTTATATGTCTTCTTTTGAGAAGCCTCTGCCCATTTTCTTTACTCTCATTTTCATGGAGTTATCTGATCTTTGCTTGTTGATTTTTTAGAGTTCCTTATAGAATCTGTATTTCAGACGTTTGTTTAGGCCAGAATTTGCAAATATTTTCTCTTCCACCTATAAAAGTCATAGAAGAAAACCTACCAAATATTCTTCCAGGTATTAGCCTTGGCAAAGAGTTTATGACCGAGTTCTTAAATGCAACTGCAAAAATAAAAAAAAATAAAAAAAAAAAGAAAAGAAAAGAAAAAAGAAAAGAAAAGAAAGACAAGTGGTACCTAATTAAATGAAAGAGCTTCTGCACAGGAAGTACTATCAACAGAGCAAAACAGATAACCTACAGAAGTAGAGAAAATATTTATTACATTTTCAGTTTCATTACTCATTATTGGTTTGTCTAGATTATCTATTCCTCATAGTTCGATGTGGGTAGTGTTTATGTGTCTATGAATTTATCAACTTTTTCTAGATTTTCCAATTTGTTAGCATACAGTTGTTCATAATAGTCTCTAAAGATTTCTTGTATTATTATTATTTTTTTTTGAGACAGAGTCTCACTCGGTTGCCAGGCTGGAGTACAGTGGCATTATCTCAGCTCACTGCAATTATCTGGGAGGCATTATCTCTGCCTCCCAGGCTCAAGCCATTCTTCTGCGTCAGCCTCCCTAGTAGCTGGGATTACAGGCATGTGCACACACAGCTAATTTTTGTATTTTTAGTAGAGATGGGGTTTCACCATGTTGGCTAGGATGATCTCAGTCTCCTGACCTTGTGATCCACCCATCTTGGCCTCCTGAAATGCTGGGATTACAGGTGTGAGCCACCACACCCAGCCCAGATTTCTTGTGTTTCTATGGTCTCATTTGTTATGTCTCATATTTCATTTCTGATTTTATTTGGGTCCTCTCTCTCTGTTTCTTAGTATAGCTAATGACTTGTCAATTTTGTTTATCTTTTTAAAAACCAACTTGTAATTATATTGCTCTTATGTATAGATTTTTGGTCTCAATTTTGTTTACTTCTGATCTTTAGTATAATGTATTTTTTCTTCTACTAATTTTTGGTTTCTTCTGTTTTTGCTGAGCTCATTTCTTGAGGCGCATTATTAGGTTGTTTACTTAATATATTTCAATTTTTTAATGTGGGCATTTATTGCTACAAACTTCTCACTGTTGCTTATGTTGTATTGCATAAATTTTAATATGTTGCATTTCCATTTTCATTTGTTTTAAGAAATTTTTAAATTTCCTTCTTAATGTCTTCATTGACCAATTGGTCATTCAGGATAATGTTGTTTAATTTCCATATGTTTACATAGTTTCCAAGGTCCTTCTTTCTAATTTTATTTCTAATTTTATTCCATTTTGGTCAGATAAGATATTTGATATAATTTCTACTTTTTCAATTTTTTGAGACTTGTTTTGTGGTTTAACATATGATCTAACATATACTGGAGAATGTTCCATGTACTGATGAAAATAATGAGTGTTCTGCAGCAGTTGGGTGAAATGTTCTGTAAATAACAGTTAGGCCTGATTGGTCTTGTGTGTATTTATAATTTAACTTGAATGTTTCTTTGTTGATCATCTGAATGATCTCTCCATTACTGAGAGTGGGGTGTTGAAGTGCCTAGTATGATTGTATTGCAGTCTATCTCTCCCTTTAGATCAACTAATTTTGCTGTAAATACTTGGGTGGCTTGGCGTAGGGTGCATACATGTTTATCATTGTTAAGTCCTCTTGCTGAATTTACCCCTTTATCATTATGTAGTAACCTTTGTCTCCTTTTACAGTCTAATACAATTATAGCTACTTTTGTTCTTTTTCAGTTTCGGGTTGCATTTCTTTCTTCATTTCAGCCTATGTGTTTTTAAAGGTGAAGTCAGTTTCTTGTAGGCAGCATATAACAGGGTATTACTTTTGTCCATTCATCCTTCCAGTCTTTTTATTACCAAATTCAGTCTATTTACATATATTGATATTATTGATTAGTAAGGACTGAGTACTGCCATTATCTTGCTTATTTTCTTGTTGTGTTTTAACTCTTCCTTTCTTCCTTTTTTATTATTTTTCTTTGTGATTTTCTCTGGTAGTATGTTTTCATTTATTGCTTTTATTTTAGTGAATCTAGTATAGATTTTTGCATTTTGGTTATAATGAGACAAAACATCTTACAGATATTGCAAGTTCTTTATAAGTGATGATCACTTACCATAATTTAAAAATAATATAAACAAAGAATAAATGAAAAAAATCACCTACACTTTAACTTTGTTCCTCCTGCTTTCTGACTTTTTGTTATATCAATTTATATATCTTTAAATTACCCATCTCTTGACAGTTTTCTGTAGCTTTTACTTTTTTTATGGCTTTGTCTTGTACACTTCATAGTGGAGTTATAAGGGGATTTCATACCACAGTTGCAATGTTAGAATATTCCAGGTTTGTCTGTTTATTTACTTTTACCGGTGAGTTTTATACCTTCAAGTGTTTTCTTTTTGCACATTAGGGGAGCTTTCTTTTCTTTCAGATTAAAGAACTCTCTTTAATATTTCTTGTAAGAAAGTCTGATGGCAGCTAATTTTCTCAGCTTTTATTTGTCTGGGAAAGACTTTATGTATCCTTCATATTTAAAGAATAGCTTTTCTAGTTACAGTGTTCTTGGACGACAGTTTATTTCTTTCGGCACTTTGAATATGTCATCTCATTCCTTCCTGGCCTGTATTGTTTCCATTGAGAAGTCTGTTGCTAGATGAATTAGAGTTCCTTTATATTATTTACTTATTTTTTCTTGTTGCTTTCAGAATCTTCTCTTGGTCCTTGACCTTTGAAATTTTGATTATTATATGCCTTGGGCAGTTTTATATGGGTCAAATCTGTTCAGTGTTCTCTGACCTTCCTGCACCTAGATATTCATCTCTAAAGTTTTGGCATGTTTCTGTTATTATTTTTTTGAATAAACTTTCTACCTCTCGTTCTTGCTTAACACACTCTTGAATCCCAATAATTCTTAGGTGTAGTCTTTGGAGGTAATTTTCCGTATCTTGCACATAATCTTTGTACCTTCTTATTTTTTTGAATTTTTTTTCTCCTCTGACACAGTGTATTTTCAAATTGTCTTTAAGTTCTCTGGTTTACTATGCTTCATGCTTTCTGCTGTTGAGAACAATTAACAATTGTTTTAGTTTAGCAAACATATTGCTTTTTTTTTTTTTTTTTTTTTTTTTTTTTTTTTTTTTTTTTTTTTTTTTTGAGATGGAGTCTCACTCTTTTGCCCAGGCTGTACAGCAGTGACACAATCTCGGCTCACCGCACCTCCACTTCTCAGGTTCAAGTGATCCTCCTGCCTCAGCCCCACTAGTATCTGGGATTACAGGCACGTGTCACTATGCCTGGCTAATTTTTTATGTTTAGTAGAGATGGGGGTTTCGCCATGTTGGCCAGGCTGGTCTTGAACTCCTGACCTCAGGTGATACACCTGCCTCAGCTTCCCAAAATGCTGGGATTACAGGTGTGAACCATGCCTGGCCAACAGAAAATATATTTCTTAGGTCCAAGATTTCTGTTTGATTTTTTTAAAATCATTCCAGTCTCATTAAGTTCCTCCAATAAATTTCTGAATTGGTTTTCTGTGTTATCTTGGATATCACTGAGCTTTCTTAAAACCACTATTTTAAAATCTTGATCAGAGAGCTCACCTATCCCTATCTCAAGGTCAGTCGTTGGTTCTCCATTTGTCTGGGGAAGTTGTGGTTCCCTATTTGCTGCTGTTTCTTGTGAACATATGTTTATATAGTTGCACTAATGATGAGCTATTTATTCCAGTCTTCTCTGTCCAGGTTGTTTAGGTTTTTATCAGATATATTTGCTTAGAGTGTCTTTGTAATTTACCTTTTGAAATTGTTTTTATTTTCTGCCAGGTCCTCACCTTCTTTTGGCACTCGATGCTGCTTTAAGCCCAGGTTTGTCTCAGCTTTAGTAAATGATCAGAGTACTGCTTGTCATGAATGAGAGAAGTCCTTCTGTGGATATCCAAATAGTATGTGAAGGCTGGTTAAGGGTTCACATGAAGAGGATCTGTGGAACATACCTTCTATAGCATCATACTACTGCCAGTATGATTTGACATTTCCTTTGGCTAAGTTATAGAGGAGAGTTTCCAGGGCTGGGAATGGTAGTCTCCCCTCTCCCCTTTGTCTCTGGCTGTTTTTTTAGAACATTTCTCTCTTGAGGCTCTTCTGATGCTTCCTTTGGGTTGTGGGAGGAACTGGTTTCCTGCCAGGAAATCCCAGATGATGGGAAGGCTGTTTGTCCACATCACGCTCGCTGTTTCCTGTATAGACACCATGAGTCTGAGATAAGTTTTCTGCACACTTAATGTGGGGCAGACTGAGGGGTGGGGCATTGTGGATATGGAAGTCCTGTTCATTACCATCTACTTGGAGTTCTTTGAGTTCTGAGATATTGCTGATAATCTCAGCACTATAATTTGTTTCTGATTTTCTGTGCAGGGAGAAGTAAAGCCAACTGCCTTATATGTCATCATTTTGGGAACAAAATGGCCTGTAAATTTTTTGATGTGTTGTTGAATTCATCTTGCTAGTATTTAATTATTTTGAAAGTATATACATATATTGGCCTTGTAGTTTTTTTTTTTTTCTTGTGATGTCTTTGATTTTGATGTAAGGGTGATGCTGACCTCATATAATAAATTTGGAAATATTCCCTCTACTTCTATTTTTTGGAACATTTAAAAATAGATGGGTAATAATTTTTATTTCATTGTTTGATATAATTCAGTCATGAAGTCATATGGCCCTGAGCTCTCCTTTTTGGAAGGTTTTTGATTCCCACTTCAATCTCTTTATCTGTTATCTTTCAGGCTTTCTATTTCTTCTTGATTCAGTCTTGAGAGTGTATGTTTCTAGAATATTATCCCTATCTTTTAGGTTATCCAAGCTTTTGGCATACTATTGTTCATTATAGTCCTCTCTGACATTCCTCATGGAACTGGAAGAAACTCTTTTAATGTTCATATGGAACCAACAAAGAGCCCGAATAGCCCAGGCAGTCCTAAGTCCTAAGTAGCAGAAAGCATGCTCCCCAACTTCAAATTGCACTACAGGGCTATAGTAACCAAAACAGCATGGTACTGGTATAGAAACAGACACATAGACAAATGGAACAGAATAGATGGCCCGGAAATAAGGCTGCATACCTACAACCATCTGATCTTTGACAAAGCTGACAAAAACAAGCAATGGGGACAGGACTGCCTATTCACTAAATGATGCTGGGATAACTGACTAGCCATATACAGAAAGTGGAAACTGGACCCCTTCTTTTCACCGTATATGAAATCAACTCATAATGGATTAAAGACTTAAATGTAAAACCAAAACTAAATTAAAAAACCCTGGGAGACATCCTAGGCAATACCTTTTTGGACATAGGCCCTGGCAAAGATTTCATAACTAAGACACCAAAAACAATTACATCAAGAGCAAAATTGACAAATAGAAACTAATTAAACTAAATACCTTCTACATATTAAAATAAACTATCAAAACAGTAAACATACATCCTATAGAAATGGGAGAAAATATTTGCAAACTATGAATCTGACAAAGGTATATCTAGCATTTATAAGTAACTTAAACAATTTTACAAGAAAAAAACTAAACAACCCTGTTGAGAAGTGGACTCAGACATAAACAGAAAATTGTCAAAGAAGACACAGATGCAGCCAACAAGCACATGAAAAAAGTTCAATATCACTGATATTAGTGAAATGGAAATCAAAATCACAATGAGATATCATCTCACACCAGTCAGAATGGCTATTATGAAAAAGTAAAAAAAATAACATGCTGGTGAGGTTGCAGAGAAAAGAGTATGTATACACTGTTGGTGGGAGTGTAAATTAGTTCATCTGTTGTGAAAAGCTGTGTGGTGATTCCTCAAAGAGCTAAAAACAGAACTACCATCCCATTCAGCAATCCCATTCTTGGGTATATACCCAGCAGAATATAAATCATTCTGTTATAAGGACACATACATGCATATATTCATAGCAGCACTGTTCACAACAGCAAAGACTTATAATCACTTAAATGCCCATCAATAGAAGGCTTGTAAAGAAAATATGGTACATATATACCATGGAATACTATGCAGCTATAAAAAAGCACAAGATCATGTTCTTTGCAGGAACATGGATGGAGCTAGAAGCCATTATTCTTAACAAACTAATACGAGAACAGAAAACCAAAATACTGATGTTCTCACTCATATGTGGGAGTTAAATGATCAGAACACATGGATACAAAGAGGAGAACAGATACCATGGCCTACCAGAGGGCTGAAGGTGGAACATGGAGAGGAGTGGAAAAACTAATTATTGGGTACTAGGCTTAGGAATCTGCTGATGAAGCAATCTGTACATCAAACCTCCATGACAATAGTTTTTCTAGATAACAACCTGCATATGTACCCCTGAACTAACATAAAAGGTGAAAAATCATGTTGTGCATCTAAAATATATGCAAGAAAATAGCTTAATAACAAAATGAAATAACAACAAAACAGCATTTAGCTTAGGTTTTGATACTTCATGAAAAGTTGTTACATATAAAATATTTTATTTCTTATTTTATTAGTAGTTTCAATATACTTTTCTTAACTGGATTTGAGATAGAGTTTGTGAAGAAGCAAAATTCACTTATTAAGTAGATGGCGAAAGCACCATGGTCCCAGAGGAAAACACTTTTTTTCTGAAATCTTCTAACAGAGTAGCATTGTTGTAAGGTATGTCTTTGAGAGGTGCATTGGAAAGTGCCTCTGTGGAAAAGTACTTTTTTTTTTCAGTGTCAACAAAGGTTTGACTGATTTTTCTCTATTGGGCAGGTGGACTATCTTTGCCTAGTATGTTAACTCCAGAGCTATTTTCTTGTGATGAGTGTATACCTTCTAAAACTGAAGCCAAAGTTGCTGGAAATGATGAGGAATAAAATATCATTCCAGTGTCAATATCTAAAGGCATATTCTTCATCAGAATTATATTTTAAATATCCATGAAGAAAAATATAGAGACTTAACATATACATGGGTAAGAACTAAGTTCAGATACATGCAATGTTGATTGAATGCTCATAGAGCAAGTAAAACAGCTTATTTGGCAAGTATAACAAGTGTTTTTCTGTTTAATCTCTAACATGCTGTGCTTAGCAGAATTAACTGTCATCCTATCAGAATGTTATTGAATCATATAAAAGCAACCTTGTTTGTAGTGTATCACATGGAGAACCTTTTAAACATCCAAAAAATATTTCTAAAAAAAGCTTAAAGACTTCTAAAATACATAAATATAGTATGAAAGAAAATATTAGACCATATGTGATTTACTTTGTAAGTCTGGAAACAGTTACGGTAGCTGTTATAAAATGGCTTTTCTAAAAAGCTGCTTTTTACGTAGACTGTGAACTCCCTATGAATCAGAACCTTATGGTTTGTTCATCACTTTATCCCTGCCTCTGGTTACTAGAACTTGATAGGCAAAGAAAACATGTTTTGAGGAAGTTAATGAGAAGTTAAAATAAAAAAGTAAAATAATAATTAATATATACTGAATGAGATATCTTTGAAAAAAAAATATATATATATATATCTGAGTCCTATACTATAGAATTCATTTTCATTCTATCTTGTGATTGACAAGCACAGGTTTTAGTAACACATAGTCCTTCTACAGATGTCCTATACTACAGTGTAGCAGGTAAGAATGAGGTGTGAGTCAGCCTTGCTAAGCGGGTCATTACTGAGAGCAGTACTGATCTAAGCTTTTGTTATTGCTTCTGCAAAACAAATCTTTCTGTGGAGATGTTAGATAAGAGTTTCCTAGGAATCACATTTCCATATCTTTTGAGTTCAAATGACAAAGACCAATTACATCTTTTCTCTATATCCCAGTTCAAAATTCCTGGAAGAACTCAAACTTGGGTCACATGCCTACTACTAATTGAAGGCTTGGGAGAGGGCCTAGAAAAGCACTGCACACAGGCCAAACCCAGCTTTCTGCTGCCTTTTATAAGTAAAATTATGTTGAAATCAACCACACCTATTTACAATTTCCCTGGCTACTATACACTACCATGACAGAGTCGAGGAGTTATGACAGAGATGATATCACCCACAAAGACTAAAAGATTCAGTAGCTGGGCCTTTACAGAGAAAGTGTGTCAATCCTTGGCTTTGTATTTCATAGAACAATTGTGTCTCTGTGTGGAAGAAGGGCAGTTCTCAGAGTAAAACACTGAACAGGTATCCAATAAAGCACCTTGTATAGTCGGTGAGGGACTCTGTTCTTTGTTGTATGACCAGCAATCCAAATCAGACTCCAAAGGGAACAAGCTACTGATATCCTAAGGAGGTTTGGTGGGTAGTGGGAGCTTAACACACAGCATAAACATTTTATACTATGGTGATATCAGAGCCACCACAGTAATACAGTGAAATCTATTATTTTAGGTGGCCAAAGGGGTTTGGGATTGGACTTTAGCTGCTGACTAGAGGTGAAAACAGAATCAAGACTTATGGAGGAGAAAAACAAACAAGAGCTATGCAGTGGTTCCTAGGGAAGGGATTAAAGAAACGGGCACAAAATACCATCATATGGACCTTAAAAATGTATTAGATGTTAGGAAACAAGACAACAAATGTTTGGCACACGGATACTCAAGGCACACGACAGTTGGATAACTGCCTTAGGACAGAAAAGGTAACCTCAGGTTGCTCTGGCTGGTGAGTCTGAGTTCTTGGAAATACTTGCTTACAATTTATTCTGAAACTGTACATGGTGATCCTATGATGGTTCCATGTTTCTGCCACTGAACATATCTTGGAGAATGCAAGGAAAGGGGATTATATATTACAAAAAGAAAAGCTAATAAAAGCAAGGGGCATGGATGATGAGTGGATTCAATGCACTAAAATAAAGTGTCTATTTTTAGTTCAGATTTTCTGAGTTGCTGAACCTAAAAATTAGATTTTTTCACTTACTTGCTTGATAAGTTCAAATCACAGAGTTTGAATCTGGTGAACAAGTGCCCTGGCTGGTTATGAATTTAGAAGGGTTGGTAAGAGAGACATATATTCAGAAGGACAATGTCTATGTGGTGTCCCAAGGCAAGAAAAGAACACATAGGGTTCTAAGGGCAGAGGCTGATTGTACTTATAGAAGGAACAAGGCATGATTGGAAGCCTTCTGTGCAAACAGTTACAGTTGCATAAAAAGAAGTGATTGTGACAAAAGTAAATAAATAAAAAATATTCGCTATAAAGAGTTTTAACAGTGTAAATCAAGAGAATAAAAAGGTAGAGGTGGTTTCACAGAATCATTTCTCTAAGCATCGCTCCTTTCATCTTTGATGTCTCTTCTGTACCCAAGATGCTGTTGAACCCGGAAAGAAGAAATCACAGGTTAGCGGAAAGGAAGAATTAGTGGAAAGGCTTCATACATCTGGTTGCTCTTATCTCATTTTACAGAAGAAGACACTGAGGGCTACAGAGGTGAATTAACCTGCTTTACATCACAACCTCCTCTTTCCAACTGCAATGCTATTTGTGCTTTCTGTGTTCCAATTACTCAGGGGTTTTATCTCTAGGTTTTCTCACATTTCAGTTGTTAATTTGCATTTTTATAGGCTGTGGAGAAAAAAGCACAGTGGCTGCAGGCTTCTAGGGTCAGAAATTTCTGTAAACCAACACCTAATCCTGCCTAAATCTGCTGGTCTCTCTAATTACCTATCTGCCTCTTGCTTTGTGCCATGATTTGTGCTTTCGTGTCTGAAACCACTGCTACGTAGTTTTGATGGCGTAGTTTTGGATATGATAACTCAGTGTACATGGTTCTCCTTCTCAACTAACCTTTCATATGTGGAAATACAGAACAGACTTTTTTATTTATAATCGATCCCAGACCTTGAGTACTCTTGTCTTTGGTATCAATTTTGTTTCTCGGAGAATTTATAATGCGCGTCCCATCCCCACATTGAGTTTGGGAGACCTTTTGTGTGCTGAGACAAAGATTGGGATTAACCATAAATGACCCATTCTTCTGAATTCTAGATTCTCACTTGCCTACTATGTGCAGCAATGTAGTGCTGATACATTCTTAGAATAGAGCTTATGGTTGACCAAAATAACCAATTAACCTTAGCTCATTATATTCTGGAAGACTTTAGAAATAACCTAATACATATAAATTTCTTGGTATACAGTAGGGTTTCTCAATGTTGGTACTATTGGTATTATGGTTTTTATAATCTTTTCTTGTGGGGTGCTGTCCTGGGTTTAGCAGCATCCTGACTTCTATGAACTAGATGCCAATAACACCTCACCCTGTTATAACAATAAAAAGTGTCTCCAAATTATTAAAATTTCCCAGAGGATAAAACTATCTTTTAATGAATATCACTACTATAGACTATGGCACATAGGCAGTTCAAAATAATTAGCTATATTTTTACCTAAATATAAATAAAATTTATATAAATACATTTTGTGTAATTTTAATTTTTTTCTTTTATTTATAATTTTAGATTCAGGAGATACATGTGTAGATTTGTTATATGTAAATATTGCATGATTGCAAAGTTTGGGTTCCTCATGTTCCTGTTGCCCATGTAATGAACATGGTATCCAATAAGTGGTTTTTCAACTCTTTTCCTTCTCTCTACTTCCCTCCTTTTGGAATCCCAGTGTTTATTGTTGCGTCTTTTTGTCTGTGTGTGCTCAATGTTTAACTTCAACTTATGAGTAAGAACATATAGTATTTGTTTTTCTGCTTCTGCATTAACTCACTTAGGATAATGGCTTCCAGCTGCATCCATATTGCTGCAAAGAATGTGACCTTGTTGTTTCTTATGGCTGCATAGTATTCCATGGTGTATACCTACCACATTTTTCTTTCTTTTCCCTGTTACAGTAACTTTAATTTATCTTGTATTTTACAGAAATCTATGAACGATTTTTAAAAAGCACTTCCTTACATTCTTCTGACAGTTGTCAAGTAGGCAATAAGTGTGTCAACAGCTTGAACAACAGCATCTTGCAAGTATATCAGACCAACCAACCACTCACCAAAGAACTTGACACCTTTTAAATCTTGTTTTTAGTGCAAGGGTATATCCACTCTGATGGCAATCCTGTCCAGGCAAATCTCCACAGCATGCTTTGCAAAATCAGTGATTAGCAAATTAGTTAGCTTTGGCACAGAGCTGTGTTCATTTGCCCATGACAACCTGGAAGCTGCTTTTGATGTTGACAATAGAATCTCTAGAATGACACATTTCTCTCTCTAAAAAATACAGTTGGATGTGCTTCCACAGGATTGTGTTCCATGTTCGGCATGCGTGACAAGTGGTGTATTCATGGATGTATCTTCCAAGACAATTTCTATCTGTTTCTTTTGTAATCTTCTTTTCATTACAAGTTGGTTATTACCATCTAGAGAACCATTTGTACCCAATTCAGCCAACAAAAATGCAGGGAGGTGTTTGGGGAGACAATACATTTGTTTATATATATCTATATATATCTGTAAAGTTGACAAAAAAAGTTTCCTTGTTTCCTACTCACATGACATAAGGAGGTTTTGTGACAAATCTCCTTTTCTCTCCAGAAACCATAACTGCATTGTCCCTACATGATGTGGAACACTCTATTCAGTTGCTTCTCATATGTGTAGTCTCTTTCTGAGCTTGCCCAAGTAGAGCCTGTCTGATTACTGAATAAGATGCCATCATCTTTTTTATCTTTTAGGCTTCATCTTTCTTTGGTAATTTTTTTATCATCTGGGAACTTGAAATTCCACTTTTTCTCTTTTTATTGATAAACTTAATGTCAAGGTCATCCCCTGGTTCAGCTGGTTCTTTAACATCACTTTCAATCTTAAGATCCTTTACCTCTTGTTCATCTCCATCAATAAGAATTTTTTTTTTGTTTTCTCATTTTTCTTTTGATTAAAGAAGATCAAGTCATATGGATCATCATAAGCATCTCTTTTCCTATTGTCCTCTTCATCAGCTTCCAAATCTTTGTCTTCAGCTGGCTCTGGCTCCACTTCTTTTATTTCTGAGGGCTAGCTTTCCTCTGTTTAGATATCCCCACCCTCATCTAACATAAATGTCTTCTTCTTTTTCTTCCTGCCCATAGTAGAATAAAAAATCATCTTGTCCCCAGATGTGGCTGTAGTTCGAGTGGGCTCAGCATGAATGGGAAGTCAAACAGGTCAGCCCCAGGCCTTGGCAGCAGCTCTGCTCCCATTGTTATCTCTCCCACTGCCACACTAGGTTCTTGCATCAGTGAAAGGGCTGCATTTTCTTTATCCAGTACACCATTGATGGGCACCTAGGTTGATTCCACATCTTTGCTGTTGTAAATAGTCATCGAGTGCTGGTGTTTTTCCTTTTACTTTTTTGGTAGGACAATTTATTTTCCTTTGGGAATACACCCAGTAATGAGAATGCTGGATCAATGATAATTCTCTTTTCAGTTCTTTGAGAAATCTCCAAACTACTCTCTAGAGGGCCAAATACGCATTTCCCACCAATAGTATGTAAGTGTTTCCTTTCTTCTGCCACCTTGCCAGCATTTGTTATTTTTTGACTTTTTAATAATAGCCATTCTGACTGATATGAGATGGTATCTTATGGTGGTTTTGAGCTGCATCGTTATGAAGATTAGTGATTCGAAGCATTTTTTAATGTTGGTGGACCACTTGTGTGTCTTCTATAGAAAAGTGTCTGTTCATGTATTGTGCCCACATTTTAATGGAGTTATTTGTTTTTTGCTTGTTGATTTGAGTTTCCTTTTTGAACTTTTAGATATAAGGATACAAGTGCAGGTTTGTTATATAGGTAAATTGTGTGTCACAGGGATTAGATGGATAGATTATTTCATCACCAGTAAGCAGATTTCTGATCCTCTCCCTTCTCATATCCTCCTCCCTCAAGAAGGCCCTAGTGTCTGTTGTTACCTTCTTTGTGTCCATGTTTACTTAATGTTTAGCTCCCACTGATAAGAGAGAACAGGTGGTATTTGCTTTTCTGTTCCCACATTAGTTTGGTTAAGATTATGGCTTCTAGCTTTATCAATGTTGCTGCAAAGGACTTGATCTCATTCACTCTTTCATGATGCTGCTATTGTGAATAGCACTGTGATTAATTTTTGTTAAATGCATAGTTTGCAAATGTTTTCTTTGTTGAATGCGTGGTTTGAAAATGTTTTCTTCCATTCTGTAGGTTGATGTTTACTCTGCTTTTTCATTTTTGCTACCTGCACCCGGCAGCTGTTCCTTTTTGATGTATGGCCTTCATTTTATCCACTTTTATTATATTAACTACCTCATACTTTATTATAAAATAATTTCTGGCTTATTTTAGACTGAGTGTTATTGCTTGTCTCTTGCAAACAAAAACCCTAATTAATAAAAAAAAAAATTGGTTATGAGGTAAGATATCTTCAGGAAAATGCTGAATTTATTCCTGGCTGGGATAAGATGAAATGCATGACGTGGGATGAAAAAAACAAAAGGAAGATTGCATCTGATGGCATAGAATAATATATAACGAGAGAAGAAAAACTAAAAACACATACGTTATTTTCTCAAGGTCCAAAATGAAATCCCCAGCCTTTAGAGGATATATTTGAAAACATTGAAATAATTTCTTAGAATTTATGACCCTGGGCTAAGATCAGTAAACAACAAAAACAAATTAATATACCAACACCACTGCCACCACCAAAGAAAATAATTCTCTGGGATGCTGGGTTAAAAAATCATGTGAATTTGTCAGACCTAATGTGAAAGTTAACACATTAATTAACAAAGAAACAAATTACAGTAGTAGGACAGGGGTTATAGGAAGATCCATGGATTTGTATTACATCTAACCCATAAACCCCAGAAACCCTTGGTGAGGTTTTTTCACACTTGCAGAAAACAATTGATGCATTTCTTCTTGCTTCAATCCTCATATTAGGCCAATATTCAGATTCCAAATTCATCATGTTCTAGAAGTTGAAATGCTACTTGAGAAGAAAACAAATAGAAAGATTGCAGGAATTTGCTAATTTTATCACTCAAAACCTGATGAGTATTTGTAGAAATGGATTTTGAGTTTGCAGAAATATGGAAGTGAGGAACAAAACTTTAGCTCAGGCTGAATTTTTTCGTAAAGGTGAACTAAGTAGAGACTTTGGCCATTATGTCTTCACATAAATCTTAATCTAAGATTGCTGGATTTATGTAGCATCTAGGTCTATCTCACTTATTTCTTTGTTATATCCCTGAAGAAATTTCAGAAGTTGTTCTTTTCAAAACGTTTTAGGGCCAGGTTAATTAAGGAAAGTATAGTATTATTTAAAAGGAGGAAAAAATAAGAAAACATGTTTTATTGGTTGCTCTCTTTCCACTAAGAATCAGTTCAAAGGATTTAAAATGTCATCTCAGTGAGGTTGGGAGGATCACAAGTGGTTGAGCCAAGAAGTGATAAAAGTGAATGTGACTGTTATAATAGGCAGCAGAATAGGTGGGTATTAGGACTCACTTAGACCAATAAAGATCTCTACCTATGGTTAATTATTATGGGGTTCCTAGGAATAAAATAAACCTTTCCCCAAGATCTTACCTGATTTACAAAAACAAAACACTCCAGATATGGCAGACAAAAGAACAGAGAGCAACCTGAGAATCATGGATCCGCAACCATATTTTAAACTTGAGTCATTTTATCAACCTGAGGGCCTTCAATGTAGACAGGATTGCCTATCTTGGGGAGGATGGACCCAGTTTAATATCATAGATAAATGCAGTGAACTCATCTCTAGTCTTTTTGAAAGGAGCCTAGAGCAATTTGGGCAACTGCGCTCTAAGAAAATTGGTTTATTCATCTGTAAAATGATAGAATTATGGTAGCTAACCTACAAGTTGTTGTATTTAGAAAAATAAAATGCCTATAAAGTATAGAGAATAATACCTGGTACATACTAAGTACTTAATAATGTTAGCTATTATTATTATTAAATGCAAGTTCTTACAACACTTATCCCCAGAAAATATGCCATATTTGTATTTTACGGATTCTGTTGTTAACTGTTATGAAAAGTAGTTATTTAAGCTATTCAGACAAATAAGAGGTCATCAAGTGTGACTGTGTAAGGTAATCTGAAGCACCAAAGTAGAACAGTGTGAAAGTTGTCAGTCATGGAAGTTTTTAAAAGTCATTCAATCTGTCCTGTTTAATCAAGTATCTAATTTCCTTGAACTTGTGATTGGCTCTGTAGGTAAGACTCGGCCACATACCCCTGACTTTGAGCAAAAGGTACTCTTCTTTCTCTAAAATTTAGTAGTGCCTTAGACATACTCCTTATATCATTGATTGCACTGCATTGTAGTTTGTTGATTCTGTGTATTCTTACCCTGAAGAAGAACTCCTTATGAGCCAAGGGAAAATATTACAGTACACTTGGTGGCAGGAAATTGGGACAAAAGTCTGCAGTCTTCCATTTAATAACCATTGCATTTTACCCCTTAGGTAGCATTTTTTTTCTGATTTTTCAAGCCATATAACAAAAATTTGTGTCCGTTATTATACTGTTGTACGGTAAAACGGTAGCAGCATGGAGCGTAGGGTCAATCTTCCTGAATTTAAAACCCAGGTTCACCATGAATAACAGTATGACCAGGTGAGCTATCCACATTCTCAGTGTCTCGGTTTCCTTCTTTCTAATATAGCATTGATATGAAAATTAAGTGGATCAATTTACACAAATCATTAAAGCAGTGCCTGACACATACTAATGACTCAGCATATGTTAAATTACTACTGAAATATTCAAATAAAAATTATAAATATGCTTCATTCACTGTTAATACAGATATTTGTTACTAGTATAAATTGTTTTACAATGTGTAAATGAATGAATTAATTAATGAGTAACTTTTTTCTAAATATATGATGTGTGTTGATTCACATTGTTTTTTGTAACTTTAGAAGATTGGAATATTTAAAGATCGCTTCTGATTTCACTATTATTTATTTTTAAGACTTACCTGTGAGCTAGAACTTCACATTTGGAGAAAATAAAAGATGATTACATGTAATCTCAAAAGACTGCTGTCCCTCAAAGTGTCCTTGACCTTGGCCATGCTGAGTCTTTGTTTATAAAAAGGAAGAACTGGCTCTTTCCTCACCATTTGCTCTTTGACAACAACTATGACTGCCTCTTCCCATAGTTCTGAGGCAGGAAACATTACTTCTCTGTGTCTTCATATAGTTGAATGCAAAGACTTTTCTTAGAGATAAATTTAACATTGCAGTGAAAGTGTCCTTGCATATTAATATTTCTAAAATAATTATTGCTTAAAAAAGCTCTAATTTATATTCTTGAAGACTGCATAATTTTAAGTAACATGTGCAATATAACACTAAAATTGTGTTTTATATGCAACTTAAATAACTTTTTATGTTTTATTTCATGGTTTTATATAGTGTCTTATTGACATTTGCTGTCCATATTTGAAATCTTATATTATTACTGGTTTAATAGAGTACATCTATAAAATAGTATGCAAGATTGAACACTTACCACAAATCTCAAAAAGTTGTAGGAGGAAATGGCTCCAAACCATGGTTTAAAATGGCTTAGTGAAGCAGAAATTTCACTACATTTCTTTTGCTAGAAAACTGTTGCTGCAAAAACCAGCACTTAGAAAAGCAAGTAGAACTAGACATTTGTAATTAATAGTCAATTTTGAAAGAATTGAGAGCACTGTTGTTTCAGGTGAAGTACTTTGAAATGTAATTATATCTCCTTCTATTGGAAATTGTGATAAAAAATGTTCCAATTAAATTTACTTGGTTTTACTCCTATTAAAAAAAATCAAATGCGGACATGTAATGAATTATTTCTATAGAGTTGCATATGCCATGAAACCGTAATATTCACAAGGTGGGGGAAATAGGTGATTTATATTAATTCTCTCTCAAATGCTTTCTTAACAGTATTTTTATTGTATTCGGTTATATAAAAGTATTTGCTATGACTCGTGTCAATAAATTAAGAAAAATCCACTAATTCATAAAAGAAAATAAGCAATTAAATTATTTTGAATTTTCAGAAGTATGGTTTCAAAGTTTTAAGTTAAGCTTGCTTTTATTGCAAGTATATATTTTAGGATTTCATAGAGTGCATCTCATGCTATATAGGATTTGACTATTAAACTCTAAAATTTTATTTTGTAAAATGGTGTATTTCACAATATATATACATGTATACATATACATGCATATAAATATATATACACACACACATACATGCATATAAATATATATATATACACACGTGTATATTTATGTTTTCATAGTCAGAATATTAGGCTATCCAGATAAATAAGAGGTCATCAAGTATGAGACTGTAAAAGCTGCTTTTCAGCATTAATGTGTCTATAATTCTTTACGGAGCAGCAAAGCTTAAATGACTAAAGCATAGATGAAAGTAAATGATTAAAATACACAACTATTTAGACTATGAGGCTTTAGGTTGTTCTTTTTATTTTTTAAAGTTTTATGGGTACATAGCAGGTGTATATATTTCTGGGGTGCATGAGATACTTAGGTATAGACATGCTATAAACAATAATCATATTACGGAAAATTGGGTATTCATCCCTTCAAGCATGTATCCTTTATGTTATAGACAATCCAATTATTTTCTTTTAGTTATTTTTAAATTGGCAATTAAATTATTGTCAACTGTAGTCTCCCTGTTGTGGTATCAAATGTTATGTCTTTTTTATTTTTTCTATTTTTCTGTGAGTGTACTCATTAATAATTCCCACTTTCCTCCCAGTCCTCCACTACCTTTCCCTGCCTCTTGTGACCATCCTCCTATTCTCTGTCTCCATGAGTTCAATTGTTTTGATGTTTGTATTCCACAAATAACTGAGAACGTGTGATGCTTATATTTCTGTGCCTACCTGATTTTGCTTCACATAATGACCTCCAATTCCATCTATGTTGTTGCAAATGATAAAATCTTATTCTTTTTGATGGCTGAATGTACTCTATTGTGTTCAAGTAACACCTTTTATGTGTCTATTCATCTGTTGATGAACACAGGTTTTACTAAATCTTGGCTACTGTGAACAAACATGAGAGTGCAGATATTTTTATATACTTATTTCCTTTCTTTTGTGTATATACCCAGCAGTGGAATTGCTGGATAGTATAAAAGCTCAATTTTTAGTTTTTTGAGGGACCTCCAAAACTGTTTTTCATAGTGGTTATGCTAATTTACATTCCCAACAGTGAACAAGGGTTCCTTTTTTTCTACATCCTCGCCAGCATTTGTTATTGCCTGACTTTTGAATAAAAAAACTGATTTTACTCGGGTGAGATGATATCTCATTGTAGTTTTGATTTGGATTTATCTGATGATCAATGACGTTGAGCAGTTTTTCATATGCTGTTTGCCATTTGTTTGTCTTCTTTTGAGAAATAGCTATTCAAATCTTTTGACCATTCTTAATTGGATTATTAGATTTTTTTTCCTGTAGAGCTGTTTGAGCTCCTTATATATTCTGATTATGAATCCCTTGTCAGCTGGGTAGTTTGCAAATATTTTCTCCCATTCTGTGGGATGTCTCTTCACTTTGTTGATTGTTTGTTTCCCTTTTATGCAGAAGCATTTTGACTTGATGCGTACTTTCTAGTAGCCTGTCTTCAAGCTCACGAATCTTTCTTCTGTTTGATCAATTCTGCTATAAGAAGAGTGATGCATTCCTCAGTATGTCAACTGCATTTTTTCAACTCTAGAAATTCTGCTTCTTTTTAATTATTTTAATCTCTTTATCACAATATCTGATAGAATTCTGAATTCCTTCTCTGTGTTATCTTGAATTTCTTTGAGTTTCCTCAAAACAATTATTTTGTATTCTCTGTCTGAAAGGTAAAATATCTGTTTCTCGAGAATTGGTCCCTGGCGCCTTATTTAGTTCATTTGGCTGGTAATGTTTTCCTGAATGGTGTTGATGCTTGTAGTTGTTCTTCAGTGTCTGTGTGTTGAATAGTTAGGTATTTATTGTAGTGTTCATATTCTGGGCTTGTTTTTGTTTGTCCTTCTTGGGAAGGCTTTCCAGATATTCAAAGGGACTTGGGCCCTAAGCCCCAATAACATGGTTTTTGGTTGGTTGGTTGTTTTTTTTTCCAGACTCATAGAGGTACTGCCTTGGTAGTGTTGGATAAGATCCAGAAGAACTATCTGGATTACCATGCAGAGACTCTTGTTCCTTTCCCTTACTTTCTCTCAAACATATAGAGTCTCTCAGTCTTTGCTGAGCCACCTGAAACTGGGAGTGTTGTGATGTAAGCACCCTTGTGGCCACCACTGCTTAGACTGTGCTGGATCAGACTGGAAGCCAGCACAGCACTGACCCTTGCCCAAGGCCTGTTCTTTCTGGGTAACACGTTCCCCCAGCTGGGCCCCTGACATATCCAGAGATGCTGCCTGGGAGCCAGAGATTAGAGTCAAAACCTTTCCAATTTACCTGATGTTTATTCTACTGCAGCTAAGCTGGCACTCAAACCATGATACAAATTCCTTCTCACTCTTCCCTCCCCTTTCCACAGGCACAGGAGCCTCTCCCTGTGGACACTATCACCACCAGTCTGTGGTGGTTCTGCCAGGCCACTGCTGATATTCACTTAAAACCCAAGGGATCTTCCATTAGCTATTGGTGACTGCTACCAGGCCTGGGACTCACTTTCAGGGCAGTGGGCTCCCCTCTGGCCTGGGACAGTTCCAGAAATGCTGTCCAAGAGCCTAGGCCTGGCCTCAGGGACCCCAGGAGCCTGCTTGTTGGTCTACCACACTGTGGCTGAGCTGCAGCTTAGGGTATAAGACAAAATTTCCTTTATTTTTTCCTCTGATTTTTTTTCAAACAAAAAGAGTTTTTCTTCATAGCCATCACAGCTGAGAATGTGCTGGGTCTCCCCTGATGCCAGCATGTTACAGAGCCCAAGGTCCACAGTGTACTCCCTGGGTATTGCTGGTGTTTATTCAGGGCCCAAGCGTTCTTTATTCAGCAGGTGATGAATCTTGCCATGACTGGGTCCTTCTCTTAAAGGCCCTTTTGAACAAGAATATGTCTACGAAATGTGTCAGGGATCTAGGGCCTGGAATGGGGTCCTTACAACATTGCCTGGTGCTCTAGTCTACTGTGCCTGAGCTAGTATTCAAGATGCAAGACAAAGTCCTCTTTATTCTTTGCTCAGAATAAAAGGAGCATCAGCGGGAGGGGTGGCATCAGGGATTCAAGGTTGCCTCTCCAGACTTCCTCAATGCCTGTTTTCACGATATGAAGTTAAAACTGGATACTGTAATTGCTCACCTGATTTTGGGTTTATGTGGAATACATTTCTGTGAATAGGAAGTTGTTAAAATTTGGTGTTCCAGCCGGGTTGATGAACACTGTAGGCTTCTATTCAGCATCTTGCTCTGCACCTCCTATTTTATTCTTATCTTCCCTCTGAATCTGATGATAACTAGATCATATTCAAAGTCTTTTCACTTTAAAAATTAGGAAAAAATACCTTTTATATATCCTTGTATTACAGAAAATAAAGTGGACTTTTAAGCTTTGCAATATTAAACAGATCTAATTCAACTCATAGGTTAATCAGCTTTCAAGATGGTGCCCAATATTCCATACCTCCCAATATTCACAGCTTTGTGTCACTTCATCTTCACATTGTACCAGATTGGATCTATGTGACCAAAAGGATACAGTAGAAGTGATGGTATGCCACTTCTGAGATTAGGTTAGTAGAGCATTGTGACTTCCTTCTTGAGGAAGTTCTCTTGTTTCCTCCTTGGATAGCTCACCGTGTGGGCTGTGAACTACCATGTCATGACTAGCTTATGAAGAAGCCCATGTGCAAAGTAATGAAAATTTCCTTCCAGTAGCTGCATGAGTGATTTTAGAAGCAGATCTTCCAGTCCTAGAAGACCTCTATCCTAGCTATTAACTTGAATACAACTTTATGAAAGATTCTGACCCAGAATCACCTACTTGAGGCATTCTCAGAATCCTGACTCTGAAAAACGGTGGGATAATAGATATTTGTTGTTATAAGTGGCTATGTTTGAGGGTAATTTGTTAACAGCAATAGGCAGCAAAGAAAAGAACAAGACCTTCAATTTCACACCCTTCATAGTAAATCAGGATCAGTGTCTAAGTGAGAATAATTAATGGCATCTGGTCCAGGAACAAATCATTTGCTATCAAAGAAAATTTGTTTCTCATACAGATGTCTGTACCCATAATATAAGGGTAGCTAAATTACAAAATTAACCTCAGAAAATTATCGAACCTTTCTAAGTGGCTCACAGAGCCGCTTCTGTGTTCCCTGGTTCCACTATGTACATATGTACCTAAGGTATATTACAGTTATTCCTTGTCTATTTTAATTGCTAGATTGTAATTTCTTCAGGATAGGGCTTGCCTTTTGTATTCCTGGAGATAAGTACTCAATGCAATTCCTGATATATAGTAGTTATTCAATGTATAGTAGCCAAATACATGTCTGAATTGTTATATTAGATCCAAAAATAGAATTTTTTAGTAAAATAAAAATGTTATAATAGGTGCATGTGAGAGCAAAAGAAAGTGGACAGTCTTGAAGGATATCTTCCAGACTCAATGTCTATTAAGATTTAAATCCCTAGGTGCCATGTCTCCCTGCTTTGGACAGTCATGAATATAAATGCTGACAAAACCTACTTTTCAATTTTCTACTTAGCTCTCCCTATCACTCTTCTCTTGATATATTTCTTTAGCTATACTTGTGTGATTCAAGAATGCATTTAAAGTAGCCCCTTTATGCCAGTCCACATTGCATAAGAGAATACTTTAGAGGCAGAACTATATACATTCCTTCTGGGCTATCCAGCAGTGATGGTGTAAAACATTAATGAATCCTTTTTGCTTTTCACCCTGGAAGACCAAATGCACATATGTTGCCAGACACCTTGGTATATGGCACATTTAAAGTAACTGCACCAGAAAAATGGAACCATTCCAGCTGCTGTCCACCTTTCCCAAAAACGTGCCAATCATTTTGCCTGATGTGGTAGTGAAAAGACAGATATACAGATGTCAGGATCAAAATAAGTTGAAGTTGTATTTCATTTATATAGAAAAAAATAAGATCTGGTACACTCTACAATATGTTTTTGGTAAGTTACTTTGTCTTAAGTACAGTCAGTGGTTATCTGGCCATGTATTTCCAAAGTTTGGTTTTTAATATCTATTTGATTTAATAATTGATAAATATTTCCATTTATAATCAGTTATCATCATTTTCTTTTTTTTTTTTTTATTATACTTTAAGTTCTAGGGTACATGTGCATAACGTGCAGGTTTGTTACATATG
>NW_016806087.1:1316303-1322418 GCF_001698545.2 Rhinopithecus bieti
TGCCGTTGCTTTTGGTGTTTTAGACATGAAGTCCTTGCCCATGCCTATGTCCTGAATGGTACTACCTAGATTTTCTTCTAGGGTTTTTATGGTATTAGGTCTAACATTTAAGTCTCTAATCCATCTTGAATTAATCTTCGTATAAGGGGTAAGGAAAGGATCCAGTTTCAGCTTAACTGCAGCTTTCTAGCTTAAAGGAAAGAGTTAAAGTTTGTGTTCCAGTTAATAGCTGCTTTCTGTGTTGGATGCAAATATTACACCAGTGACTTACTTCATTATTTAGGTAATCTTCACCTGCAATAAACTTTAGTCCAGGCAGCTAATGTTCCCATAATGATTTCTGAGAGAAGCTAATGTTTGAAGCCTCTAACCGTATTTGCAAATAAGTCCATCTATCATGACACTCAAATAATGGATCCAGAGAAGCCAATGACCGGTGACTTTTGTGGCATAGATTTCAGACAGTAATTTCTAGAGAGCATAACGATTGATTAAGAAGAAGAGAAACGATTCATCTCTTCCTACAGTCTCATATTTTTAAAGACCTTGAAAGATAATGTTCTGCATACCACACAACTACAGTGATCCTAAATTACTTCATCTGAAGTCAAGGTGGTAACATTAAGTATCAGATTTTATTTTTATTTGTTTTACATGTTATTTAAAATCAGCATTGGAGGAATGCTCATTCTGAAAGAATAATGGAGGACAGAAAATTATATAGAAATTATTTTCAGAGTGTTTAAACTCATTGGTTTGTTATGTATAAAAATTGCTCTCCAAGCAATTAACTGAATGTGACATGGACAAACTTTTGGTAAAGGTAGAATGAATGCCTGTTTTTTAAAAAAATGCAGATAAACCTGCATCTCCCACACTCTCTTTGCCTTAAATAGTGAACCAAATATGTTTGGTATTTCCAAATTAAAAGTCATAATTATTTTCTGTATGGTTCAATTTCTTACCAGAATTATTTATTGACATTATGAAAACAAACACTTTTTCTTCTTAACACAACCAAAGGCAAATGGAGGCCTATTTCCATGGGATTTAGAAATCATAGTGTCTGAGTCCTTTTAAGTTTGTGTGTTTCTCTGTGTATGCTTTTATGCTAATGGTTTCTCATATAAAATGGAAAATTGCCTATTGTGAAACTCGTATTGAGAATAAATCCATTATATTGAAAAGATGAGGTCATTTGGATGCTAATGACCTGTAACTTCATTTTTGATTCAAAAAAGTCCTCTGAATTTTATACAAGCAACTGTGTATTTGGCATTGTCAACTAGATGCTTAAGTCCACTTCAAACTAAAAATATCCAAAATAAAACATGTGCTGTCCCTGCGCACTTCTCTCCTTCTCTAATCAAAGTTGTCAGACAACTGTTATGTCTTCAAAGTATTCTCTCTGCCTATATGCTTATGCTGCCTTCCAATTTTTTTCACTTTCTACTCTCTAAACCATCTTTTAAATATGCAACTCTCCTTGAAGAGGTCCTTTACATTGCTTGTAAGTTGTATTCCTAGGTATTTTATTCTCTTTGTAGCCATTATGAATGAGATTTCACTGATGATTTGGCTCTCTGCTTGTCTGTCATTGGTGTATAGGAATGCTTGTGATTTTTGCTCATTGATTTTGTATCCTGAGACTTTGCTAAAGTTGCTTATCAGCTTAAGGAGTTTTGGGGCTGAGACGATGGGGTTTTCTAAATATACAGTCATGTCATCTATAAACAGAGACAATTTGACTTTCTCTCTTCCTATTTTAATATCCTTTATTTCTTTCTCTTGCCTGATTGTCCTGGCCAGAACTTCCAATACTATCTTGAATAGGAGTGGTGAGAGAGGGCATCTTTGTCTTATGCCAGTTTTCAAAGGGAATGCTTTCAGCTTTTGCCCATTCAGTATGATATTGGCTATGGGTTTGTCATAAATAGCTCTTATTATTTTGGTATATGTTCCATCAATACCTAGTTTATTGAGAGTTTTAGCATGAAAGGGTGTTGAATTTTATTGAAGGCCTTTTCTGCATCTATTGAGATAATCATATGGTTTTTGTCACTGGTTCTGTTTATGTGATGGATTACATTTTTTGAAGAAAAAGTCCCTTCCATATAATCCATGTATAGCCTTTTATTTTTTCATTTAATCATACTTATTAGTTTGCAATATAGTTACTGTTTGATCAATTGTATATTACTAAAAATTATAAGGATGACTCTACCCAGAAACATTTTTAACACCTCAGTCTTTAGAGTCACAAGAAAGAAAAATTATATAAATATGTGGTTATAATGTCTGTTGTGAAGAATGACGTACTGATCAATAAAACATTTTCAAGCATGAAAAAAAAAAAGGTGCAAATCTGATCATGTGTGGTGTTCTGGGGTTTCAGGTGTTCCTCATTAATCAGTTTCCCTAGGATTAACCTTTTCTCTTCACTCATATTTTCATCAAAGATGAATCTTAGGCACTTTCTGAACTTCAAGCAGTCTCTCCTGCAGCACTCTTACAAAATGGGTAGCAGAAGCACACCAGATACAGTCAGAATGTCAGATGACTACCTGAGAAGGGTGTTCATCCAGGGACCATTCTCAAAGTTTGGCAAACTCTTTCCCCTTTTTATACCTGTACTCAGTCATGATCTCTTGCCAGCTCTTTAAAAAATATATATAACTGCTTTGTTGTACTCTATACCAGGAATTGTACCTTAGCATTTGTGTTCAGGTGGTTTTCTCTCCTTGAAATTCCCGAGGCCAGGGTTGGAAAATTCCCAGGCCAGGTTGCATCATACTGCTAAGTGGCATATAATGCTACATGTGTGACTGACCCCTATGGCTATCATTAATCTCATAATCATGATACGTCTCTTACAGTTTACCAACTACCTCATGCTATTAACTCAGATACTGTTACTCAAGTTTGAGATATATTTCTTGACCATTCTTAGGGTCTTTTACTTTTGCTTAGTGCCTAAAGACCATGCATGTACAAGTTCAGCATGGCAGGCTTACCTTCAAATCTCCTTCTCTTTATCTTTTGCCTCGTAAAAGAGAGTTGGTGATAAGTAGGGAGGACCTTGCTCTTATGTGAGGGTTGGTCTCACAATCTCCTTCTTTTAGCAGGAACCAGTACATCTTAGTGAGGATAAGGAAAGTAAGATCTATTCTCATAGCAGACTTTGAGTTATCTGCAAATCAAAGAAGAGATAGCTTTGGCATAAGCTGATTCCTGTGGTGTCAGCAAAGACCAGGGAGGATACTCCCGATGGGACAAGATTCTCCATAGAAAAGGCACAACATATTCTCCATATGTGAGATTAATTTGCTGTAGATGAAGTTCAAGAAGTTTTTATTGGATATTCCCAGCTTTTTGAGTCTCATCTTTATTATGAGTAATTATTCAGAATTCTTTCCTCAATTTTATGCCCAGAGACTTCTGTTAATTAGTTGATAGTCTGGGAATTCATTTAAGGGGTTTATTTACCCGATATAAAAAAAGTCACGCAACACAGTATTAATCTTTCCTCCATGACTGTATCATATCTAATAACTTTAAATTGCTCTTAAGACAAGAAAAGCAAATCTTACAATGCCTATGACCTTTTAAAATGTCTAAACAGTTTTATGCTTCCTTTAGCTTCCATACTCTTGCAAATGCCATTACACTTTACCTATGTTATTTTCCTTACTTTCATTTAGTCAGTGCATCCTTCAGGTCTCAAGTTTAAGTCATTTCCACGTATGACATCATATTTCCATATTGTATGTGTCAGAGCACTCTTTACAACAAATTATTCACTGCTATGTTTATGTATGTGTCTTCTAATTGATGTCCATCTCTAACATTAAAATGCAAATTTCATGAGGCACAAGCCATGTATATTATATTCATGGTGCCTTGTACAAACCCGTGATCAATAAATATTTGTTAAATAGTTCAATTAAACAAAAGAACAAAAAATAGCTGGATACTATAAATTTTTAAACATACTTATAAAATGCAAAAATGTGGTATCTGTACTCAAAGCAAAATTTCTTATAGGCAGTTAAATATTTGTAAAAGTGCCCTATTATTTACCATTTTAAAAATGCTAATTAGAATATGAAACAATAAAATGGGAATTATCAGAATTGTCCAAATAATGAAGCACCTAATGTTAGCCTTCATCTATAAAGTTATATTTACTGTTTTCATTTTTGAAGATGAAATATAGAAATAAAATATTTCTACCACATCCAACTGTTTTCAAAATGTTAGTGGTATCAATGTCTTTGTTTCACAGGTTTCATCAAAGACTGAAATGACCAAAAACATTTATGTCATTTAAGGTGCATTGATAGAGGACTCCAGTCAGTGCTTACCGTTATATTAAAATTTTGCTAAGGAAAATATTTTTATAAAAGATATGTAAATCTGTATTAGAGAGACACATAATACGAACTTTAGATAATCCACTTTGTGAATCAGTATTTTTTTAAAAGGCTGTTTTCATGAAATACAGTTTTGAGCACTATCCTCTCCCTCCAATGAGGAAAATTAGATAAATGTATGTAGGGCATTTGGAAAGCTAATTCATCTGGACTATTTCAGTTTTATGATAGCAGAAGCCAAAAGGGATTTAAACAAATAGTACTTTTTTCTGCTTTCCTCTTCTGTGTTAAGGGATTCATTTCTCAATAGCATTGAAGTCTATTTCAGTATACAACCAAATGCTCAAGTGAATTATGAAGTAACATTTAATGTCAAAAGCAGTCATTGTCCAGTGCAAAATCAGTGGCCTGGCCAAGTTAAAGACATATTTTAAATCCGATTACATTAGATGGCAACTCTAATGAGAACATGTAACAACTATTATCCTGTTAGACATAATTTCAATCACCAACGTCAAACATCATTAGTTTTGATTGCTTGGGGTTTTAGAAATTCATTTTTATGAAATATTGTTTTGTGAAATACTGGGAAGAGTTTTTTATTTATTTCCCATTATTAGCATTAGGAAGGGGAGAAAGGTGTTGCAGTCTACCGAATTATGGAAAATAAGAAAGGCCAAGGTTAACAGCTGTACCAATAGCAAATTGAATCCTAGGAAGATATAAAATGGTCTTTAAGAAGAAGTTAAGCACTATATCAGGAATAAGGTAATTATTTGGTCATATTATAATATGAGAGAAATCACGTAGGCTAAAATATGCAACCTAAATTCATAAACCAATACTTAAAATGATGCCTGTCTTTTGGAAAGTAGTCAATAATACTTTTATGAATGACATGAACATCACAGTTGTTATAATATTTGTATCTTCTAACGTTAAAACTACATTAATCCTGCCAAGCCAATAGAATGACAGTTTTGTGTTTTTCAAGAAAAAATAATTTCTTATAAATACAAGTACTAATATAATTTGTCATATATGATTTTAGAATTTGACCAAAATGCTTCTACCTGATAATTTGGCACTATTTAAAGATATAGAACCTTGAAGTTTTTATTTCTTAAGTGTTTGAATTTGCATAATTCTCAAATCTATTGGTTTTTCACTTTCTCTTACTCTTTTCTATGTACTTTATAGGTAATAGCATTCAATTTATTTTTAGGAACAGCTATAAATTGCCTAACAATTTCTGCCCACATATTTTTTATTACTAAACTGGAATCTTTCACACAGAGGAAGATATTGTGTTATGACTAAGTGGTTCGTGAAACAAAAAATATGGATATTGACTTTTGAACTTCAAACCCACCATTTTAGAAAAGTAAAGAGGCTGACATCTAGGCACAATATATTTTCTCATTGCTGGTGACCACAACTCCCAATTACGAAATGAGGTTGTCCCAGGTTCCATTATAAATTTCCTTCAGAGTTTATACGTCAGCTATAAAACATACTCTGAAGCAGAAACTTAACACATGGGGATTCAGCTTGGGAGTGCTTTATTTTTCATTCAAATTTAGTTTGAATTGGTTCAGCTATTTCTAAGTGACAGGACATAATAAAAGTGAATATGGGAATGCAGCATGTCTTTTTTGCATTTGTCTAACTAGGAAATTAATTTCTTTTATAAAATATACTTTTGGCCGGGCGCGGCGGCTCAAGCCTGTAATCCCAGCACT
>NW_016806087.1:1323369-1363370 GCF_001698545.2 Rhinopithecus bieti
TATATATATATATATAATATACAAAATTGTGTTAATTGGCTATGTTATAGGTAAGGCTTCTGGTCACCGACAGACTATTAATAATTAAGTTTTGGGGAAATCAAAGGTTATTTGTAGATATTTTACTGCACTGGGGGTTGGTGCCATTAATTCCTGTGTTGTTCAGGGGTCAACTGTATAATGTTATGCTTATGGATATATATTTCTTCAACTTTACATCTGTATTGGAGTTGTCAATTTGGAAATAAATAATTATACAAATTACAAAAGTAACAGTGCAAATTATAATTTCTCTTTCATTTTGAGGTTGCATAATAATATATCATTTAATTTTTTTCTAGACCTAAGCTTAATAAGGAAACTGTTTTGAATTATTTATTTAGGAATTGAGGGCAGTTTAATTGTGCCACATTCTCTTTTTCTCACCCAGTGGTAGTTGTGTCTAATAGGCTGGGTTAACATTATAGTCACTGACTGTGGGGCAGAGAAGGTTTCAAGGACTAAGAATGAAGCTAATCAGTTCGGTCTCTAAAACTTGAATTTACTGTCTATAATATTCTAGACACTAACATTAATGCCTTTTCAGGTACCATATAAGTTAGAATTTTGCCTGGGTTTTTGTGGATCTACACTCTTGCTGCCCCTCCATTTCCTGTACTACCTGCATTGTCAGCTTATATATAGTTTTCTGCTTCATGATCTTAGACACAGCCTGAAATGTATTTAAAATTTGGTTTGGATAACTTCTGCTATCTGATGTTGCCACAGGTGTACTGGTTACAATTTCTGCCCTCCCACATTCAGCCAGTAGAGTTTTCTCCTCATCAGCATTGGGTCTGTAGCTTTAACTTTGACATGGATCAGTACAGTGCCTAATCCAAGCTTTTAAGTCTTCTTGCATCACTCATATCTGAATTTACCTCTGAAAAGCCAGTATGTTTTGAGAAAAGCAGAGAAACAAAAATATTTATGTTGGTGTTTTAACTTTTTGGTACAACAGTAGAATCTTAGGACTTTGTCAGCCTTGATTTATATTTTACATGGGATTTTTCATCTATTCTTTTGAGAAACAATAGCTGTAATTATTTTTTCCACAACATCTTTGAACAATTTTGTAACCAAGATAAAGAAGCTATAAGACAATTTGTCAACTATTTCCTGTCTATTCTCTGGAAGTGTTTAAGATTAATATTAATTCATTCATAAATGGTTGATAAAATTTTCTTGTGAAATCACCGGCTTTGGAGTTTTCTATGTGGATACTTGTATTATTTAGTTGGTTTGATTTGCTTCTTTGTTTTTATTAAGGATTTAATTTTCTTAGAAGTTATGGAAGAATTAAGATTTCGTACTTCTGTTAAATTTGTTAAATGTGCTTTTGTTGGACCAATAGAAAAAAAAAATAAAATGAGTTCAATTGATTTTCTGTAAAGAAAACGTTGTGGGCCGGGCGCGGTGGCTCAAGCCTGTAATCCCAGCACTTTGGGAGGCCGAGGCGGGCGGATCACAAGGTCAGGAGATTGAGACCCTCCTGGCTAACACGGTGAAACCCCGTCTCTACTAAAAAATACAAAACACTAGCCGGGCGAGGTGGCGGGCGCCTGTAGTCCCAGCTACTCGGGAGGCTGAGGCAGGAGAATGGCGTGAACCCGGGAGGCGGAGCTTGCAGTGAGCTGAGATCTGGCCAGTGCACTCCAGCTTGGGTGACAGAGCGAGACTCCGTCTCAAAAAAAAAAAAAAAAGAAAAAAAAGAAAGAAAGAAAACGTTGTGAATCACAGTTTCAGGTAGCAAGTATAACCAGTTAAATTGTGATACATTATTTTTAGTGCCAACTAGGAAGTATTGTGTTAAGGTAGTAATTTATAATATCTAAATATATGTATGACCAAAAAAGTTGTATGTACGGACCTAAAAACCCTATATAGAAATAAGGCAGCTGTGTTGGAGCCAGGTTGTACAATGTTTTTGCAACCTGTATGCTTCAGACACTTGAAACATTCACCAATAAATATGTTATTAGGCAGTTAAAACTCTTTATAAATGTAATGGTAAATGTGTCTAGATCTGAGGTTTTCAACCATACTCCAAACCAATTAAACAAGGATCTTAGTAGAGGCTTGCCATCTGTGTTTGTGGAAATTCCCAGATTATATTAAGGTAAAGCCAAATTTGAAAAACATTGATATTGGTAGATCAATAAGTGATTACTGTCAAGACAAAATGTATAGGTGTGAAGCACCAGGTTTTTGTTCTAGACTATCACAAGTTCAAATTAAAGTATGGAATGGGAATTCAATCTTCATGTTCCATTAATATTGTTATTGAATACTTACTATTATCTGAGACTAATCAAAACAACGGGAATGAAGCAGTGAACAAACAGTCTTAGCTCCTTGGTTTCATGGAGTATACATTTGGATTATAGTAAAGAAGGAGTAATAAAGGGAAAAATTTGGTATTGATAAGTGCTGTATTATACATAGAGTTATTTGAGTGAAGAGGTGAATGCTATAGATGGAAGATGAGGGAAGCCTATCTGAGTGGTTAAGAATTTATGTTTAAGGAATGAGAAAGAGAATGTAGTGAGAGTGGATTGTGGCAAGAAAAGGTGGCACAACAGCAGGCACAAGTTACCTCATAACAAGACTATTGTACAAACTAATGTGAATTTAGGTCTCACTGAGGTTTTCCCTTTGGGAGAGTATACAGTTTCAGAATTTAGGTCTCACTGAGGTTTTCCCTTTGGGAGAGTGTACAGTTTCATTTGCACCAAAACCATGAGGCCATCTTGGGTATAATGCAGAGAATAAATTAAAGAGAAATCAGAAAAGAAGGAAGAAGATTAATTGACGTGATACTCATGTACTCATATGTGGTTTTGTCTTGTATTAGGGTGAAAAGCATCAGTGATGAGAATAGATGTATTTTAGTCCATTTGCATTACTATAATGGGATACTTGAGGTTAAGCAATTTAATAAGAATAGAGGTTTATTTGACTCATGGTTCTGCAGACTGCACAAGAAGCAGGGTACCAGCATCTGCCTCTTGTGAGGGCAACCAGATGCTTCCACTAATGGTGGAAAGGGAAATTGAGCCTGTGTGTGAGGTCACATGGCTAGAGGGGAAGCCAGAGAGAGATGGAAGGGAGGTGCCAGGTTCTTTTTAACAACTAGATCTGGTAGGTGTCAGAATTTACCCATTAACTTGAGGATGGCACCAAGCATTTATCCTGCCCCATGAGCCAAACACCTCACATTATGTCATACAGCCACCATGGGGGATTATATTTCAACATGAGGTTTGGAGGGGTCAAGTATACAAATCATAGAAAGGAGGAAGGGTGCAGAGTATACTTTGGAATTTGAGCTGACAGAACTTGCTGAGGAATTTTACACAGAGACTACAGAAAAAAAATATGGAGTGACTTCTTAGTTTTTAAAATTGTGTTTGTTGATTTTTATTTTTATTTCCTTCAGCAACAAACAGAATAGGCAAGAAGATGGCAAAGACTAGAGAGGAAAATTAGGTGAAGAAGGTGAAATCAGGAGTGGAATTTTGTTTTGGCCAGTGTCAAGTTTTTTGCTTTGTTTTGTTTTTGTTTTGTTTTGTTTTGTTTTGTTGAGATGGAGTCTCGCTCTGTTGCCCAGGTTGGACTACAGTGGCGTGATCTTGCCTCACTGCAACCTCTGCCTCCGATTCTCCTGCCTCAGCCTCCCTAGTAGCTGGGACTCCAGGTGCGCGCCACCACACCTGGCTAGTTTTTTGTATTTTTAGTAGAGACGGGGTTTCACCATATTAGCCAGGATTGCAGTGTCAGGTTTGAGATGCCTAATAGAAACCCAGGCAAAAGTCTCCAAATGGCATTGGATATACAAGTCTGGATCTCAAACAGGCAGGCAGGCTAGAGGTAGAAGTTATTGAGTCTGATATATTATGCTAATTGAGGCAGACTCCCACTGAGTAAAAGAGTAAGGGTCATGGAGAAACTATAGACCATGGGGACTGTGATGATAGGATTATTGCCCAGAAAATGAAAAGACAAGGCAAAACCGATAGTCTGGGGTCAGGCTTAGGAGCAAACCAGTTTTTGGGAAAAGTTTTGGTAGACTCAGAAGTTAGATGTCAAGAAAGTGTTGAAGAAAATTAAGTAACCAGTAAAATTTTGTGAAGTAACAAAATGTTTAGGTTAAACAGTGAGCAAACAGAAAGACTGTGACTCCTTAATGTGGTCTGGAGACTTTCCTTTATCTTTTCAATGGGGCTGCAGTCAGTTCTGGAGTATGACAAATCTATGGCTCAAAATGAAATAGGGAGCTAACCAAGAGGCTTGTTAACTTAATGTAGAATAAGGCTAGAAATTGACAACGGATTGAGTCATGTGGAATATGTGGGCTGGTCAGATATTCCAGGTAAATATTCAACTTTTCCACTTCATAGAATTCTGTGGACTTAAATACAGGAATAGCATTGATTTTGCTGATCAACCAGAAAAGTATTTTCTTTGGAGGAAGAATGCTTACTAAAAATGTAAATACACACACACACACACACACACACTTATTAGCAAAACACAGTGATCCTAGCACCAGTAAGCAGTGTAATAAAAAACAGCAATTAAGTAAAATCAAATTTTCTGCTCAATTTGAACTCATTGGCATATAACGTCTACTGTATTTTTCCCAAGCTGTGTTTATGTAATTAAAGTGAAGAAAGAAGATTATATTACAGAGTATGTTTGTGATAGTAAAGGGAGTAAAATGTTTTATGAAAACAAATATATGAGAAAATTCTTTCAATCTAGGATTTTGTATCGTTTTGGCATAGTTTCCTTATATAATAAACAAGCCTTCTGCAGACAGCTGATTGGTTTCTACATTTTTCTTCAAGAAATATCTTAAGAACATTATTTCTGCACATCTGCAACATTTTTGAAGTATTTCTGATTTATTTATGGTAAATTACATAGAATCTGTTGCATCATCACAAAATATTCCAAGCAGAAAAAATTGTTACTTTGCAAGTAGGCGCATGACTGTAGTTATGAGGAAATGTTGTCACTTGTACATCAGGCCATTTTGGAGGAAGAAAACGTATCTGTTGTTTTTCTTTAATTTTTCAGGAAACACCAAATGAGTTTTCAATTAGTATTCATGAATTGTCTGCACAGGTCAGTAATCAAATTATTTTTTATGTGTCAGCATACTGAAGAAAAGTAGAACATCAGTGCTTACTCTGATGTAATGTAAAGTCAGCTGTTCAGAGGATTGATAATCTGCTTGGGAAGACATAAACTGTTCATTTTTTTAAGTCTTGTCTGCTGGCTATTAATACTTCCATTGCAGGCAAGAAAGTGAGCTATTTCTCCAGCTCACAGTTACAGTAAGAGGTATAAGAGGCAAAAGAAGCATTATTAAAAACTTCCCACCTGAGATTAGATTTTTTTAAGGCTTCTTGTAGCCTGTATCATGACCAGACATCTCAGAACTTTTACATTCATAATCATCTCTATCCCATTACTAACATAATTTAAATATAGATCTATGGACAAATGAAGTAGAAATATCTATTTACTTTATCCTGATTTGAGGGAGAGGTAAAGTCAAATGTAATTATAGCATCCAGTAAGAAAAAGAGCTGAGAAAAAAGCAGTGCACTGAAAGGTGTGTACCAGGTAACCACAGGGCAATCACTAGTTGCAGCTGTGACTGGAGGCATTGCAAAAGGCTAATGAAAAAAGACTGACCTATGTGTAATCCACCACCTACCTAACCTCTCTCTCTTCATTCCAGCCTTCCTTGTTCAAATGTCACCTGCCATGAATATAGTTGGAGCCATAAGGCTTCTCTTAGGCCCCCTAGAGTCAAAGTACATTGCATTTGCCAGGCTTCTTGGCTCCTTCAAGAAGCTCTCACCTCTGCATTGGACCCCCATCTGTACTGTTGTCCTCACCAGAAATGTTAAAATGATTGTCCCCCAAAGGACAATGGTGGCAGTGCTACAAAGACCTTAGTGTAAGGTTGAAATAGAAAAGGTTCCAATTCCTTGTCCTATACTATCTTTAAACTCTCCATAATACTATTAACAAAGTAATTATAGTTGGATGACCTTTACTGATTATCTAGAGTGAATGACGATTTGCATCCAAGCATAGCACAAACAAAACAAAACAAAACCCCAAGCAAACCAAAATGCAATGTAATAATTACTGCTGTATACCAATATCCCCCACTCTCTACACAGGTGCTATCTGACTCTACTCTTTTCTTAGATCTTTATCCATTGCTATTTTTATAGGTCCCTTATCTTTCTAAAATTTTTACAAATCTATCCTCCCTTGGTAGTTGCCTGGACCCTCATAGCTTTGCAAGAACATGAATGATTATTCTCTTTTTTTATTGTACAAAATAATTCAGATCTCTCTTCCTTATTCTATTCATTTAGGATATGTCCAGAAGGCATCATTTCTCTTCACTTTTCAAAGTTCCATCAGGGTGTTTTCCTAAATAATATAATCTATCTAAATGTTGTCACTCCCTTGAAGGTAGAAGATGCTATAGATTGCATTCAATTCTTTTTCAAATAATTACATACCCATACAGATATATCTATATCTAGGTCTAGATGGGTATAGCTATAGATAATATGTGTGTAGTTATCTGTAAAATAATACATATAGATATGAAGAAACTCTTGTTCATATTCAAGTACAGATTGCATCATAGTTAAATGCTCATATGTTTGGGGGAACTATAGGCAAACTTACGTGGAAGACTCTTCTTATTGGGCTTCACACATTGGGAGCAGCTTTTACCTTAGAGCATCTTAAACATCAGTGTTTGTCCCCTGAAATTGATGGCTAATAGAAGGCTAATTATCCCCACTCTGAGCTCTTTATATGATGTCTTTGTGACAATGCACCAACTGATATGGCTTGGCTCTGTGTCCCCACCCAAGTCTCATATCAAATTGTAATCTCCATATGTCAGGGGAGGGATCTAGTGGGAGGTGATTGGATTATGGGGACAGATTTCCACCTTGCTGTTCTCAGGATAGTGAATGAGTTTTCATGAGATATTATCATTTAAAAGTGTTTGGCACCTCCCCCTTTTTTTCTCTCTCTCTCCTGCTTCACCATGGTAAGATATGCTTGGATCTGCTTCAACTTCACCACGATTATAAGTTTTTGAGTCCTCCCAGCCATGCTGCCTTTACAGCCTGTCCAACTGTGGGTCAATTAAACCTCTTTTCTTCATAAATTACCGAGTCTCAGGTAGTTCTTTATAGTAGTGTGAGAACAGACTAATACATCAACTATGCAAGCTTTAGAAAGGGAACATATTAACTTTACAATAATCTGAATGACTTCAAATTAATATATTAAATATCCATTCTGTTACGTAAAATGCTTTCATTAAATGTTTATTGATAACAAAATGAAAAGAGGGAAGAAGAAAAAACTGTTTCCACCTCCTTAGATATTTTGGCTAAAGTGTCTCAAAATTATAGGGATTGTATTGTTTCTTCAATAAGGACATTTGACATGTATTTAGTATTTCAATCATGGTTTTGCTTTGTTTGGCATATAGTCAATTTTTCAAGCTCCCTTTCCAAACCATCAGCCATGTCAGTCATTATGTCCAGGGGAATGTTTCATGATGTTTAGGGACAGGGATTTTCTTTGACAGACTTTGCACTCCTAAAAAAGACACAGTCATGATAGGTAGATAGCTTCCTTCAAATACTTATTGTTTTTATTGTGAAAATAATGTCTGCATATTCAGTAGCCATTCTGCATCTACGAGGTAACAAACAGCAGACAAGTCAATCTGAGCTAAGTCTAGCAGAGCAGGAAAAAAAGCATAATTAAAATAATGCTTTCAGAATTCTACCTCCAGACTGTTATTTTTTATTAAAGTGTTGTTTAAACATTCTGAGTGTAATATCCCATTAATGCACACATTTGAATTCCTAACCAATACATTCTGACAAAGGGATTTTTCAAGTATAGCTATAGAACTGTTCAGTTCCAAGTTTCTACTCAGGACATCTTGGGAAATACTGACAGAAAAATAAACAACCATCCTTTAATCTTGGTTTGCTTTATTATGATTCATCCAGTCCAGTGAAATCATGACTGACTCATCAGTTTCTGGTCCTATGATGAAAAATGAGGTTCAGTTTCATTAAGCATAATTGTTTCTTCATGTACTATAAACTAGCATCTAGAATTGGTTTATTTGCCAAGAGAAACTGTTATTTTGATATATTTTAATTGGAAGCAATTGTAGCATTTTTCTGCAAATAATACTGAAAATTACTTTCTATTCATGTGATTACAATATCTTTGCTAGTATTTATATAAATATTGTTTGGATATTAAAACATACCATATCAATATTTCTTCAGGTGATGTAGAATCAAGAATGTACCCTGTAATTGCTACTGGTTTTATAGATGGTCAGAGTTAGAACTTTTTTAAAGATGAGATTGGAACCATCATAAAACAAATGAACAATTATGCAAATAATTGCTGTTATACCATTTTAGCAATTCAAATTAATATGGGACTTTGTTGTTTCTTTGCTTGAAGTTTCTTCATCAGTTGGTTAAACTCAGACTTTATGCATTGTATGATTTAATGGCTGTAGATGACATTCATATAGAAAGCAAGATGTAAAGGTGAAGGAAGCTGCTGTGTATTTTGATTCTTTATGTCAAAAATAAAGAAAAATAACCACTTTTCAGTGATTGTTCTAAGTATTGTGTGATACATACATAACTTATCATAGTCTACTGATGTCATTTTACCAGTTGAGTAAAATGTCTTCTATTATGGCCATTTATCCTCCGGTTTATAGTATAATTGTCTTAATCATTTCCTCTCTATATATATTTGGAACCACATCAGACAATGCTATAATTTTTGCTTCAACAATCTGACACACAATAGTTTCTTCCTATCAAAGGGGGATATCTTCCATGACTACCAGGGGATACCTGAAATCATGGATAGTACTGAACCCTATATATACTATATTTTTCTTTCCTGTACAATCACATCATCAGGGCAGGTAGCACGTACAATATGGGTACACTGGAGAAAGGAATGATGCATGTTCTGGTAGGGTGGAGCTAGATGATGGGAGACTTCATCGCACTGCTAAGAATGACACAACATTTAAAATTTATGAATTGTCTTTCTGAATTTTTTCATGTAATATTTTCATAGTGTGGTTGACCAAAGGTAACTGAAACCATAGAAAAAGAAACCTCAGTTAAGGAAGAACTGCTGTATAGATGCAGTTTGACTTGTGATTTTTCTGCTTTACCACAGGTTTATCAGAATGTAACCCGTAATAAGTTGAGGAGCATCTGGGCTTACAGTGTTTTGAATTATGATTTTTTTGACTTTATGATAGCTTTTTGGATATTAAATACATTTCTGACTTGTAATATTTTCAACTTAAAATGGGTTTATCAAGATGTAACCCCATCAAAGTCAAGAAGTATCTGTACTTTAGAAGACTCAGGAGGAAAAGTCTTTTTTTGTTTTATTTATTTTTTCGATTACCATGTTCTTCCTTCCTGATATTCCGAAATTTCTACTATTATATACCCATCAAAATTAAAATATGTATATTATATATGTTCCTTCTTTTATCATTTTTCTGTTTAGATAGCTTCCTCTGGCCATTATTTTATGGTCGGTCTACTGTAGATGAATTCTCTTATTATTCCTTTATCTGGAAATATCTTCATTTTCCATCATTGCTGAAGAATATTTTTACTGGGTATAGGATTCTGGAATGACAAATCTTTTCTTACTGTATTTGAAACATGATGTGTTTATTTCTGGCCTCCATGGTTTCTAGAGAAAAATTCGCTGCCATTCACATTGATTTCCCCTATACAAAAGCGTTCCTTCTTTCCTGTTGCATTCAATATTTTTTCTTTGTCTCAGTTTTCAGAAGCTTTACTATGATGTGTCTTACTATGGAATTATTTGGGTTTATTCTGTTGGAAGTTCACTCAACTTCTTGAATCTATAGGTTTATGTCTTTTTCTGAAATTGACTAGCATTATTTCTTCAAGTACTTTTTCAATTCTATCCTTTCCTCCTCCTCCTCTCCGTGTGCAGCCCCAGTTAAATGAATGGTAGATTTTTTTCTTGTAATCCTAAGGTGTCTGAGGCTCTGTTCATTGTTTTTTCAATCTGTTTCCTCTCTGTTACTCAGATTGGGTAATTTCTAATGTTCTGTCTTCCAGTTTCTGTCTCTTTCATTATGCTGTTTAACCCATACATTGAGATTTATTTTTGCAATTGTACTTTTCATTTCTAAATTTTTAATTTAGTTTTTTCTTTTTTTTTTTTATTTCTTTGCTGGAAATCTTCTCCATACTTTGTGTGTTGCCAAATGCTCATTCACGTTTTTATGGGGACTGCTTTAAAATTTTGTTGGCTATACCTAACACCTCTGTATTTTGTGTTTGGGGTTATTGTCTTTCTCTCAATTAGTTAAGATACTTCTGGTTCTTAGAAGGATGAGTCATTTTTTATTGAAACCTGGGCACTTGGTTATTATTTTGAGACTCTGGATCTTACTAATTTTCAATTTACCTGATTTTCTCTGACACTACTCCAGTAGGGAAAGAGGAAGGTGCTGCCTTGTTACTGCCAATTGGAGATTAAAGTCCAGGTTTCCCTCTTTAATCTCTGTTGACACCTTTATTCTTCTCTCAAATCATCCTAGAGGTGGGTAGAAGATGGAATGCTTGTGAGTCTCATCTTAGCTGAGTTTAGGTAGAAGTCTAGGCTACCCATGGAAGCTGCTGCTGGTGTAGGTGGGGTTGGTCCTACAGTTTTTTTGTTTTGTTTTGTTTAGTTATTTTCTGTGATATTTGGTTGAAGAAGAGTAGTTATTGTCTAACATTTTAATGCTAGGCTTCCCCTTTCCTAGATTTTCGGTAATAAAGAGCTAGACATCAAACTTTGTTTTATGGTTTTGTTGTATTCTTGGTGGTGGTGTTGGTGGTGGGTGTGTGTGTGTGTGGTCTCAATGGAATTTCTGTGTGGCTGGCTTATTGAACACTCAACCTTAAATGTCTTAAGTAAAAAAGCAAATTGAGGAAGCTCACTGTTACAGGATTTTTGAGGGTGTTGCTTTTCTGGCTGGAAACCTGTGACTGCTTGTGCCTTTTCCCAAGTTTTGCTCAGTCCTGCCTGGTCCAGGATTTTGTTGGGGGGTGTTGCTTTTTCTGGCTGGAAACCTCTGTGAGCTGCTTGTGGCCTTTTCCCAGTTTTGGGCCAGTCCCCCTGCCTGTCCAGGAATTTGGGGGTGTTGCTTTTCTGGGCCCTGGAAACCTCGTGTGACTGCCTTGTGCCTTTTCCCCAAGTTGGCCCTCAGTCCCTGCCTGGTCCACTTGGCCTGCAGGCCTACACTCCAGCTCATGATACCAGCCTGGATCTCTACCCTTCATGAAGAGACTGAGTGGATGGCAAGAGGTGTGTGCGTGAACAGCCCCATGGGGGTCCCAGCCACTGCGCAGTCAAGCACACTGACTGCTGCAGTGGGGCCGTCAGCTCCAGGTGCCAGCTCATTACAAGGCTGTGGCTGGACCAGGCGCACCAAAAGCACCTTCTATAGCTGGCACTGGGGAACGTGATGGTACCTGGAGGCTTGGAGACTCCAGGGACTGCAGGGGTTCAAAGGGAGACTCAAAGCCTTTCCTAGGGGAGCTTTCAGGTCTGGGCTCCCCAAAGGGTCACAGCTCTTCTCTCCTTCTCGTCACACACAATGTGATGAGCAAGAAACTGTTTCAGCTCTGTTTGTATTACAGCTCTTTACACTCCTCCACCTGGTGGGTCCCAAGTTCTGGTCCTGCATCCCGGAAGAATGATGTACCCAGACAAGTGGAGGGTGAGTAAGACAGTGGAGTTTTCTTGAGTGATAGAACAGTTCAAGAAGACCTAGAGTGGCTAGCTCTTCTCCACAGGCAGGCCATCCTATTGAGTATTCAGCTCTCAGCAGAGAGGTAGCTCTCCTCTGTAGCGGGTCATCCTGTGTCCGGAATTGGTGGGTTCTTGGTCTCGCTGACTTCAGTAATGAAGCCACGGACCCTCACGGTGAGTATTACAGTTCTTAAAGATGGTGTGTCTGCAGTTTGTCCCTTCAGATGTTCAGATGTGTCTGGAGCTTCTTCCTTCTGGTGGGTTCGTGATCTCACTGACACGAGTGAAACTGCACACCTTCCCAGTGAATGTTGCAGCTCTTAAAGGCGGGGCATCTGGAGTTGTTCTGTTCCTTCCTCCCGGTGGGTTCATAGTCTCGCAGGCCTCAGGAGTGAAGCTGCAGACCTTCACTGTGTGTAACTCCCAGTGATGGTAGTCTTGCTCGCCTCAGGAGTGAAGCTGCAGACCTTCACCCTGAGTGTTATAGCTCATAAAGGCAGTGAGGACCCAAAGAGTGAGCAGAAGGAAGATTTATTGCAAAGAGCCATAGACCAACTCTTCCACAATGTTGAAAGGAAAAGCAGCCAATTGCTACTGGCAGGCTTGGGCAGCCTGCTTTTATTCCCTTATCTGGCCCCACCCACATCCTGCTGATTGGTCCATTTTACAGGGAGCTGATTGGTCTATTTTACAGAGAGCTGATTGGTCCGTTTTGATAGAGTGCTTACTCTAACTAGATAGAAAAGTTGTCCAAGTCCCCACTAGGTTAGCTAGATACAGAGTACTGATTGGTGTATTTACAAACCTTGAGCTAGACACAGAGTGCTGATTAGTGTATTCACAATCCCCTAGCTAGACACAAAAGTTCTCCAAATCCCCCACTAGACTCAGGAGCCCAGTTGGCTTCACCTAGTGGATTCCGCACAGGGGCCGCAGGTGGAGCCTTCCAGTTCAGCGCCCTGCACCAGTACTTCTCAGCCCCTGGGTGGTTAATGGGGCCCAGCGCTGCAGAGCAGCGGGCAGCGCTCCTTGGGGAGGCTCAGGCCACGGAGAAGCCCACGACGGGGGTGAGGGTGGGAGAGGGGTTAGGGCATGGCGGGCTGTAGGTACTGAGTCCTGCCCCGCGAGGAGGCAGCTGAGGCCAGGCGAGAACTGGAGCGCAGCAGCACCGGCGGGCTGGCACTGCTGGGGGACCCAGCGTATCCTCTGCATCTGCTTACCCAGTGCTAAGCCCCTCACTGCCCTGGGCCGGCACTGCCAGCGGGCAGGTCCAGTGCGGGGCCCGCGGAGCGCGCGTCGGCGCCTGCCAGAACTCGAGCTAGCCTGAGTGCTGCCGGCAGCCCCGGTTCCCCCTCGCGCCTCTCCCTCCACACTTCCCAGCAAGCAGAGGGAACCGGCTCTAGCCTTGTCCAGCCCAGAAAGGGACTCCCACAGTGCAGGGGGCGGGGTGGGGGGGGGCTGAAGTTCTCCTGAAGCGCCGCCAGAGTGGACGCCAAGGCCAAGGAGGTGCAGATAGTGAGGGCTGCTAGCATGTTGTCACCTCTCAATCCCGTCGATCTCCTTAGCTCTCAGCAGATAGGAGACCCTGGAGTGGGAAGCTCCTCTCTGCAGTTGGTTGTCCCATCCTCTTCCAGTTGCCTCTCCATCCTCTCCTGGAGTGTTGCTGAGTCTGGGGGTTTCCATGGCCTCAGAGGGGAGGAAGTACATCCTTATTGGTCCATGCAGGGAAAAGCATCACACATTTCCACTCCTGTCCTTGGGACTGACAGCCTGGCCCCAGGCTTCAGACCTTCCCCTGGCTTGAAGGTGGGGCTCTTCCAGGGACAACACGCTCTTCCGCCCTGGGGCCTTTCAGTCTCCTGCTGCTGTTCATGGTGCCCAGGCTCTTTATGCCAAGGGCCACCTGCAGCCCAGGACAGGGCTGTTTTCAGCCTCCCCACCCCTTCATTCTCCCTCCCGTACTCATCAGTGCCCAAAGTCTGGAGGGGGCTGAGGTAGCAGGGGGCTGGTGTGTCAGTGCTGCCTGAGCATGTGCACGTCCGGCTGGGCTGCAACAGCACCCCGACTTGGCTCCATTTTTGCTCTGAGATTGGAGTTGGCCTTGGGAGCAGGGAGAGGCCAGGCAGCCAGAGCAGACACCTCCGAACCTATAGGCGGTAATGGGGAACCTTCCTGTCCCCCAGAGTGCAGCGATGCCTGGGTCTGCTGCCGCAGCTAGATAGCTACAGCTACACCCAGGAAAGCAGGGCTCCTGCCTGCTTCCGACACCCAAGAGAGAGGCCCATGTCCACAGCTACGACTTGGGCTGCTGGAGCCAAGCCTAGGAGGGTGAGACAGCCACCTACTCCTGGCTTCTGCAGGCTCTGTGGAGGGCAGTACCCCCTCAGGCCCAGCTCTGCCCCAGAGCCCCTTTCTGCCCACCCATCCGTGCCTGACTGAAGTGCTCTCCGACTGGCGGGCAACTTGGCCCAGCCCCATCATGGTAGACTCTGGGGGGTTCCCAGGTTGGGCTACGGGGACTGTCTGCCACCTCCCCGTGCCCTCCCTGCAGTGGTGGCAGGCTAGAGTGGCGACATGGGGCCAGGGGCCAGAATGGCAGAGGCTGCTGACCTGACAGTGGGTCCTGTCAGGCTGAGCAAGGGTAGGGGCGGCACAGTCAGCTGCCTCCAGGATATAGGGCATAGGGGACACAGGGCACAGGAGTTCCAACACTGCCACTGCTGCTCCCACCCGCAGCGACCTGCCCACACCCCCCCCCCCACCCCCTCGGCAGCCAGCGTCATGGCAGTGGCTACTCTGGACAGCCCACTACTGCCATCATCACTACCACATCATTTATTGAGTTCTGAGGTTCCTAGCGTGTCTACCTTCTCTCCGCCTTTCAAGAGTCTTCTTAGCTTGATTTTAAGTACAATATGCAGAGTTTTTAGTTGCACTTAGCAGATGGAATTGGGAAAAGTATATCTATCTATCTTCCCATAAGCAAAAGTACATTTGCTATATCTTTTTTTAATTTACTGGACAGTGTTCTGTTGTATGGGCAGATACCATTTCCTCATTACTCAATTGTTGTTTCTAGTTTTTCACATACACCAATAAAGCCATATTAAAGACATAGATCACAGGATTTTGTCTGCAAAAAGGTTGTCATTCTGTTAGTGGTGGAAGAGATCTGAATTACCAGTGGTGAATCACACAGATATGCCACAACCTCAATTCTTGCCTCCTCAGAAGAAATAATTCGACTGAGGGGCCTAAGGCAGAAGGAGAGACCTAGGCAAGTTTCAGAGCTAGTGAAAGTTTATTGAATAGCTTTAGAACTGCAAGGAAAGGAAAGAAGAAGGAAAAGTGCAACTTGGAAGATGACCAAGCGGGTAACTTGAGAAGCCAAGTGCACAACCTGACCTCTTGAATTGGGGTTTTATACATAGGCATACTTCCAGGATCTGGCCTACTTCTCCCAACTCCTGAGATATTATTGGGAAGCTGCTGACCAGTTTCAGGTGTTTTCTGTTAGGAGTCTGCCTTTCCCTGGCACTGGTCGTGACCAATTGTTACTTTAGAGAAACAGTTACCAACCACCTGACCATTAACTGATGGTCGCCCAATACTCCTGGGGTGTGTGTGGGGGGAAGCCATCTCCTGCCCTGCTCATACCCGACCAGCCACTGTAACAATTCTACTTCGGTAAGTACCTTAAAATGAGATTGCTGTGTTGTATGGTTAGTATGTTTTGTAACTGTAAGGAACTGCCAGACTGATTTCCTGAGTAATTATAACATTTTTCATCACATCAACCACACATTACGTATCTCGTTGTTATGTATTTTCTTATTTTCAGCACTTACATTTTCACTTTTTTTTTTTTAAATTAAGCTGTCTAATAGATGTGGCAAGTTGCTTAGTCAAGATATTCAGAAATACATATGCATCCCAGAAAGAGACTGAAATCGAACATTGTTGTTTCCTAAGATTATGGTACAACTTCCTATTTGTTTAGATCGTGTATTGGTATCTTTTAAGAGTACTTTATATATGAACTCTAGTCTTTTCCTTTTTATAAATTTATTATGAAAACATTTGTATTTTAATACCATCATTAATGAAATACATTTCCCATTTTTATAGGAATTTATTCTTAGAGTAGAAGAGAATTATTAGTTGCTAATATTATCTTGTACCTACCTTACATGGTTTAGAAAACTTGTTAAAACTCTGATAGATTTACTTTACTAAGGCTTCTTGAGTTTTATAAAATACAATATTAGGAGCAAAATATATATCTTTTATGTTTTCATATGTTATGACAATTATTTTGCTTTTCTTATTTCTTTTTCCAAAATGTATCAGCACAATTTTTTAAACTTTTGATTTTTATGTACATGAGTGTATATGTTTATGGAGTTCATGAGATATTTTGATACAGGCATGCAATGTGTAATAATCACATCAGAATAAATGGAGTATCCGTCACCTCAAGGATTTATCATTTCTTTGTGTTACCAACATTCTAATTATACTCTTTCAGTTATTTTAAAATGTACAATAAATTATCGTTAACTGTAGTCACCCTGTTGTGCTATCAAATACTGGATCTCATTCATTTGCTATAACTGTTTTTTATCTAATAACCATCCCCTACTACCCTTCCCAGCCTTTGGTAACCATCATTCTAATCTTCATCTCTATAAATTCAATTGTTGAAATTTTTAGCTCCCACAAATAAGTGAGAACATGCAAAGTTTGTCTTCCTGCACCTTCATTATTTCGCTTAACACACTGTCCTCTAGTTTCATCCATGTTGCAAATGACAGAATCTCATTAGTTTTATTTTATTTTATTTTATTGACTGATGATGGGTACTTCATTATATACACATACCACATTTTATTTTTCCATTCATCTGCTGATGGACACTAAAGTAGCTACAGTGAATAGTGCTGCAGTAAATATGGGAGTGCAGATGTTTCCTTTCTTTGGGATCTATACCTAACAGTGACATTGCTGGATCATATGCTAGCTCTTTTTTTTTTTTTTTTTTTTTTTTTTTTTTTTTTTTTTTTTTTTTTTTTTTTTTTTTTTTTTTTTTTTTTTTTGTGGAACTTCCAAACTATTCTCTACATTAGTTGTATTAATTTACATTCCCACCAACAGTGCATGAGGGTTTCCTCTTCTCCACATCCTCATTAGCATTTTTTATTACCTGTCATATTGATAAAAGCCATTTTTGCTGGAGTGAGACTATATCTCATTGTAGTTTTGATTTGCATTTCTCTGATGATCAATGATGTTGGGCATCTTTTCATATACCTGTTTGCAATTTGTATAGGCTTCTTTTGAGTGATATATGTTCAGATCTTCTACCCATTTTTTAATCAGATCATTAGATATGTTTTTCCTGTTGTGTTGTTTGAGCTCTTATATATCTATGTTGGTTATCAGTCCTTTGTTGGATGGTTAGTTTGCAAATATATTCTCCCATTGTGTGAGCTGTGTCTTCACTTTGTTGTTTCCTTTGCTGTGCAGAAGTGTTTGGACTTTATGTGATCCTGTTTTCCATTTTTGCTTTGTTTGTCTGTGGGGTATCAACAAATCAATAAATTTCTGCTCACTCCAATGTCCTGGAGTGTTTCTCCAATGTTTATGTTTAGTAGTTTCATAGTTTGAGATCTTAGGTTGAAGTCTTTAATCCATTTTGAAACATTCCCAACACCTCAAAAATTACCTATGTTTCTGTGGGTAATTCTTCCCTCTGAACTAGCTTGTGAAACATTACATATGTGATTTTTGTCACTAGATTAATTTGAATTTCTTAGAAATATACATTGAAATCAAATATATGCTCCTTTGTGTCCAGCTTTTTTCACTTAGTGTAGTGTTTTTGAGATCTATTGATGTTGTTGCATGTATTTGTTGTTGGTTTATAATTTTTATTGATAATTAGTATTCAAATGTATTATCTATTACATACTATTGATGTGCATTTTACTTGTTCTTGTTTTTGGATATTACAAATAAAGTTACTATGAACATTATGTACATGTCTACTTGTACATATAGTTTTAAAAATGTATACTTAAATGTTGCCTGGTTTTGAAGTCATTTAATGAAATGGAACTGTTATTTTGTAATTTTTATTTGGTAGTATATGGTGATGCAATTTGTGAAAAGTAATTTTAAGTACTGCTGTCTTGTGCAACAAACTCAATAATTTTAGTACCTTTTTTGTGGCTTCCTTAAGATTTTCCATTTATAAAAACTTGCTACGGCAAAAAAGAAAAAAAAAATTACTTCTTTTGATAAGCTGTATAATGTGTAATTATTTGTCAAATTCATTTTTGCTTAGTACACTAAGTAAGACCCCTGTACAATGTCGAATAGCAAGTGCTGACATCCTTAACTTGTTATAAATTTTAGGTGGGAAGATACGGTATTTTGCCATTATGGTGCTAGTTTGTGGTTTTATCGAATGCCCTTTATTAGCTTGATGAATTTTCTTCTATTCTTAGTTTGTATAAATGAGTGTTGAATTTTGCCAAATGCTTTTCTGCATCAAATGTAATCATTATATGTTTATTAATTTTGATTCTGTTTATATGGTGAAATGTTGAATAATCTTGCTTAAATAAACTTTACTTGGTTAATAGCATATTTTTATCTTGTGGTACTTAATTTACTAATATTTCACTAGGAATGTTTACATGTGTGCTTTAAATGATATTGGTCTGTAGTGTTTCTCTTATAACATAGTGTCTTGTCTGGTGTCACACAGCAGCTAATGGCCCTATTAAATGAGTTGGAAAGTGTTTCCTGCTTCCTTAATACACTTAGACATTTAGTCAACAATGAACACTAAATTGTATTAGTTCTTTTGGAATATTTCAATGATTTTTAATATAAATTACATGACAAATTTTGGTCTCAGTGTATTATTTCCTTAATACACTACTGTATTCTATTTGCTAACATTTCATAACACTTGTTTAAATCTTTGTAATCCTGATTAAGATTTGAAATCAGTGTCCTTTTGTGACAAATTTCTTTTTGGTTTTAATATTAACTAGAATTGTGCTTAATAATTAAAAGTGTTTTAATCAAGGGTTTTACAGCAGAAGTTTTATTATCTGAATATAATTTGCTCTGTCACATAGATTTAGTTTTGGCATGTCCTTCTTTATTTTCTAGTTTGTATATTCTCTTTTGATTTCTTATTTGATGCAATTGTGTAGTGTGCATTTAAATCATTAATTATGTTGATTACTTTTTCTTAGCAATTTCTAAATATATTTTTCTTGGTCACACAGGTTACTTATAATAATGCACATATTTGGACTTGGTAAATGTGTTGTTTTCAACACATGGTCACATTTTATTTCTGTTTTTGTTTTTGTTCTTTTGAGACATAGTCTCACTGTGTCACCCAGTATGGAGTTCAGTGACATGAACCTGGCTCACTGCAAATTCCACCTCCTGGGTTCAAACGATTCCCTTGCCTCAGCCTCCTGAGTAGCTGGGATTACAGGCCCACACCACCATGCCCAGCTAATTTTTGTATTTTTAATAGAGGCTAGATTTTGCTGTGTTGGGCAAGCTGGTCTCGAACTCCTAGCCTAAAGTGATCCTCCTGCCTTGGCCTACCAAAGTGCTGGGATCTCAGGCATGAGTCACTGCACCTGGGCCATGGTCACACTTTGTATGAGTTTTACATATATTTAACAAATAATATATATTCTCTCCATAAATAAGAAAAAGATGTATCTATGTATGTTAATTTAAGATTGTTGATTATATTATTCAGTTTGTTGATATTTCAACTTCTTTTTTCTTGATCAGGTCTATCAAAATTTGAGCAAGGAATGTAGAAGTTTCAGAATTTTCACCAAAATGTGTTCAGTGATATACATTTTTCATCAGTCCAGCCTGGAACCTGATAAACCCCTTCAATTTGCATGTTCCAGTTTTTCTTCAAGTAAGATAAATTTTCTTCTATATTTTGTTTAAATATTAGCTCCTCTTTACCTGTTTGTATTTATTGTTTTATACATGAATTTTATGTATTCTGGCATCTATTTATATGTCTCACCAATTGTTGCATGATTTCTCTTTTGTTGCTTTGCTTTGGAAGTATACATTGCTCTTAATTTTCCCGGTCACTAGTTCAAAACTCTATATGACTCATTCATGTAATTCATTTTTATTTTTGTTAAAAAAAATTAAACTTTAGGTATTCTATCACACTGGATCACTTTACTTAGTTGTGAGGAGAATGTCTTATGTTTTCTTAAAATTTAATAACAAGTTTTATACATTGATGGTATTCTAAGAGCTGAGAATAAAAATATAATTTGTGATGAAATAAAGGGGAACAGCAAATGCATATTTCAGGACTTAAATACTTCGGAAAAAGGAAATAATCCATGTGATAATCTATAGAAATGGCATTTCATAGTGATAACATCAATGCAAAAAGCCTAGAGGCATTACAGTTCAGAAAATTCTATGCGACCAAGTTTAGAAATTCTGGCTTCTCCTCATCACGTGGAATGGAGTCAACTGAGTTTGCCAGGGTTGTTCACTTAAAGAATACAGAATTGTCAGGATATGGATACTTTTCTAATGCATAGCAATGACAGGCTGGGACAGCCTGCACTTAGTATGCTAAAAGAAATCCTCACAAATTAACTAAACTCAAAATATGAATTTTCTGAGAATTTAAGCCTTCTCAGATTCTGATCTTTTGGTTTTTGGTTTTCACTTATTTACCTGATCTCGCCAATGATAAAAATCATGGTCTTTGGTGCACATAAAATTTCTTCCCACCTCTAACCAGTAGGACCACTTAATTGGTTGCCGCGTCATTTTTCCTGCTAATTGGAAAGGAGGGTTAGTTATATATGTGTACTCAGAATGCTGTCTTTCAATTTCTACATATTCTTAATATAATATTTAAAATTTTTCTACTCGCAGAAACATGCGAAATATTATTTCAAATTTTATTTCTATGTTTTCTTCATTAGGTTTGTCAGAGATGCATGTAATCACTGATGTCCTCCAAAGACCTAGTTTAGATTTAAATATTGATTACATCATTTTTCATTTTAAATATTTTATTTTATAATTCATGCCCTGGGGCTCTACAATCAGTAGGTGGCAAAGCCAGCCAAGACTGTGTTCTTCCCTTCAGGACAGTGTGGGCCCCCAGGCCCCAAGTGCCATCCGGGAGCCCGGACTAGAGTCATAAACCTTAGACACCTACATAGTGTTCTGCTGTACTGCAGCTGAGCTGGCAGTGAAACTGTAAGATGCATTGCTTCCTACCCTTCTCTCCTAAAGATACAGGAGCTGCACTGCATGGCCACTGCCACCACAGGCCCACAGGGAGCTCTGCCAGGCTTCTGCTGATGTTCTCTTAAGGCCCAAGGGCTCTGAAGTCAGCTTGTGGTGAAGGCTGCTTGGCCTAGGACTCACCCTTGAGGCCAGTGGACTCTCTTCTAGCTCAGGGCAGGTTAAAAACTGCCATCTGAGAACCAAGTCCTAGAAATGGGGTCACCAGGAGCCTGCTTGGTGCTACTCTCCTGTGGCAGAGCTAGTACCTAAGGTACAAGACAAAGTGCCATTTACTTTTCAGTCCACTTTTCTCAAGCATAAGGGGTCTCCCCCACGGCCACTATGTGTGGGAATGTGCTGAGTCTAACTTGAAGCAAGCCTCAGAGTCCCACTCAGGATCCACCATGTACTCCCTGAGTATTGCAGCTGGTTATTCAGGGCCCAAGGATCTTCAGTTAGCAGATTATGTATTCTGCCATGACTGGATCCTTCCCTTCAAAGCAGCAGGTTCCCTTGTGGTCCAGAGTATGTCTAGAATTATTATCCAATATCTAGGGGCCTGGAAAAAGGACCTCACCACTCTGACCCATGCCGTGTCCTGCTGTGGCTGAGCTGGAAGAGAAAGTCTTTCCCAGTCTTCCCTCTCCTCTTCTCAAGTGAAAGGAAGGAGTCTCTTTTGGAGCCATCAGCTGTGCAGCCTGGGGTTTAAGGGAGGAGTGGTGCCGTCCCTCCCCTAGATACCACAGCTGGTGTCTCAGTAGATTGTGTCCCCCTCACCCCAATTAACTGACTCTGAGCCCACTTTAGCACTAGGACTTGCCTAGGAGTTATAGTCCTTGTGACCTAGACTGCCTTTCTATTTTACTTAGAGCCCCAGAGCACTCCAGTCCAATGTGTCAAGGTTTACAGGAACTTAAGTTCCCAGCTAGGATGGGAAATTCCCCCTCTGGCTAGGGTTAGTTTAAATAGTCTTTCCATGGGAAGATGTCCACTGAGCTTGTTCCAATTTTGGTTTCTGCAATAACAGGGAAACACTGAGTTCAATACAATGTCTCAAAATTGCTGTGCTCTCCTTCTCCAAGGCACACAGATTTTCTCATCATGCTGCATGGCCATTGCCACGGGATTGGGGAGAGGTGGCATAGGAAATTCAAGACTGTTTTCCTACCTTTTCAGTACATCTTTCAGTGATATAAAATTAAAACAAGATGTTGTGAGGGCTCACCTGATTCTTGGTTCTTATGAAGGTGGTGTGTGTGTGTGTGTGTGTGTGTGTGTGTAGATAGTTGTTAAATTGGTGTCCTTGCAGGGGAGTGATTGGTGGAGTCTGCTATTCTTCCATCTTGCTCCACCCTTCTGTCATTAATTTGGTTTAGTCCTGATTGGGGCATACATCATTTACTGAGAAATATATTTATACTGAATAAAATTTTTAGCTCACAAAATTACTAGTTGTTTATAAAAGAATAATTTACTATTGCTTACTGTCATTTCTTTTGAAAACCTTTAGAAGATTTTTTTTTCTGATCAATAACATGAGGAAATATTTGTTTAGCTTTTAGAGAGTATGATATTTCAAATTTTCCAAATGAAAGTTTATTGTCAGAATGGTATTAACATTTGTGGTATAAGAATAAATACTAGGAAAATGAAAAAAGTGACAAAAAAATGACACATTAAGGACACTGAAATACTGTACCTCACACAAATCACACCTGACATCGCTTATTTATACAATTTGTTTGATTTGTTTAATTCCACCCAAAGTAAGTTATAACATTGAATTTAACATATATTTACTCTTGTTTGAAAAGCATATGATAAATGTTTTAATTCATATAAAAACCTCTATAGGACAGTAGAAGTCAATAATGTGATACCAAAGATACTGAAAAAAAAAACTGATGAAGTATATCATATTTTTAAAGAAATACCAGTCTGGAAAGTCTGGAAGAGGTGACTAGTCACTCCGTCAAATTCAGGACATCAATGCAAGTCAATAAGAAACATGAAAAGTAAACAAGGAAACAATACTAATTTAAAAAAAAAAACACAATTAGTTTCTCATAACTGACCATAAAGAAATGGAAATCTATGAATTACTTCAAGAAATTCAAAAGAATCATTTTAAGAATGCTAAGCACATTTCAAGAGAAAATAGAAACAATCCAAATCAGAAACACAGTTCCTAAAAAACAGTAACTTTAACAGAGCAATAAAATCATAAAAAAATAAATCCTAGAGCTGAAGAATACAGTGAGTTAAATGAAAAATGCAATAGATAACATTAATAGCGAACTTTATTAAGGAGAAGAAATAACATGTGAACTAGAGTCAGATAAGAATTAAGAAAAAAACAAAGAAAAGGGAATAAAGAAATTCTACAAGATTTTATGTCACCTGAGGCTAGGAGTTTGAGACTAGCCTGGCCAACATGGCAAAACCTCATCTCTACTAAAAACACAAAAAATAACTGAGCATGGTGGCAAATGACTGTAATTCCAGCTCCTTGAGAGGCTGAGGCAGGAGAATCGCTTGAACCCAGGAGGTGGAGGCTGCAGTGAGCCCAGATCACTCCATTGTACTCCAGCCTGGGAACAAGAGTTTAACTCTATCTTTAAAAAAAAAAAAAAAAAAAGAGAGAGAATTCTCAATGTTCTCACCATAGGAAATGTTAAGTATGTGATGTGATGGCTATGTTAATTATGTTGTAATTCCATGATGTATACATATAACAGACCATGTTGTACATCATAAATATACACAATATTTTTTTTCTTAAAGTTGATACCTTGTTATTCCCCACTGAATCGTGAGTGGCACAGGCTCAACCTATTGACACACTCTGATATGCAAGAAATGAAATCTGGAGTTTATTTAAATAGAACAGATTGCTTGTTCATTCACATGGTCTATTTTTACATTTTTTTCACTTGTAGCCAAGTATACATTTTGCTACTTTTGTCTAAAGACTTCTAAATAAAATCCACCTTGCTCTTTCTGCCAGTTATGCATTGAATGTTACAGAAAACAAAATACTCCCTCAATTGTATGTTCCCTTAGTAGTTTAGGACCATCCCATATAAAATATTTACTCAGAGAGCCCATCTGTTTTATTTTTATTATTATTTTACTTTAAGTTCTAGGGTACATGTGCACAACGTGCAGGTTTGTTACATATGTATACATGTGCCATGTTGGTGTGCTGCACCCATTAACTCATCATTTACATTAGATATATCTCCTAATGCTATCCCTCCCCCCTCCCCTCACCCCTTGGCAGGCCCTGGTGTGTGATATTCTCCACCCTGTGTCCATGTGTTCTCATTGTTCAGTTCCCACCTATGAGTGAGAATGTGCAGTGTTTCATTTTCTGTTCTCGTGATAGTTTACTCAAAATGATGGTTTCCATCTTCAGCCGTGTCCCTATAAGGAATGAACTCAATCCCTTTTTTTATGGCTGCATAGTATTCCATGGTGTATATGGTGCCACAATTTTCCTTTATCCCAGTCTCATCACTGATGGACATTTGGTTGGTTCCCCAAGTCTTTGAATATTGTGAATAGTGCCGCAATAAACTACGGTGGATGTGTCTTTGGTAGCAGCATGTTTTAATAATCCCTTGGGTATATGCCCCAAGTAATGAAGATGGGCTGGGCCCAAATGGTATTTCTAGTACCCAGTTTAGATCCTGGAGGATCGCCACACTGTTCCACATGGGTTTGAACTCAGTTTACAAGTACACCCAACAAAATAAGAAAAAATTAACCTTTAATCCACATCCAATACAATCCAGCCGCCCTTTGTTTCCTGACTTATTTAATGGATTGCATTCTAACTGGTGTGAAAGATGGTAAGAAAAATCATATAGAGTTTTAGAAATAAAATTTCTTCTGATGGAAGAAGTGATGATAAAAGTATTTTTCATATGTCTGTTGGAAAACTAGAAAATAATGTTATAATATTAATAATTTTTGATGGGGTCGTTTGATTTTTTCTTGTAAATTTGTTTAAGTTCTTTCTAGGTTCTGGATATTAGCCCTTTGTCAGATGAGTAGATTGCAAAAATTTTCTCCCATTCTGTATGTTGCCTGTTCACTCTGATGATAGTTTCTTTTGTGTGCAGAAGCTGTTTAGTTAGATCCCATTTGTCAATTTTGGCTTTTATTGCCATTGCTTTTGGTGTTTTAGTCATGAAGTCCTTGCCCATGCCTTGCCCAATGGTATTGCCTAGGTTTTCTTGTAGGGTTTTTATGGTTTTAGGTCTAACGTTTAATTCTTTAATCCATCTTGAATTGATTTTTGTGCAAGGTGTAAGGAGGGGATCCAGTTTCAGCTTTCTACTTATGGCTAACCAGTTTTCCCAGTACCATTTATTAAATGGGGAATCCTTTCCCCAATTCTTGTTTTTGTCAGGTTTGTCAAAGATCAGATGGTTGTAGATATGTGGTATTATATTTGAGGGACTCGTTCTGTTCTATTGGTCTATATCTCTGTTTTGGTACCAGTACCATGCTCTTTTGGTTACTGTAGCCTTTTATTATAGTTTGAAGTCAGGTAGCATGGTGCTTCTAGCTTTGTTCTTTTGGATTAGGATTGTCTTGGCAATGTGGGCTCTTTTTTGTTTCCATATGAATTTTAAAGTAGTTTTGATCAGATAATTGATTTTTTCCCTGTAGAGTTGCTTGGGATCCTTATATAGTCTGGTTATTAATCCATTGTTAGAGGAGTAGTTTGCAAATATTTTCTTCCATTATATGGTTGTCATTTCACCTTGTGGATTTTGTCCTTTTTTGTGTTGAATCTTTTTAACTTGATGTGATCCCATTTGTCCATTCTTGCTTTGGTTGGTTGTCTGTGCTGGTAGGTTATTGCTCAAGAAATTGTTGCCCAGATCAATATCCTGGAGAGTTCCCACATGTTATTTGTAGTGTTATTATTATATTATTATTATTATTAGAGGTCTTACATTTAAGTCTTTAAACCATTTTGATTGATTTTTGTACATGGTGAGAGATAGGGGTCTAGTTTCATTCTTCCTTATATGGACATCCAGTTTTCCCAGAAATATTTATTGAAGAGACTGTCTTTTTCCCCGTGGATGTTCTTTCTTTCTTTCTTTCTTTATTTTGAGACGAAGTCTCGCTCTGTCGCCCAGGCTGGAGTGCAGTGCCGGATCTCAGCTCACTGCAAGCTCTGCCTCCCAGGTTCACGCCATTCTCCTGCCTCAGCCTCCCGAGCAGCTGGGACTACAGGCGCCCGCCACCTCGCCTGGCTAGTTTTTTGTATTTTTTAGTAGAGACGGGGTTTCACTGTGTTAGCTAGGATGGTCTCGATCTCCTGACCTCGTGATCCGCCCGTCTCGGCCTCCCAAAGTGCTGGGATTACAGGCTTGAGCCACCGCGCCCGGCCTCCCCGTGGATGTTCTTGACACCTTTGTCAAAAATGAGTTCACTGTAAGTGTGTGGATTTGTTTCAGTTCCCTGTTCTGTTCCACTTGTCTGTGTTGCTGTTTTTATGCTGGTGCCATGCTATTTTGGTTACTAAAGCTTTGTAGCATAACTTAAAGTCAGGTAATGTTATTCTTTCAATTTTGTTCTTTTGCTCAGGATAGCTTTGATGATTCTGTGTATTTTTTGTTTCGATATAAATTTAGGATTTTTTTTCTATTTCTGTGAAGAATGTCATTGGTAATTTCAAAGTAATTGCATTGAATCTGTAGTTTAATTTGAGAAGTATAGACATTTCAACAATATTGTTTCTTCTACTATATCAACATGGAATATCTTTTATATCTTTTATTTTTTTGTGTCCTCTTTAATTTCTGTCATTAAAGTTTTATGGTTTTTGTTGTGGAGATTGTTCACTTCTTTGGTTAATTCTTAGGTATTTAAATTTGTTTGTTTATATTGTAAATGTGATTACATTTTACATTTCTTTTCAGATTTTAAAAGTTGGCATACAGAAATGCTGCTGATTTTGTATCTCGATTATGTATCCTGCAATTTACTGAATTTTCTGTGCTAATAGTTTTCTGTGGAGTTTTAGGATTTTCCAACTACAAGAGCGTATCATCTGGAAACAAGGATAATTGGACTTCTTTCCTGCCGGTTTGAATGCACTTTATATATTTCTCTTGTCTGATTGCTCTAGCTAGGATTTCCAGTACTGTGTTGAATAACAGTGGTGAGAGTGGGCATCCTTGTCATGTTCCGCAAGTTAAAGGAAAGGCTTTCAGTTTGTTTTGTTTTGTTTTTTCCTTTCAGTATACTAGCTGTGGATCTTTTGTGTAAAGGTTTTATTATGTTGACGTATGTTCTTTCTGTTCCTAGTGTTTTGAGAGCTTTTATCATGAAGCAATGTTGAATTTTATGAAATGCCTTTTCATCATCAATTTAAATGACCATATGATTTTTATTTATTCTGTTGATATTACGAATCTCATTGATTTGCATACATTGAACCATACTTGCATTCCAGGAATAAATCTCAATTTTTCATGATGAATAATCTTTCTAATGTATTGTTGACTTCTGTTTAGTACTATTTTGTTGAGGATTTCTGTGTCAGTATTGATCAATGATACTGGCCTATAGTTTTCTTTTTTGATATATCTTTGTTAGCTTTGGGTATTAGGATAATATTGACCACATAAAATGAGTTTGAAAGTATTCTCTCCTCCTCTATTTTTCAGAATAGTTATAGTAGGATTGGTATTAGTTCTGTAAATGATTGGTAGAATTAACAGTGATGTCATCAGATCCTGGGTTTTTCTTTACTGAGATAATTTTATTATGGCTTTGATCTTGTTACTTATTATTGTTCAATTCAGGTTTTGAATTTCTTCATGGTCCAATTTTGGTAGGTTGTATGTGCCTAGGAATTAATTGGTTTCTTGTAGATTTTCCAATTTATTGGCATGTAGTTGTTCATGGTGGCCACTAATTATTCTTTAAATTTCTACAGTATCTGTTGTAATGTGTACTTTTTTTTTATTTTTTATTTTATTTATTTGGATCTTGTTTCCTTTTTTCATAGCCTGGCTAAAGGTTTTCAGTTTTAACTATCCAACAATAAACTTTTGTTTTATTGATTTTTTGTGTATTTTAGGATTTAAATTTCATTTATTTCTGCTAGGATCTTTATTATTTTTTTTCTTCTACTAATTTTGGGTTTGGTTTTCTCTTACTTTTCTAGTTCTTTAAGATGCATTGTTAGATTGTACATTTGTTTTTCTCTTTTTTGATGTAGGCATTTATAAACTTTCCTCTTAGTACTCTGTTGTATCTCATAGGTTTTGGTATGTTGCATTTCCATTATCATTTCTTCTGAGAAATTTTTCAATTTCCTTCTTTTTTCATTGATTCACTGGTCATTCAGGGACATTTAAAAAAAATTTTTATGTATGTGTATAGTTCCCAAAATTCCTCTTGTTATCAATTTCCTGTTGTATTTCTTTGTATTCAGAAAAGATGCTTGATATTATTACCAATTCTTTGAATGTTTTAAGACTTGTTTTGTGACTTAACATATGATCTATCCTTGAGAATAATCCATGTACTGAAGAAAAGAATGTGTATTCTGCAGCTCTTGGATGAAATGCTCTGTACGTATCTATTATATCCATTTGGTCTGTAACGCAGATGAAGTCCAGTGTTTCTTTGTTTATTTTCTATCGCTAAGATTTGTCTAATGCTGAAGTGGGTTGTTAAAGTCTCCATCTATTATTGTATTGGGGCCTAGTTCTCTTGTTAGCTCTAATAATATTTCTTTTATATATCTGGATGACCCAGTGTTGAGTGCATATATGCATTTAAAAATGTTATATATCTTGCTGAATGGATCCCTTTGTTATTACATCCTGATCATCTTTGTCTCTTCTTATAGTTTTGGTCTTAAAATATATTTTGTCTTATATGAGTATAGTGAGTCCTGCTCTTTCTTGGTGTCCATTGACATGAAATATCTTTTTCCACCCCTTTATTGTCAGTCTATGTGTGATTTTATAAGTAAAATGTGTTTGTTTTAGGCAACAGATCAGTAGGTCTTTTTTTTTTTTTATCAGTTCACCCACTTTATGTCTTTTCATTGGAATGTTTTGATCATTTACATTCAGTGTTATTACTGATAAGTAAGGACACACTCATGCATTTGTTATTTCTTTTTCCAGTTGTTTGATTGTCTTCTTTCTTTTGTTTTGTCTTTCTCTAGTGAAGGTGATTTCTTTTGCTGGTGATATAATTTAGCTTTCTGCTTTTTATTTTTTTGTGTATTCACTGTATTTTTTGGTTGAAGTTGCCATAATGCTTGAAAATATTATAACCCATGATTTTAACCTGATAACAACACTATTTGCATAAAAAAACCAAAAGAAATCTAATGAGAACTCTATGCCTTAACTTCATCTCCCCACTTTTAACTTTTATTTTTTTCTATTTACACTTATTGTAATATGTATTGAAATGTTGTTGTAGTTACTATTTTGATTAGTTCAATATTTTATCTTTCATTTTTGTCTTTCTACATAGGTTATGAGTAGTTTACACAACACAGTCACAGTGTTATAATATACTGTGTTTTTCTGTGAACTTAATTTTACCAGTGAGTTTTGTAACTTCAGGTGATTATTTATTGCTCATTAGTGTCCTTTTCTTTATGGTTGAAGTACTCCCTTCAGCATTCCTTGTAGGAGATATCTGTTGTTGATGAAATTCCTCAGCTTTTGTTGGACTGGGAAAGTCTTTATTTCTCCTTCATGTTTGAAGAATATTTTCTCTGGATATCCTATTCTAGGGTAATAGTTTTTGTTTTGTTTTGTTTCCCTTTCAGCACTTTAAATATGTCATGCCACCATCTCCTAGCCTGAAATATTTCCACTGAAAAATCTCCTGTCAGACTTATTGGAGCTCCATTGTATGTAATTTGATTATTTTCTCTTGGTGCTTTTAGGATCCTTTCTTTGTTCTTGACTTTTAGGAGTTTGCTTACTAAATGCTTTGAGGTAGTCTTCTTTAAGTTACACCTGCTTGGTGTTCTGTAATCTTCCCATATGTGAATACTGATATCTTTCTCTAGGTTTGGGATGATCGCTGTTATTATTATTTTGAATAAACTTTCTACCCCTATCTCTTTTTATAACTACTTTTTAAGGCAAATAACTCTTAGATTTGCCCCATTGATGTTATTTCTAGATCTTATAGATATGCTTTATTGTTTTATATTCTTTTTTATTTTGTCTCCTCTGAGTGTGCATGTTCAAATAGCCTATCTTCTTTGGCCGGGCGCGGTGGCTCAAGCCTGTAATCCCAGCACTTTGGGAGGCCGAGACGGGCGGATCATGAGGTCAGGAGATCGAGACCATCCTGGCTAATACGGTGAAACCCCGTCTCTACTAAAAAATACAAAAAACTAGCCGGGCGACGAGGCGGGCACCTGTAGTCCCAGCTACTCGGGAGGCTGAGACAGGAGAATGGCATGAACCCGGGAGGCAGAGCTTGCAGTGAGCTGAGAGCCAGCCACTGCACTCCAGCCTGGGTGGCAGAGCAAGACTCCGTCTCAAAAAAAAAAAAAAAAACAAAAAACAAAAAACAAAAAAACAAAAAAAACAACAAAAAAAAACAAATAGCCTATCTTTAAGCTCACTAATTCTTTCTCCTTCTTGATCAATTCTGCTATTAAAGTATTCTGATGAATTCTTTAGTATGTGTATTTCATTTTTCAGCTCCATAGTTTCTGGATGATTTTTAATTATTTCAGTCTCTTTGTTAAATATATCTGATACTATTCCAAACTCCTCTGTGTTATAAATTTCTCTGAGTTTCCTCAACACAGCTATTTTGAATTTTCTGTCTGAAATGTCACATATCTCTGTTTTAGGATGTCGATTTGAGATCTTTCTAGCTTTTTGATGTGGGCATTTAGTGCTATAAATTTTCCTCTTAACACTGCTTTAGCTGCATCCCAGAGATTCTGGTATGTTCTCTCTATGTTCTCATTAATTTCAAAGCTTTTCTTGATTTCTGCCTTAATTTTTTTATTTACCCAGAAGTCATGTAGAAGGAGATTGTTCAATTTCCATGTAGCTGTGTAGTTTTGAGTGAGTTTCTTAATTATGAGTTCTAATTTGACTGTGCTGTTGTCTGAGAGACTGCTTGTTATCATTACAGTTCTTTTGCATTTGTTGAGGAGTGTTTTACTTCCAATTATGTGATCAGTTTTAGAGTAGGTGCCATTTGGCACCAAGAGAAGTGTACATTCTGCTGTTCTGGATTAAGAATTCTATAGGTATCTATCCATTCCATCTTATCCAGATTTGAGTTCACGTACTAAATATTCTTGTTAATTTTCTGTTTTGATGATTTGTCTAATACCGAGAGTGGGGTGTTAAAGTCTCCCACTATTACTGTGTGGTAGTCTAAGTCTCTTTGCAGGTTTTAAGAAGTTGTTTTATGAATCTGGGGGCTCCCGTATTGGGCGCATATATATTTAGGATAGTTTGCTCTTCTGGTTGAATTGAACACTTTGACATTATGTAAAGCCCTTCTTTGCTTTTTTTTTTTTTTTTTTTTTTTTTTTTTTTTTTTTTTTTTTTACTTTGTTAGTTTAAAATCTATTTTGTAGAAACTAGGATTGCAACCCCTGCTTTTTTCTACTTTTCACTTGCTTGGTAAAGTTTCCTCTGTCCCTTTATTTAGAGCCTCTGTGGGTCTCTGCATGTGAGAGGGTCTCTTGAATACAGCACACTAATATGTCTTGTCTTTTTAGAGCTTGCCATTCTGTGTCTTTTAATTGGGACTTTTAGCCCATTTACATTTAAGGTTAATATTGTTATGTGAAGCAGGGTTAATATAAATTATTTTTTCCCTAACAGTATAGGTATAGAATATATAATCTTTTATAAAATAACTGTGCATTTATAAAATGACTGTGCATTCTGGTAAAGTGTTATTGACTTGTTGTCCATGAATATGCTTAGGTGAAAATTTTTAAATAATCAAGAATTTAGTGCAGAATTTTTATTTCCATAGAACAAGTACATTAAAATAATTTCGTTAATGTTAGTATAACATGTTTTATTCATTTTAAAACAATCTATGCAATTTATAGAGAAAACTGAAATGGTCAAACAGGTAGTATTAAAGTCACCAAACATGTTATTATATTAAAAGTAGATAACTAAGCTTTAAAAAAGCAGTGACAGTAGAATTTAGAATAATAAATTTATCTTTCAAACTGACATATTAAGGCCTGATGTATTTTGCAAATAATTAAGTATGTGTGTGTGCACATACACTTAATATATTAATATATAAAGGGTAATATTTTCTAAAACATAAAAATATTATACTACAGAATAACTATCATACTTGATACATTCATTGTTACTGTGGAAATTTTTTTGAATTTATAATACATAGTCTGTGCACATCACACTTTGATTTTTTTAGATCATTTGGTCTTTTACTAGTGAGTTGTGTTTTCTCTGCACAGGTATGTCAATACCATAATTTCTATGATTTCCATATAACTAAAATTGTAAAAATGAAGTTAATTAATGTGGTAGGCAGAATTCTAAGATGGCTTTCATAATTTTTGCTCCTTTAAGCCCCTGATTATATTATATTACATGGCAAAGTCATTGTGCAAATGTAATTAAAGTTCAGTTGACTTTGAATTAATAAAAATAGAGATTATCCAGGTGGGCCTAACCTAGTCAGTCACGTGAGCCCTTCAAAAAAATTTTTCTTTGGTTGTTTTAGGGGAAGTCAGAGAGATTCAAATAGTAAGAATTCCATTGAAGGAAGGTTTTCTATTGCTGTGAGAGCAGAGGCCACAGGGCAAAGATCTAACAGTGACCTTAGAGGCAAAGGTATTCTGTAGCTGTCAGTCTGCAAGAACATAAAGACATCAGTCCTATGACCATAAAGTAATAAATTATGCTAATGACCTGAAGAAAAAAACCTGTAAGTAATGTTTTGCAAAACCTCAAGATGAGAACTCAGACAAGCTGATACCTTGTTGTCAGTCTTGTGATACCCTGAACAGAGAACCTGGTCATATACTACCTGAAATCCTGACCTATTGAAGCTCTGAGATATTTAAATATTCTAAATTTATGTTAATTTGTTAAGCAGCAGTAGACAACCAATATAATTAGTAAAATTTGCTTGATAGGTTGATGAAACCTCATAACACTTTCAGTGAGACAGGTTTAAGAGCACTGACAAGACAAGTAGGCTGGTTTATATTAGGTTGTGCGAAAGTAATTGTGGTTTTTGCCATTATCTTTCATGTACCAACTTAATAGCAGGGATCGCCAACCCCTGGACAGCAGACCAGTACCAGTCCTGTCTGTGGCCTGCTCGGAACAGGGCCGCACAGTGGGAGGTAAGTGGCCCTGAGCAAACATTACCGACTGAGTTCCACCTGTTGTCAGATTAGTGGCTGAACTACACTTCCTATCAGATCAGTAGCAGCATTAGATTCTCATAAGAGCGCAAACCCTATGGTGAACTGCACATGCAAGGGGCTTAGGTTGCGTACTCCTTATGAGAATCTAACTAATGTCTGATGATCTGAGGTGGAACAGTTTCATCCTGAAACCTCCCCTACCCCCACCGTCTGTGGAAAGTTTTTTTTTGCCATGAAACCCATCTCCTACGCCACTCACCTCCTGCTGTGCATCCAGCAATAGAAAATAATAGGCCATAGACTGGACTGGCACTGGTCTACTTCCCCCAGGGTTGGGGACCCCTGCTACAAACCAGTCTACTTGTCTTGTCAGTGTTTTTAAACATATCTCACTGAAAGTGTTAGGAGGCTTCATGAACCTATGAAGTAAATTTTACTGCTTGCATTGGGGACTGCTGGTCAGTTGCCTGAAGACAATTAGGAAAATAAGGAGGTTAGAATGGGAAGAAGTAGGGCCCAAAGAAAGATTTCTCTAGGTCTGAATTTCATTCAGATCCTCTCATGAATATACATAAATAATTTGGATTTGGAGAATTATAGAGTCTTCCTGGAAAAATTTCTGCAAGTCAAAGTTACCTTTATAGTTATTAAGTGACTGGAAGACATTACAGACTAACAAGTTGCAGCTTTTTTTATGGACAGTTACTGAGGAAACAGAAAATAGATCAAACAATAATTTCACACATCATAAATGGCAAACCTAAATATAAATGAGAAGTGAAGGGACTCAAAGAGAGAAATTTGCAGAAGGTGATGGGGAAAAGAAAAGCATCCTAGAAACAGTCATAGACAGGGAACATTATCAAAGCCATCTAGAAACCAGGGAAAAAGAATTCTGTTTATGTTTTAACAGAGAACTACAGCACCTCAATAAAGGAAAATGGTTGTTGGAAAGTTTTTCAGGCATTGGAGGACATGCAGGAGTAATATTTTGGGACTCCCTGAGTCACAGTCTGTCTACAGCTGAGGTTTGCACCTGCACAGTCTTAGATAGTATCATTATACTAACAATGGCAAAATATAATATGTTTACATTTGCAATATAATATGCATGTAAATATAGATGACATATGTTAATATTTTGAAAATCTCAGTCATATATTTATAGATACATCTTCTTTCTGATAGCATTTGTTTATTCTTTCACTTTCACACTCTCTAGTTTTAATTATTCTAGTTACAAGAATTTACTTAAATAGCCTACTCATTGTGTCGTCTGAATAATATTAACTATTATCCTTATCACTTTTTTGCTCTACAGTTTTTTTGGACTGTTTTTTTTTTTCAAATTTTGTAATTTGAACAGTTTGAATATATGACTAATATTTTTTATTCTTTTTAATAAGGAAAGCATTTATAAGTCCATGGATTTTCCTCTTAGTAAAGTGTGCCTATTCTACAAATACTGAGCTACAATTTCGTTATTGTTATTCAGATATATTTTTCATTTCCTCTGAGATATAATTATTAAACTGCAGAACTGTGGAAAAGTCATCTTAGTAATGGTGAAATTTGACACAAGACTTGTTGACAAAACTAATCCAGATATGCAGACATCTGGGCAAAGTGCATAGCTGGAAAAAATACTGAAAAAATGTGAATGTGAAAAGAACTTGGCAGTATGGGAACAGAAGTAAAAGAACACAGTATGGGAACAGAAGTAAAGTTCATACTTTCAAATCAAGCCAAGTTTTCTTAGTTATGCCTGTTTGAAGCACCCTTACCTGAAACATTGTCTGAGCCTCTCTAATTTAGATTTAGTGCACTTCTTGAAGTAATATAAAATGAACTTGAAAGAAAAGTTCATTTCCTTATTTAGTAGACAAAGACAGAGAGATTAGACCATTATGGGGAATCAAGGTAGATAGTTAGGTTAAAAGGGAAATTTCTTCTATTTTGCTAAAGTACAACCAGGAAAGAAAACAATCAGCTCCCTAGTCAGTCCAGATGCTTTCACCAAAATGCTGAAAACATAAACAAAAATCATCTAAGAAGAGATTATCTGAAAATGAGAAATCTGATTAAGGCATTTTGATCGTTTTTTAAATTATGACTTTTTTTTTTTTTTTTTTTTTTTTTTTTTTTTTTTTTACAACTACTCCAAGTGAGTTTCCAATAATTAATTTCTAGCATTAAAGCACAATCTTCTTGATATGCCAGATATAATCTTTCCTTCCATCAAAAATAGAAGGCAAAAAACTAACTTATACTGTATTATATATTCTACCCTTTTATTTTCTTGCTGCCAAAGACAGAGTCTAAGAAATTTTTAGAATAAACATCTGATTCAATACATCAAAGTATGTGTTTTAAAGGTTTCATTTGTCTCTGAATCGTTATTGACTCTAATTCTGATGAAAACACAATACTTCAATATACTTCAATATTTAGTAGACTAATCTCTCAGAACTTGGAAGTCAAATTCCTTTTTCAATAAAACTTAGAGTGTACTCAAATATTTTCTCAAAATACAGACATACCTCAGAGATACTGCAGGTTCAGTTCCAGACTTCCACAATAAACCAATGTTGCAATAAATCCAGTTAGATAATTTTTGTGGATTCTCAATGCATAGAAAAGTTATGTTTACTCTATACTATAGACTAGTAAGTGTGCAATGGCAGTATGTCTTCAAAAACAATGGACATACCTTAATTAAAAGTACTTTACTACTAAAAAGGCTTATGTTCATCTGATCTTTCAGTGCGTCATAATCTTTTTGCTAATGAAGGGTCATTCCTCAATGTTAGTGGCTGTTGACTGACCAGGGTGGTGGCTGACGAAGCTTGGGTAGCTTTGGCAATTTATTAAAATAAGACAACAATGAAGTTTGCGATGTTGATTGATCTTATTCTCATAAAAGATTTCTCTGTAGCATACTATGTTCATTGGTAGCATTTTACCCACAGTAGAACCCTTTTCAAAATTGAAGTTGACCCTTTCCAACCCTGCCACTGCTTTACAACCAGGTTTATGTAATAGTCTAAATTATTTGTTGTCATTTGAGTAATTTGCAGAGCATCTTTACCAGAAATAGATTCTATCCAATAAACCATTTTATTTGCTTATCCATAAGAAGAAGCTACTCAACCTCTAAGTTTTATCATGAGATTGCATGAATTCAGTCCCATCTTCAGGCTCCACTTCTAATTCTTGTTCTCTTGCTATTTTCACCATATATAGTTACTTCCTCCATTAAAGTCTTGAATCCCTAAAAGTCATCCATGAGAGTTAGGCTCCACTTCTTCCAAATTCCTGTTAGTATTTTGACCTAGTGTCAAGAATCATGGACATTCTTAATGGCACTTAGAATGGTGAATTCTTTGCAGAATGTCTTCACTCTTCTTTGCCCAGATCCATCAAAGAAATTACTATCTATGGCAGCTATAACTTTACAAAGTGTATTTCTTCAATAATAATTGAAAGTTGAAATTACTTTTTGATACTTGGACTGCAGAATGGATGTTGTGCTAGCAGCCATGAAAACATCATTAATCTTTTTGTACATCTTCATGAGAGTTCTTGAGTGTCAATGAGCAGTAATATTTGAAAAGAATCTTTTTTTATCTGAGCAGTAGTTCTCAACAGTGGGCATAAAATATTCAGTAAACCATTAAATAAACAGATATGTTGTCATCCAGGATTTATTATTCCATTTATAGAGCACAAGCAGAATAGATTTAGTCTAATTCTTAGGGGCTCTAGGAGGTTTTGAATGGTAAATGAGCATTATCTTTAAGTTACCAGCTGCATTAACTGCTAACAGGAGAGTAGCCTGTCATGTAGAGCTTAGAAGCCAGGCATTGCCCTCTCCTTTCTAGCTGTCAAAGTCCTAGAGAACATTTTATTCCAGTACAAGGCTGTTTCATCAACATTGAAAATCTAGTGTTTAGTGCAGCCACCTTCATCAATGAGTTTAGCTAGATCTTCTGGATAACTTGCACTTCTACACCAGCACTTGCTGGTTCACCCTTCACTTTCATATTATGGAGATGGCATCTTTCCTTAAACCTCATGAGCCAATGTCTGCTAGCTTCAAACTTCTCTTCTGCAGCATTTTCACCTCTCTCAGCCTTCAGTGAATTGACGTGAGTTAGGGCTTTGTTCTTGATAAAGCTTTGGCTTAAGAGGATGTTGTGGTTAATTTGTTCTTCTGTACAGAGCACTAAAACATTCTCCTTATCAGCAACAAGGCTGTTTCACTTTCTTAACATTTTGTGCTCACTAGAGTGGCACTTTACATTTCCTTCAAGAACTTTTCCTTTGTATTCACAACTTGACTAACTGACACAACAGGTCTAGCTTTTGGCCTGTCTCAGCTTTGATATGCCTTCCTCGCTAAGCTTAATCATTTTTAGCTTTTGATTTAAAGTGCGTCCAGGGTGAGTCTTCCTTTCACTTGAATACCTAGAGGCCATTGTAGGACTGTTACTTGGCCTAATTTCAATGTTGTTGTGCCTGAGGGAATAGGGAGGCCCAGTGGATGGAAGATGGGGAAATGACTTGTTGGTGGAGCAGTCAGAACACATATGACATTGATCTGTTAGGTTCAGTGTCTTATATGAGCACGGTTTGTGGTGCCCAAAAACAATTAAAATAGGAACAACGCAGACCACTAATCATAGATCACCATACAGATATAACATTAAAATTTGAAATGTTGTGAGAATTACTACAATGTGACACAGAGACATGGACTAGCATGTGCTGTTGGAAAAGTGGCGAGAGAGACTTCCTAGATGAAGATTATCACAAACCTTTAATTTGTAAAAAAAAATCCAATATCTGCAAAGTGCAATAAATCTAAGCACATACAATGAGGTATGACCATATTCATTTTTCATGGCTGCTATAACAAACTACCAGAAACTGAGTGGCTTAATATGTCAAAAATTTATTATCTCCCATTTCTAGTGGTTAGAAGTTTAAAATCAAGGGGTTGGAAATGTTGTTTTCTAGGTATAGAAAGATTCAATTTCATTATGGAAGCATTTGATTAAGCCAATTAACATATCCATCACCTCACCAATTTATAATTTTTCATGATAACAATGTTAAAAATCTATTTTAGCAATTTTGAAATATACATTATTACTGTGTTCACCATGCAGCTTGGTTGAATCTTTCTTTAATGTATACATTAATCAAAATATCACATTGTACTCCATAACTATGTCTAATTATTATTTGTCAATTAAACAAAAATAAATCAGTTTTTTTAAAAGAGAATAGTTTGTTTCTTCTAGAGGGCTCTAAAAGAGTCTGTCTCATTCCTTTCTCCTACCTCCATGTGACTGTCATCAGTCCTTGGGGACTCTTGGCTTATAGATGCGTGCTTCCAATTTCTGCATTTGTCATCATATGGCATTCTTCCTGTATATCTTTGTCAAGATTTCCCTTTTGTTATAAGAACAGCAGTAATTGAATTAGAGAATACCCTAACCTAATGGTATATGGTTTGGCTGTGTTCCCACCCAAATCTCTCTTAAATTATAGTTCCCATAATCTCCATGTGTCATGGGAGCAACCTGGTGGGTGGTAATTTAATCATGGGGGCAATTAAGCTTAGGCTGTTCTCATGATAGTGAGTTCTCATGAGATCTGATGGCTTTATACGGGACTCTTCTCCCTTTTGCTTGGCACCTCCCCTTGCTTCCACCATGTGAAGAAGGATGTGTTTGCTTCCCCTTCCACCATGATTGTTAAGTTTCCTGTGGCTTTCCCAGCTCTGTGAAACTGTGAGTCAATTAAGTCCCTTTTCTTTATAAATTTTGCAGTCTCAGGTATGTCTTTATTAGCAACGTGGGAACGAACTAATACACCTAATATGACCTAATTGAAACTGGGTTTACATTTGCAAAGACTCTATTTCTAAATAAGGTCACGTTCATAGGTATGTAGGGTTAGTTTGAACATATCTTTTGAGAAGATAAAATTCAATCCATAATACTTCTTTTAGCTCTCTCAACAATATTTTGTGCTTTCATTATTGTAATCCTGAACATATATTAAATATATTCATAAGTATTTTACACTCTTAGTTCTGTAGGTAGTATTTTAAATTTTTACTTTATATTAATTTGTCATTAGTTTATGGAAATACAATTGATTTTTTATAGCAAACTTGTACTCTGTGGTTCAGATAAATCATTTTATTTTTATTTATTTATTTTTTTTAATTTTTTTTATTATACTTTAAGTTCTAGGGTACATGTGCATAACGTGCAGGTTTGTTACATATGTATACTTA
>NW_016806087.1:1367127-1376201 GCF_001698545.2 Rhinopithecus bieti
GCTCATGGATAGGAAGAATCAATATCCTGAAAATGGCCATACTGCCCAAGGTTATTTATAGATTCAATGCCATCCCCATCAAGCTACCAATGAGTTTCTTCACAGAATTGGAAAAAACTGCTTTAAAGTTCATATGGAATCATTTTATTTTTTATAGTAGAAGTTGTAGATATGTTTGAGATTGTCTACATTGATAACCACTGAATAGATACAAATTACTTCTTTATTTTTAATCATTTATTTCTTTTTCTTGCCTCATTAAATTGTACAGGATCTCCAGTATAAAGTTGGACAGTAAGCAGATATCTTTGTTTTACTTTCATTCCTGAATTTCCCATTATTTTATTTTTCTAGAGATTCCATTTTTCTACTTAATTCTGTATTTGTTCACTCATTATAAAACATTTTCTTTGAAATTCTTAAGTATAGTTTTTTATACTTATTAAACTATATCATCTAATACCTATTGTCTGATTCCTGAAAAACAATCATCTCAGTTATTTTATTGTTTCTAATTTTTAGATATTTGGATTGTGGTTGTTGTGCTTTGTTTTTTATCTGGAAGCCCGGTCTGGGACAAGGTCCTCTGTCATAGCATGCAATGGATTTATAGTTATTAAACTCCAAAATTAAAAAACAGCAGTTTTAAAGTCCTTGTCAATTAAATACAACATCTAAGGTCTGTTTGTACTTATTTTCTTGATTATAGTTCACATTTTCCTATTTATTGGCAGGTCTAATAGATTTTAGGTGTTCAGATTGTTCAGTAAAGTTTTTATTTTTTTGAAGGAGCAGACTATGTTGCCTTGCTTTATAGAATTTTTGTTTTGTTCTGATAGACCACTAAATTAATGAAGATCCTTATTTGTGGCTGGTTTGATCATTCTTTTTACTGTTTACTGGTCTATTTGAGTTTTGAACTCTGTCCTTGAGCCTAGTTTTAACTCTCAAAACAAAGTCTTTCTGAGGTATCATAATGAAGCCTGACATTCTCAGTGAGGTTTTCCTACTCAGCTTAACATGGAATTCCAACTTCTGTTATCACTGTACCATCTTGGTTAGTTCTGTTCTGTTCTCAGTCCCACAATGGCAATCTCATTTAGACTTTGCAGAGTCTCACCCAGTGTACAAGCCAGCTCATGGAAGCCACCCTAATTTGATATTCCAAGCTAATGTATCCCTCTACCCTGTACCTTCTAAAACATTCCATCATTTTAATTACTTTTTCTCCAAAATTCCAAGTGCTGCAGCCACCTAGAACTCCAGTATTTACCTCCTCAGTTTAGAAAGACTGCCAATATGCTTGGGTTTTATCTTCTTGCATTAAGGCAGGTGCTTCCAGGTAGAAAGTTAGGCAATCATAGATCCTCACGTATTCCGCTCTCTTAAATATGAAAGTCCCTATTGTCAATTCCTGAAAAACAATCATCTCATTTATTTTATTGTGTCTAGTTTTCAGAATTTTGGGTTGTTGTTGTTGTGCTTTGTTTGTTTGTTTTTTTAGCTGGAAGTCCAGTCTGGGACAGGGTCCTCTGTCATAGCATACAATGGAAGTACTTTTTCTTATAGGCTTCGGAAGACCGATGGAATATTTTAACCATATACTGCTGTTTTACTTTTTAACTTAATAAAAGTTATGAATTGACTAAGCTTATTTATCTCCAAAAGATATGTATAAATAAGTAGTCAGAAACACCAAAAAAAATCATCAATTTCATGAACGTATTTTATGAAAAATAGTCCAACATTCTGGAGATTTCAACAAGTAAATTTACTTACTCCTTCATTCTTTTAATCATATTTATGTATGAAATATTGATTAAATTTGTCATTTTCTAGGCATTAAATTGAATGCTGAAGATTACAGTTGATATCCAAAAGTAGTTTACATGATGGTAAATAGAATATGATAGATGAATATGTAACATACCTTTGATTCACTTTTATTATTACTATAATTATTATTAAGCTATGTAAAAGGAGCTATGTTAACACAGGTGAGTAAATCATTAGCTCTGTTTTGACTCCACTGTGATGAGATTAAGATAAGATCCAAAAAAATAAATAGTGAGATTTTTCCTAGTAAATTAAATGTTATAACAAGTTTGAATAACTTCAAGAATTGTTGATACAGTAGAGCATGGCTAAAAACTGGGTTTGGGCTAGCCGTAGGCCATGTCATGTTATGATTATTAATTTAATATGGTTCTGTGGGCATCAGATATTTATAGCAAGAATCTATTTTTATCAGCTACATGTTTTTGGAATTTAACTGTTTTGACATACAGATGATATATTGAAGAAATTAGTGGCTAGTGTCAGGGAAAAGTATCAGAAGGTTATTGCTCTAGTCAGTCAAGGGATGAGGAGCTGAATTATTGGTGTAGTTGTGAGATAACAGAGAATAAAACAGATGGGAGAAATTTGTTTCATGAGCCATTATATTTTATGTAACGTGTTGAATGCCTATTGAAACCTTAGGTAGTAGATGGAGTACCCTAAAAATTGTTGACAGAAAGTAAACCTTTCATTCAGTAAATGTTAAACACCTTCTCCCCATAAGGAATTTTATAATACTGGGATCTGAAATTGTGCTAGTGTAATAAATGTTTGCCCTATCTTGATTTTTACCTTCTTCTAGCTTCCCTTAAACACAACAATGAAAAAAGTGTTGGCAAATTGTAAAGTCAGTGGTGGGGACTGGAAGGGCTGCTCAGGGTGGAACTGGACCCAGAGAAGTAAAATAAAGCAAATAAGGTATTTTGCTGACCTAACCTTTCCAAAATTTTTTTTTTTTTTTTTTTTTTTTGAAAATAAAATTAAAATGATTTTTTAAAGTCTTCTAGTTGCTATGTAAAATTGTGTTATTATACATGAGTTAGTCAACCTTAGACAAAAGCATTAACCATCGTTTAAAAAATTTTGGGATGATAAATTATAGTTAACATCAGGACATTATAGCCTTCTAACCTCTCAAATCTCTGACTTGTTGCTCATTAGTATTGATAACTGCTAAATGTATCTCTCACTTTACTTTCCACCAAGCAGAAAAAATTGGCATTTTTCAGTAATGACCTCACAGTCTTCTCATTTCCCTAGATCTTTTTTCATGAAATTTTTCACTTTAGTTTTGAGTTATGCTTGCAGATTTTTATCTCTAATGAATTGTATGTCTTTGTCCTCAGCAAAAGTATTAAGCTAGACATATTAGTATGCAGTTACAGTCTTCTTTGTTTGCTCTCTATTTCAATTAGCCCTTTTATTTAAATTTAAATTTGGAGTTTTATTACTATGTTTTAACTAATTAGCTTTTATGTACACGGTGCTGTTCTGCCAATTTCCCCTACATTGTTTCAGGAATAAGTTTCTTACTGTATAGAATTGCTGAATGTCTCACAGCTTAGTATTTTCCAATTATTCTTTACACATTTGATTTTTTAAAGATCTATAAAACATAAAAATAAAAAATAAAAATAAACTTTCAGTTTTCAGTTTATAGAATCATTTAGTAGGTATAAATGTTTCCCTAATGTTTGTATGAAATGGGTTGAGGTGTACATAAGACTAGTTGAGGAATTCCTTTGCAATACACAATCACAAATGCCTCTAATTATGAATTTTTAAATTACAAGAGCACATGACTCATTGTACATTCTTTTTTAAAGTCTCATAACTAGTTTTGCAGTAGCACTGAGAGCCACCTTATGATTTGAACACCAGGCAATGTCTCTCTCTCTCTGTCTGTATCTATCTCTTTCTCTGCAATTTGGATACATCACCGCCTCTCCCAGGGCTAGTAGCTGTTTATGTGGCAGTTTGTTACAGCAGCAATAGGAATCTAGTACAGATATTAGTACTAGAAAGTGGGGTACTTCTGTAGCACATACCATAATATGTGGAAGTGGCTTTAAAATTGGGTAATGGGTAGAGGCTGAAATAAGTTTGAGGAACATTATAGAAAATGCCTAGGGAGTCTTGAACAGAATGTTTGTAGGTTTATGGGCATTAAAAGGGCTTCTAATGAGGATGCAGAAGGAAGTGAGGAGCACAGGAGAAAAACTTATTGTCTTAGAGAATATTTAAATTATATCCTTATAATTTTACCAATTTCTACCAATAGCCTTATATCCAGGCTATTGGTAGAAATATGGATATTAAAAGGACTGCTGTTGGGAGATCAGAAACAAATGAAAAATATGGTACTAGAATCTGAAAGGGGATCCTTATTATATAATGGCAGGAAACTTAGCTGAATTATATTTTTTGGTTGTGTGGAAAGGACTGTATCTGATAAACTTGGATATTTAGCCGAGGCGATTTTTGAACAATGTGTTGAAGATGTGGCTTTGTTTTTTTCTTATGAAATGTGAAATATAAGAGGAAAGATATAAATTGACGGCAAAACTCTTATTCAAAAGTGAGCCAGGGCTTTCAAAACTTGCTACTATGAGGGGATTCACCGTCAGGAAAGCACGCTCTGAAAAAAAAGCCAAGTGTATGACTTGACAACATTTTGCTACTGTCTGGAGGAGATCAAACGATCAGAGTATTTAATCACACAGGGGACTGTGAAGAGATTAGGCATGTGCTTAGGCATGAAATCCACAAAGGTATCTCAGCAGAAGCCGTAAGTAGTGATAGAATTGTCTAGAAAAGATATGTAGAGGAGTTTCTTGTCGGATAGGGTGAAACTCCTGACATATGAGGAAGATAATAGTGGTACAACCACAAGCAAGAAATGTTGCCATCCTCTAGAGTAAGCTTGTCCAAACTGCAGCTCACAGACCCCATGTGGCTCAGGACGGCTTTGAATGTGTTCCAACACAAATTCATAAACTCTCTTAAAGCATTATGAGATTTATTTTAGTCATCAGCTATATTTTTATGTGTGGCCCTAGATAATTTTTCTTCTTCCAATGTGGCCCAGGGAAGCCAAAAACTTGGACACCACTGGTCTAGAAGCTGGAAAACGCAAGAAACAGTTTCTAGCCTAGAATCTTCAGAAAGAACTAGCCTTGCCAGCACCTTGACTTCATCACGGTGAAACTTATTGTGTACTTCTGCCTCCAAAACTGTAAGACAGAGCATAGTATGTGTACATGTGTATATTTGTGTGTGTATTTAAATTACTCAGTTTGTCATTTGTTTATAGTAGCAATAGGAAACTATTACAGAGACTGGTTCCACTTGAAATTATTAGGTATGTACATAGATTAAGGGAGAAATGAGTAGATCTTTCATAATGGATTATAGGTAGATTTTTCTGAGAAAAATGTGTTGCACACAATTACCTTTATGTAACTGTATTAGGTTGTTTTGCCAGGTAACAGTAAAAAATGCTTAATTCTGGCACATTCATCTATTTCGAGTCTAAAGTATACTGCTGATTTTTTAACTTCTAACTTAGTCTATTAGTACTTGTCTCACATAAGAAGAATTAACTTTATGTTTTTATCTTTTTTTTTTTTTTTTTGTATTGACAGGGGCAGATAGCTGTTGCAGAGGAAATAATTATTCTGAGAATAACTGAGAGGTTAAATCTTTCTTTTTTTATGTTTTTTTTTAAAGCTCTGAATCAACATTTGGTGAGGCGAGAACGTCCATTTCATGCTGCTATTTTATCCAAATAAAGCATTGTAGAAATTTATGGCTATTAGTTAGGACCTAAGATACTAAAATAATTAAGGTGTATATATTTCAGCAATCTCTAGAGATTATTTGTGTATTATTTTTAGTTTATGAGGTTGCATTCAGCTTGTATCAATCTATTCTGTTCATGTGTGCACTCACTAAATAGAAAAATTGAATACCATGCACATTTCATTATGCCCTTTGCTTTTTCTCATTTAAACTATTTTGATAACAGAGTTACATAAGAATATTCTATAAATATTGACTTGTTAACAGAGCATCTTATTAAAAAGTATGGCTTTATATATGCAAGGGTTTTTAGCATAATCAAATTTCTTTACCTCATCTTATAAGTGAAGGTTACAGTTTTCTGCTGTTAGCTGGACCCCAAAGCATATGTTATCAAAAACCCTACAAATATTAGTGACTATGGCATCATAAAAATAAAATAACCCAATATTTATTAAGGTCAATTTTTACAACTTCAAGCTTCATCATTAGGTGCTGTGTTAATATTTGCCTAATTTGTATTACCCCCCAAAATGTTATTAGAACAAAATTAATAGAAAGCCACTGTAAAGAGAAGGAGCAATTTGATATTTATTTGTTTTCCATCACATCAAATAGTATGGAAAGTTTCCAGGCCCTTACAGCAGGAAATTACAGGTAGGATGTTGAGGTCTGACAGCATTCTGTGTGACAGATTTTTCTGTTTCTCTAGAATGAGGAGGCTCCAAAACAAGAAATCATAAACTCACACATACTGTTTCAATATTCTGACAAATTTAACTCCCTCATTATTGTGAATCAGCTAGAAATTTTATTTTAATTATCACACTTCTGGATGCATCATTTTGCAACCCTCAGTGCTTCTGCAGGTGGATTATAGGAGAAAGCCTTTGTTATATCTGATTAGGCTCCTTAAAAGCTCCTTGACCTTGGCCAAATTCTTTGAATTATCTGAGATCACTCTTGTGATCTGCATAATGCTTATTTTCTTACAGGTTTTAAGTTGTAAAACTTGAAGTATACTAATGTTGTGTAGGGTTTTCCTGAATTCTGGTATTAATAATCAGAAACAGATATAATATTCTTCAAATATTTACAACATCTCAGGTAAAACTGGTTTTCCTTTGAAATAAATCATGGAAGCAAAAACCTCCAAAACATTTGTAGTTATTTTGCCTGTGTCTTAATCTAATATTAAAGCAGATAAAAATAGAGAATAATAACATGCTATGATATTACTGGGTGTCATATTCCTAGGAGTTGGAAAAATAACATAGCAAGGCAGGTGATACTACTAAGTACCTTTTTTTTTCATTAACACAACAGCATGTGCCCTAACAAATGGCACGTATTTGTACAGGAAACTAATGTAAATAAAAATAACAGTAAATGGAATGTGCCGCTGGCATCATATGAAATGATACACATTTTACAGGCAAGAACCCTATACAGTATATCTTATTGTTTCTATTTGACTGATGAAGGAATTGCAGATGGGTGAACCCAACTATATCACTCAGCATCACTCAGCTTGTAAGTTGCAACTGTCTCTTATTTCAATGACTGTGCTCTTATCACCATGTGATGACACTGCCAAAGAAATGTGTTGGCATGAAAGTAAAATATTGTGTACTTTGGATGATGGATGGAGCATTTTATTAAAGAGACTTATTCTACATTCCCTCAGCCTTCTTTGTAATAAACCTTTCCATTCTGTAAAAAAGTTTTCATTGTTTTATGTTTTAAAATATTGCTTCTTTTCTAAGACTGAAATTTAGTAAAATATTGCCAGCTTGAATGATTTACCTGCTGAAAAATATGCAATACATCTACAAAGACCAATTATGACTTTTTTAGGTTTCACGGAGTCAGAATTTCTAAGAAACAGTATCTTTGTTTCTGTGATTCTATTGAATGATTATACACATGAATCTATAGCAAGTTCTCTAGTTTATTAGTTTAGTTATGTAAAATTATTTAGGACATTGTTTATTCATGTTAAAAAAAACTATTCTCACATAATTAGAATTTATATTTTAAATAGAAGAGAGGAACTATGCTTGATACTGTGTGATGAGTTCACAAGTTTAGTGCCTCACTGTTTGCTGTTTTATGGTCAACTAACTTGAAAATTGGTGTGATTAAAACAAAACATAAAAATTAAAAAAAAAATTTGATATAGCCTACAGAAGACTTTTTCTCAGATTCTTATTATAATTTAAATAGCGTACTTGCTTTTATGGCATGACAGAATCCCTGGGGCTAAGAGATAAAACATTTTCTCTCTGTTACATTAAATCTGCTATCTGTTCTATCTGTTAAACTAAAACCTGGCATTTATAGCTTTGAAATATATATTACACATTATAGATGTCCTAATTTTGTGTGAGCTAGTAAATCTCCAACATTGTTCTACCTGTATACTTTTATGGAGCCCATCAATATTACTGCTTTACTGTGTGTGCATATGTGTATACAATATGTGTGTATGTGTGTACATATGTATACACACAGTTTTTGTATATGTACAGTATATATGTATGTATATGTGTGGTTTGTGTGTGTATGTATGTGTATGTATATAGACTGGTGGAGCATCCCTAATCCCAAAATTCAAAACCCAAAATGCTTCAAAATCTGAAACTATTAGAGCACAGACATGACGTAGTGACAGCTTTACTTTCTGATTGATCAACGTACACAAGCTTTGTTTCATGTACAAAAGTATTAAAACTATTGCATGAAATTACCCTCAGGCTGTTTTCATAGGTGTATATTAAACATAAATGAATTTCATGTTGAGACTTGAGTCCCATCCTTAAGATATCTCACTATGTATATACAAACACTCCAATATCTGAAACAATCAGAAATCTGAAACAATTCTGGTCCTCAGCACTTTGAATAAGGGATGCTCAATCTGTACCTACAGTTAATCGTTACATATACATATATATATATATATACATACACACACACATGTACACACATATATATGATTATAACTTCAATTATATATGTATATGTAATTACTGCAATTATGTATACGTATATGTAATGCAGAAATAAGAGTAATATATGCTTTTCCAGCAAATGACTATTTTTTTCCATATGGGCATAGTATTTTTATATAAAATAATACAGTCATACCTTGGAGATATTGTGGGTTCACTTCTAGACCACCACAATAAAGCAAATATTGCAATGAAGTTAAAGGATTTTTTTTTGTTTTCCCACTGCATATAAAAATTATGTTTACACTATAGATTATTAAGTATGAAATAACATCATGTTTTAAAATGTGTATTCCTTAACTTGATCAAAAATATTTTATTGCTAGAAAATGCTAACAATCATCTGTACCTTCAGCAAGTCATAATCTTTTTTCTTTTTTTTTTTTGTTTTGTTTCTTTTTGCAATTTCTTTTTTTTATT